>NC_079969.1:26297177-26902390 GCF_029852145.1 Microplitis mediator
CCGTCATCTCCGACCGATATATTAATAAATAATTACTCCGAAAATATTTAGTAATTAAATATTTAAATAATATTGTATACAGTTATCAGACCTGTTGAATAAATATTTATATTGTAATTTTTTTTTCAACAAATCAAATACACAAAAAAAAAAAATAAAAATATGCACATGTAGAAAATTTTAAAAACTACACGTGCAATTTTTTTAAATATTTTTTTTTTTTACAATTTACCTTTTTTAAAAAATTTCAAAAATTATTGGACGGCTGACTTCTGATTCTGAAATTGACAGACAACAATTTTCGGATTTTTTTTTCAACCGATCAATTAAAAAAAAAAAAACTAAAAATATGCACATGTAGAAAATTTAAAAAACCACAGGTGCAATTTTTTAAAATATGTTTTTTTTTTTATAATTTACCTTTTTTAGAAAATTCCAAAAATTATTGGACGTCAGCTGACTTATGATCCTGAAATTGACAATCAACAATTTTCGGATTTTTTTTTCAACAGATCAATTAAAAAAAAAAAAACTGAAAAATGCACATGTAAAAAATGAAAAAAAAACTACACGTGCAATTTTTTTAAATATTTTTTTTTTTTATAATTTACGTTTTTAGAAAATTTCAAAAATTATTGGACGTCGGCTGACTTATGATCCTGTAATTGACAGACAACAATTTTCGGATTTTTTTTTTCAACAGATTAATTAAAAAAAAAAAAAAAAAAATTATGCACATGTAGAAAATTTAAAAAACTACATGTGCAATTTTTTAAAATATTTTTTTTTTTATAATGTGTCGTTTTTAAAGGAATCCAAAAATTAATAGACCTCGAATAACTTCAGTATCACAATTACTCCGTTTCATTTTAAAGTATAGTCGTGAAAAAATTGACTTCAAGAGAAAAAAGTGTCTGAGATATTTTTTTCACACGTCTATTTAAATACTAAAGTAGAAATTGTTACAGCGAAGTGTCCGTATCCGTAACAAATAATTATAAGAATTAACTTGTCGTTAAATTTCCAATTCGTTTTAATTAACGACATTGACTTTTGTCCGCGAGCACCGGTGACGCGCGAACCGACAAAAAGGGGCCGAGATGCTCAGCACTGTGACGGAAAAATTATTTAAAAATACTAATAATAAATAAATAAATAAAACCAATAGGACACTCGTGTTTACGTCCCGCTAATTGACCGCGAAGATGCGTAAATTGCATCAATACCTCTAGCTCATATATACATATATACATCACAATAAAAGCCCATGTACATAAAAAAATTACAGCATACGTGTTACGTGTTATTGCTAATTTATTGGCTATTAATTTTAAAAATATGCTCCACTCTATTTCCCTTTAAATTCCGCTGAGATATTCACACAGCGATTATTCCGCGATCACGTGCTGCTGCATTGTGTTTTATTTAGATTTTTTATTACATTTTTTCTTTTTTTTTCCGGTTCTCTTTTATGAATCGTTCGCTATCCAATACATCGAGTTAACAGAACATAAAACAAGGCGAACAAAATTATTATATAGCATTTGATCCTCGAAAAACTCGTCAATTTTAACTACCGCTCGTTAATTTAATTAAGTAGATACACGTATGCATAATAACTTTTACACGCTGAAGATAAAATTCATTTTTCCATCGATATTTATTCAAATATTTGTGTAATATCAATATAATATAGTTATTGATATGTAATTTGGATAGGGTCGATATTTTATAGCGCAATTAGTTAATGAGTACACATTTGTCGGGTGTAATGGCAAAAAGATGATTACGTAAAGTATTATCTTGCAAGTTTATCAAAAAGAACGACCGGTATGCCGTTCAAACAGCGATATGAGCGCTGATGATATCACTGATGTGATACGGAGTAACGAGAATAGAAAAATGATAAGTGAGGGAGAGAGGGAATACGCGAGATAAGAATGTAAAATTTTCGGTCTGAAGGTGAGGATATAATCAGGCAGTCACAGTACGCTGGTTTAAAGCGATTTCATAGTTTGATTCTTCAATCGCACCGCAAAAATTACGTTAGACTTGAGGTAGGTTCGGGACACGCTCGTTTGTCTCCGTCTCTGTCGGAAGCTCGGATCCAATCCGCGGCTGTCTCGCTCGCCCGCTATTCTTATTCTCTTGCTCCGGGTCTTTTCCCGTTCGCCCTCTCTACTCATCTCGGGCTCACTTCGTTACTCTCTTGTGCACCCGCCGCGGTCTCTGTTGCTCCCGCGAAGCGCGGCTCACTCTTTGGCGGTCCAACAGGTTATATTTTTCCAGTCTCCCCTCTCATTTCAGCTCCGCGGCTCTCTTTTTATCACCCGGTCTACTCGCGCTCTGTTCCTCTTGCCCCTGGATTCGTTCGTCTCTCTTTTAATCCTCTCTTTGCCCTCGTTTCCTCTATACCTCTTTGTCGTCCCTCCTCTTCCTCCTTATTCATTTTATTTCATACTCCTTTTTTTTTTTATTTTTATTCTTCATTCCTCTTTTTATTTATTTTTTATTTTTATTTCGCCGCCGTTGCTGCTGCTGCACCGGAGGCTGCCGGTGGATTTAAACTTTTTACGTGTGCGCCAAGTGGATAATAGGATCGTCGCGACTCAAGTCTCCTTTTCCCTTATAGTCCATGTAGAAACTCAGACTCTCTTACACCAAGACCGACACCAGCACACAGACACTCTAAGGTGGACCATAGAAAATGGCGCTCTGACCTCTTTGTACTTACATCCACACGGTGTGTGTCCACCGGCTCACTCTTATTCCAAGACTCACACATCCACCAAATAAAATACGACCACTGTCGCACAGCGCACTAACTCACATTGCGTGTGGTAGTAACTCGTCTACATTTTTCCAATGACTACTTACTTTTTTATTATTTATTCCATACAATTCTTCACTTTATATCCTACTTGTCTAAATTGCGTATGTTTTTTTGTGTGGATTAAAAGTAAAAAATACTTGATGAGAAAATAAAAAAATTTACGACGGACTTATATGCCAGTGGGAATGGAGTAAAAAATATAAAATGAGGGAAAAAAAAAATACCAAGGGATCTAGGTATGGATTTTCCATAAGACGAGAGACACGTTTCGCCTGATAGTGTGCAGAGTAGAGAATATAAGGGTGCGCCAGGTCCATTTGTACGTATAAAAGTATATGGGGGTGGCAACCCTCACTCTGTACATACATATATATCTGTATAAATATATATATAGTAATAGTCGGAGTACGAGAGGGTGTAGGGTGTAGAGCAAACTAGTGCCCCTCACGTTCTCATTTCCAAGCGGACAGCCGCCAGGCTTACACACACACACACACACACACACATACACACACGGCATTTTGCGCTCGCGTGTTATCCAATCGACCAACCCCCATCCCTCGTAACTACTCCGTGCATCCCCTTTCAAAGCAGCACAAAGGCCGCGAAAAAGTTTGTTTTTTTCGCTATTTTCTTTTTTATCATTTTATTTCTTCAACTTTTTTTTTGACAATTGCAATTACACTGCGAAAAAAAATGAACCAATTTTAGTCCAAGTGAAACGACGACAGATTAAACAATGAAAAATCGTTGTATTTGCAGCATCGGCCCCTTCCCCAGTCGTTTTACTTTTTTTTACTTCTGCTGGTGAGAGATTAAAAACAATTGCGTAGGCTTTGAGATAGAAAATCCGGCGGAAGAGAATGGAATTTTCTAACCAATATACAGTAAACTGCAGTAGTCGATGTACGTGGAACTGCGTATACATATGTGTGTGCCGGTTGGACTCGGCACGGAGGCTTATCGACGCCGGTGGACGGCCGGTCGACAACCGTGAGCACACGGGCTTCGTATGCACACACTTACCCACACGTCCGTGGCATCCATAAATACGAGCACACCATATACCAGCTTACAGAACGTACACAGCACACATTGATGTACAATCGAGTACACTCCGGAATCGCACGCGGTAGGCGTGTGTTGATAGCAGCAGCAGCAAGAGCTGATGTTTGTTGCTGGCAGCTTGGCCCCCTCTGCATGTGAACCTTCTCCACTCCTTCTGCCACTGTCTCTTGCTCTAGCTCGCACTTTATCCCGTTCTCTCTCTCTCTCGACCGCTGGGTGATTCAGGGAGCCATCCGTGTCAAGGTACACCGCATCGGTGTCCACATGCGACGCCCTGTCTTTTTTTATGGCCACAGTCGCCAATCGTGGAATTTAAATCAACGAGTATTCTCAAACTATTTTTTCCCGTACGTAACACTTTTTTTATCCCGGCAAAATCCTACTTTATATTTAGCATTGAGCTAAAGGTCGCGTCAGCAAATCATTTCATGGAATTTACACCTGAAATATATTTTTATATTTTGTACAACCGAATTTAATATGCGCATAGTAATTTAGCGAACCGGCTGATTCGCAAGTCATATATGTTATTATTATTGACTTCGATCGCACAGACTTTAAATTACATAAATATTAATTAAGATGACTTCTTAGACGTCACAAGTTTAATAACACTAGTGTCATTTGTTGAATTCTTTCGACAATTGAAATCCTCTACTCTGAAATCCGAGCCGACAGTGAGACTTAGACACAGACATGTCTCATTTTAAATTCCTCGGTGCGTTATATATCCTTCTGTTAGCGGTACGAATTAACTTATCGCGTCGGGAAATACTTTTATCAGAATGATAGCGTGAGAGTTGGATGAGTGGGTGGTGGAGTGAATTCTGGAGTGTAAGAGCTAGCGAGGGGTAGACACGTAAGAAGAAACTGATCGAATTCTGGATTATATCCCCACGACTCGATCGAATTACTCGGCAATCTCCTCTCTAAAATAAAATCGATACGTCCCGGACCTACGACTTCACCTAGTATGGAGATTTACCTTTCAGTCCTCTGTTGCTGGAGTTCCCCGCGGCTGGCCGCCCTCGTCAGGCATTCGGGTTAATTCGACGTGACGGGTGAGGAATAATTTGCGGTGAGAAATTATTCTCTCACGTAAGAAAACGGGGAATAGGGGATAGGATTAACGTGTGAATACGGCGCAAGTTAACATGTGGAAGAATATACGGGTGCCGTCAATCTTGCAGGCATTTATACAGTATGTATGTGTAATGTAATCGAATCTTAATATCCAGCAAAGGCTGGCTAACTTTACTTAACTCGAGAGCACACTGAGCTACCTGATGTGTTTCGCTGACGATACGCCGAGAATAGTGAATTATGCTCCCTCCGAAATTGAGGATGGTCGGGGATTCAGACCGGATGCCACGCTCGCTAGCTGGGTAATTATTCGAGACCGTGAAACTTAATTACCTGGGTTCCTTTACGGTTGTAGTGGTACTCTGTATATGTGTAAGACCGCGAGGTCACTCCTACCTTTCAATATCTCATGTGTAATATCTTAGTTCAACACTCGTGGGTTTTATAATTAAAATTTTTTTTTTAATTAACTGAAAAATTTTGAACATCAGAAAGTTGATACCAAAATTTTTCAAGTGTGAGAAAAAAAAATCAATTTGGATTTTTAAATAATAAATCAATTAAAAATTTTTTGGGAGTAAAACTTTTTTGCGTCAAGAATTTTTAATTAACTGAAAAATTTTGAACATCAGAAAATTGATACCAAAATTTTTCAAATGTAAGAAAAAAAAATCAATTCGAATTTTTAAATAATAAATCAATTCAATTTTTTTTTAGAGTAAAATTTTTTTGCGTCAAGAATTTTTAATTAACTGAAAAATTTTGAACATCAGAAAATTGATACCAAAATTTTTCAAGTGTAAGAAAACAAATCAATTTGAATTTTTAAATAATAAATCAATTAAAAATTTTTTTTGGAGTAAAATTTTTTTGCGTCAAAAAATTCAATTTTTTTTAACAACAGTCATAATACAAAATAATTATTTAATGACTCAGAAGAATAAAAATAGAAAAATGAATCACTGAGAACTATTATATTTTTTCTAAAAATTGCCATTCTGTCTTTTTGAAAAAATAAATAATAAAAATTAAACCCCTTAAATAATGAAAACCGAAATAACCTAATGGCGTTGACCCTTTAAATGTATTCTGTTTTATTCCGGTGTACCCGCCGACAGATTCGGGTCACATTTCAATTTGAACACGGTTTACATTTCAATATATTTCTCATTCGTTAATATTCGACAGCGTTCGCTGATACAGACACGATAGTTCCATCAAGATTTTTATTATGCATTTAACTTTTCAACGAGTTTAAGTGCTCGGGGATCCGTTAATTTTACACAATACCATAAAATCCATACTTTACATCATCCTCGGGTCCGTCAAAGATTCACTGCACTCACACTCACGCATTCAGACCCCGCTGCAATTACATTACTTTTTAAATAAACAATGACTTATCCAACGGGAAACGATGAATAATAAATGGCTAATAGTACCCGCGATAAAAATAAAAAATGTCATTGCGAATCTTTGGTAAAATTATATCGTATTTTTCCCACTGATGATTATTTAATGACCACAAGAGGTAAAGATAAACGATATCTATACATACATACATACATACATACATGTATGTACATATATATATATATACATATATCTTTGGTGAATGTAAGCGACTGACGTAGGTGAAGATCGCGTGGCGTCGATGCACGAGCCCGTAGGTGGGTGCTGGTGGGTGGGTCATGCGATAGTTTATTCAGCGGATTATTGACGGGTATAGTGTGTACTGTACTCATACATTTATGTGTATATACAAGCATCTATATCTATATATATATGTATATATATGTAGATAGGATCCTGGATGGCACAACGACCACACTGTTCGCTCGAAATAGCCGCCGTCGACCCTTTCCTCTCTAGTAGCTTTTGAAATATATTCCAACTATCCCGCACTGTGTGATCGGCTGATCGTCCCCCCACGTCCCCGCCCCGTTGAATTTATTTCGTAAAATTCGATCTCTCGTACTCTGGCTCCACATCCACACTCGACGCTCTCGATTTTCACCGATAGTTCGTCGAGCTTTCGTGCTCGAGTGCCTTTTATATTCGTTATTTTATATTTTTTTTATATGTATACATATATGTATTTTCCCCTTTTCCTTCCAGCTTTCAAAATACGTCAACGAGTTTTACTAAATTTTTTTATCGCTTTCAAATGTTTGTGTAAACGCTCCCGTGATTAAATTTACTGTGAATAATTTTAGTGTTAATAAAACACGTATAAAAAAAAAATGATAAAATAAAAATGAATATTTTTTTTAAACACGAATGATATGAATGTATATCGGTGTAACTGAAAACCACTTCCGCTTTTAATATTAACATTTAATATTTTATTTTCACTCGTTAAATAAATCCTTGTCTAGTTTCATTTAAACTCAAACAGATTCAAACAATTAACTCTCATTTATCAATTAGCTTGATAAATTAAAATTTAATTATCAATCGCGAGATACTGCAAGTTTTAAATCAGCGAGTCGATAAATCGAGCGTGACCGCAAATGACCTGAGAGCGATTTTACTTTTAATTTTTCATCAACTCTTGCTCTGTACTCCTTTCCTGGTTTGTACTCTCGACTACTCCAATCCGATAAGAGAAAAATTATTGACGGTTATTATTATTATTATAATCAAACCTAAGTGCTTAAACCAGAAATTTAGTCATTCAATATTATATAGATCTATTCTAATACTAGAGCCCGGATTATAATTATCATATTTAATTTCATTTGCTCATTACCTGGAGTCGAACCTCATCCATTAGCTTAATAAAATTTCATGAATATTTTTAGCGTCAAATTACGTCGGGTTGGGGTGAAAAATATTCGTTGCAAAAATTTTTTACTCCTGCCAAAAAATTTTTCAGTTGCTCCAAAAATTTTTTTCATTCAAAATTGACAGCAAAAATTTTCTTGGAGCGGAAAAAACTTTTTTAAAGCGAAAACGAATTTTTTGCGTCAACATTTTTTTTTTTTTTCTGTAAATAATTTTAAAAAATTGGAAAAACGGTCGGTGCAAATGAAAATGCATTTCGCTGAAAAAAGTAAATTTTAGCTGACTACATTTTCAAAACTAATCGATCGATCGCAGGACAAAAATTAGCTTACACACACGAACACATATATACGTCCTACCACTTTGAAACCTCGACATTTTACGAAAACTAAATTTTTGAAAATCGGACCAAAGCCAAGATCTCTAATTTTTCAAAAACCCGATTTTCATAGCGGGAAAAAAAAGTTGAACCCAATGCAATCTAGTAAAGTAAAATTAAGACCAGCAATTGGCAACCGGAGGGATTCTCTCGAGCGAAATAAATCGTAATTATTGCTGGCGAAACATAAGTACTCGTTAAAATTTAATTCGCGCACATCCAACAGCGTGTGCTCTACCGGGCCGCAATAATAACAATGATAGCAACAACGCACCTGGACGTGTGTTTTCATTAACCTTCTTGTAGCACTTTGCGTTGTTATCATCACCTTCATCATAATTATACCTTCAAAAACAAACTCTCTGATAAATTATTAGCGCTGATGGTTAATATTGTGATAGATCATGGCCGTGGCTAACCAGCTACCGGCTGGTTAATGAGCGGAAAGAGATTAAATAAAGTACAAAAAAAGTAAAATAAAATAAATCAATAGGGGAAACGTAATGAAGGATAAAAAAGTAATAACAGTAATAGAGATAAATAATTGTGTGTGAAGCGTGAATACGGAAAGAGTAAGAGCCGTAGAGGAAGCTAAACTTACGCGGTGGAGAATCGATGGCTAATAGCCTGGCCGCTGTAATTAATGCAACAAGTTGATACCTAACACTTATCTATGGCCATGTTGCTGGCGTACCGCGCGCGGCATCAGCTTTAAACGGGACGACTACAAGTTGCCTCGAGCCACCAAACGACAGACTCGTTTCTATAGACATCACGTCCTTCCTCCTCCCCCTTCTCCACCTTATCCTCCTCCTATCTTTCTCACCCCTAATGTTTCGACCTGTTAATTTGGCATCGATTCCCCGCTACTTAGTCACCAGTTGATTCCACTTTACATCAAACCCGTCTATTATTTACCTTTATTTTTACCATCGTCTTTAAAAAATAAAGACTAAGATTTGGCATCCCCTAGTCGCTTGCTAATGTAATAAACCCCCATATCAAGGGGATGATTGCAAAAAGGCCACTGTCTTATTTACCCGACTTGACTCGGATTAAATATTTTACAAGCTTACGAGCAAAGACTGCAGAAAGTAGTCGCTTACAAATTGGAGTTGAGTTTAAACTTTTTGGCAGCAATTGTGCTGTCGCGGTGGCCAGCCAGACCGGGAGAGGCTGAGTATCCGCGGAGACTAAACCCAACTATAAGATTTCTGATACATAATTACCATTAATTAAATTATTCAGTGGCATTACTCCAGTTCTATACATTATCCTGGCTTTTATATACAACACCCTTTCCCTTTACCAGACAATTAAATCCCACAAACTTTTATTTACCCACTTAACTTTATTTACTAAATCAACAAGTTTTAATAAAGCTTATATTTATTATTATTATTATTACCATAATTATTATTATATTTTTTATTATATTTTATTTATCTTCCGGTTTTTATAATGACCAACATTTTATTTTTTATTAAGTACATCTAGTAGAGTCGGCGACTGTAAAGCAGTACAGAGAGTATGATAACCACTATACTCAGTTTCTTTTCCCGTCACTCGTTTACTTGCTCAAGTCGTCGCTTACTTGACTGCTTGCTTCGTTTACTGCTTCGTTTGCCAGTACAATATATATATACATATATATATATACATATATCTACAGCTATATGACGACCCGCCTGTTCACTCGCCTGTGCCGCCCTTCGTTTTGCCCGAGTACATTATACATATCCACACATGTATATAGATATACATTTACATACTTTATATATATCTCAGTATATATAGTTTAGCTCTCTTGTGGGTCGCGTCTCCCGCGGTATAATAAGAGGCCCATAGAGAATTATTTTTTCCGTAAAAAAAAAAAAAGTCGGAGCGTAACGTTCCGCGCAAATAAAAGCTTTTCCAGGTCATTTTCACAGTGTACTTAAATTTTTTTACCACTTGATACACACGGCTCTGTACTCTACATACATATATTATGTGTGCAACAATTATGTGATACATACATATTATTATTTAATTTGTATTTGTACAATTAGTTTAACTTGGTAATTAATTTAACAAGTGTCTCTTGTTTGCTTTCAGGTAATTGTCACGAATTAAACTGTAAGCGTGCACGAGACACTCAGCTGCTATAAAGTGATATGAGGTATCAGTTTAAAAATTAATTCGTTATCTTGCGCTAATCCCGCGCTCGCTGTTTTATTTACAAACTGTAATAGAAACGGAGTTTAAATTATTTTGAGACTGAATAAAATACAGATTAATTGTTTTAGTGAGTTTCGGAGCTGGATAAATGGAGATTTTGTTTGAGAACAAGTTTAAAGTTTACTCGAGACGGTGAATTAGTGGTTTGCGTTTTCCGATTTCTGTTGTAGCTGCGTTAAACAACTGTCTCGGTTTTATTATTGGGTGTAGTAGAGAGCGTACGGTGCCCAAGGCATTTTAAAACCACCGCATATGTGGGCAGTAGTCAGTGGGTGCAACAACATGGCGGCTGCAGTCATCATTCAGCGTGAGTCCACGAATGTTTGCTCGCAAGTCTAAACTGCGGAATAGCGTGGGCGCGTCATTTAAATTTTTTTTTATAAATGCACGTGGTAATGAGGATTTGATGGGACAATTAATATTTTTACTATTTACCGGCATGCTCGTACACGAACATATTTTTTATTTTTATTATTATAACTATTATTTTTTTTTTTAAATGGAAAATATGAAACATGAATATTGTTTTAAGAGTACTGGCATCGAAAAACGATTGGCCAACATACGACCCAGTGGACATACAACCGTGTTCTGATACTGTCGCGTTTTTCCGTGACCCGTAGATCGCCCTGCGAATTTTTTTTTTATTTTATTTCCTTTATTTTTATTTTTATTTTTATTTATATATTTTTTAACCGGCGTTCTCGCTCGGCATGCAGAAGCCCCGATGATCGATACACAGAGTGCGAGCAGTCAAGCCAAATTGTCGTCTGGTTGTGCATAAAATGCAGCGCGAATGGGCCGCAGACATCCACACGTGCCAAAGTCTTTGTAAAAAAAAAAAAGAAATTTTTTTCTTTTTTACATTCTATCTATTTATTTATTTACTGGCTTTTTGTGTCACATTCACTGTTATTGTGAGACCGGTATAGCAGCATAAACAAGGATCACGCGATAGTTTCGTGCAGGTGTCAGAGATAAGATATCTAGATATCCTTGATAAATTTTTTGATTGTTAAAAAGCGACAGTATGCTGCGTCCGTGGATTTATATACACACACAATAAATGTCTGCATGTAAAATATATTTATCGTATCGTAGGTAGTTATCGTATATCGGTGGGCAGGAGATCAATCGTGACGCAATTGACTATTACGCTCGCCAAATAGCAGGCGATTATTACCCGCGTGGCAATATCAGTAAAAAATAAGAGCATGAAATTTTAGCGGGTCGACTTGTTGGCACCCTCGGGGTAATTTCCCTGTCCGCTGCGCAGATTGTTGATAGCCGGGATTATTTATGGCCGTCGAAGGTTACCGGGTACCAGAGGAATAAAACGACCGGAGAGAGATAAAGCGATTGGAGATGAGTGCCCAAGATCTATGAGCTGGGTATTGATACTGCTGGTATGGAGGCGAACGGGGTCAAAGACGGACAGTATCATTTTCCGGAGTTATATTAAATTGCGAGCGACTTAAACTCTCACCTCGATTGTTTATTAAAAGGTCAAGCGTACGGTCTACGTGACGCTAAGTAGCATTAAACTTGATATAAATATATATACTTATGCGTATATGTGTGTGTAAATATTATTTATCACACGTGAACTAAATATTTAGTCGTCGCGACGAAAACGATTTAGTAACACGTGGAAATTTGAGGCGCGTATGTGTAAGCAAGCCTGAGTCGACGCACCAGTTGCAGCCAGCGTTGTTCTAATTATATCTTACTTTGTTTGAGTACAACGTACCTTTAGACAGTCTACCGTCAACGTCGTGGATAGATCGGATACTGCCCCCTCCTCCCACCTGGGCTCCAACACTCGACTTTACTCTCTACGCTTCTTCTCTTCTCTTTCTATGCCCACTTATTCTTGCACGTACGTTTTGTACATCGAGTTACGAGGCTGCATACCATCCGAAAGTCGTTCCTCGTCGGCTCCAAAACCGACTTGGAGTCGTCGAAGCTTTGGATCCTGGCCAAATGGAAACGCTCGTCAAATCGAGCATTGAATTAAATAAATTTCCGGTTACACTGTACTGCTACACCCAAATACATCATCCAGCTCATCTCCATTCTGTAGAATTAAATGTGCTCTTACTTGCCACACACTTCTGATAAACGTAAATTAATTAAACCAAAGTATGCTACGGTATATATATGTTTGTGTGTGTGTGTGTGTGTTGGCGGTTCACGAAAAATAAATAAAGAGGCGAGAGGCGAGTGAGTTAAAAAAAAAACATAAATAAATAAACCGACCCAGTAGCCCCGTGACTGATCCTGTTTTCGCGAGTTCGCCCCTCAAAGCGAGTTAAAACCTAAAAAAAAAAGGAATAAAATAAATAAAATAAAATAAAAAATACGAGGTGCAACACACGTTCGGAGAGAATTTACGATGAGAGGGTGAATGCAAGCGAGATGTGTAGCAGGCGCTCGAGGGTGCGAGAATTAGCGAGGGTAACGCAGTTAAAATGCGAGAGAGCAAAGTGGGAGGGAAAAAAAAATAAAAATAAAACGCGAGCATGCCGTTGAATAAAATGAGCAGCTAATCGATAGCAGTTCATTGAGTTTTAGTTTCAACATGTGCACATCCCGGACGTGGATCGTATTTTTTTTCTCACTCTTCACTCTCTTTTATACACAGCTATTCTCTTGACTCCCGCACATTTATCAACCGGCAACTCTTTTTTTCCCGCCAATGGCTCTCGAGCGAGCGAGTGAGAGAATAACTGAGAGAGAGAGAAAGAGAGAGGGAAGGAGCGAATAGCGAGTTGCTTGTGAGTCTACACAAGAGGGACGCGGAGGCAGGAAGGTCATGTGGGTTATCTTTCCACACACAAGACGAATGCTTTTTGCGCATCAGTCGTCGGCCGGTGGACCTTCGTCGAGTCTTAGTTTAAATATAACATCAGGTATCCGCGTGTTCTGCGTGCGTCGGTGTCCTCTGCCCACCAACTAACTCTTACTCTACACAACATCTTTCACAGCAGAGTACTACTCTCGTCTCTCCTGTTTCACCTCTTGCTCTGCCACGGTCTTTTTTCGTTTGTACACGTGTGCACCACGTTTTTAGAGATCTCTCGTCCGTTATACGCCTCGTACATATATCTTCAACGGCGTAGACGTTGTACGGCTAAAAAACAACAAAACAACTAACACTAAAAATAAGGAAAGAAAAACAGACTAAAAAAAATTATAACGCACAAATCCAAGGATTCTTTCTCTAAAAAAAAGCCAAATGCTTGCTCGGAAAATTTATAAAAAATTATCAAATGGATTTATCGATTTGGAGCTCGACTCAACTTCACTCTGTACATACGCAGTAGCAGCAGTAGTGCAAAAAAGTTTAAGAAAAAAAATAAAAAAAATAAAGAGCTCAAGACTTTTTGCGAGTCGAAGCCAAAAAATTCTCAGCACGTCGCTGGCACCTTTTTTTTGTTCACCCTCCTGGTGCATTGAACCTCCCTCCGTTCCGCGCTTCTTCCTACGCCAACACACATAACGGCCAGCAGTTTTGAACGGCCCCATTCCCGTCCGGCATTCCCATCGCCGGAAGATGAACTCCTATAAAATCTCACTGCCGGTTTAAGACCTCTCGCTCCCTCTTTTCTCTACTCGCGTTTTACCTCCGTCTCTTCTTATTCCACTACCACTACTACTAGTTCTACAACTACATCTACAGCAACTGCTGGTGGTGCTGATGCCGGTGCTAGTGCAACTACCATCTAGCATAGCCGAGTATACTATTCGCGTTGAGCACTCTCCCGGCCAATACCGCACCCGGGTGCTATTCCGACGTACATATAACCCCTTTGCCAGACGCCGCAAAGACGGTGGCTCGCTGGTACAGTGAGAGGGACGGGAGTAGAGGAAAACGCCTCAACCATCGAGCAGAGGTACTAAGGCAGTTTATTCCGGCAGAAGAGATTGCTGCCGCGGTTTAGGGTCGCCTCTATATAGAAACGTATATACGTTCGAGCAGCAAAAAGTTCACCGCCAGCCAGACAATCCCATTTAAAATAAAAAAAAATCCATCATTTCAACATTAATTTATATATATATTTATATATCTATAAAATTAGCTCTCAAAATCTATCAGAACGCTATTTTTTTAGGAGCTTGGCATTAAAATGGAAATAACTAGAAAACAATGTAAAATTAGAAAAAAATTTATCAGAGATAATTTGTAGGAAATAAAATTGTCTACAAAAAAGATTCTATGGCATTTTTTGATAAGACTGATAGTTTCGCCGGAAAAGTAAAAAGATCTCGAAATTTACTCTAACTTGACTTCGAGGTCCACTAACTTTTGAACAGATGGATTTATCAAAAAATGATAAGACACTTTTTTTGTAGAGCGTTGAATTCCCTACAAAAATGTATGCTGAGCTTATTCGTACAATGAGTCATTTCCGAGGTAAAAAATTCCAAACTAAAAAAAAATTTTTTCCCATGTTATTTAAATGGGAAATCGAATTTTTCGATGCGCTAAGCCCCTGATTGACTTAGAATTTTTGTTCTATCAATTGTTAGTTTTTCAGGTAGAACAGAAAAAAAAAATTATCGCCTAAATATGAAACACCCTAATCTATATACATGTATTTTATATCATAAATTATTTAACACTCGAAGTGGTCAATTCACTTGAAGTCAAAAATTCCAAAGTAGACCCCGTATCGTAAAAAATGTACGTTGATTATTTAAAGAGTTTAGGATCAATCTCACTTAAACTGCTGATTGGTTGGTGAAGCTTCTGACCTCTATCTCTCTTTTTATCCATCCTCAATTTATCTTAAACTCCAAGAAATTTTCCTCTCGACTTAACCATTCTCATTCCCATTCTTATTCTTTTTCTCCTTCTTCTTCTTCTTATTATTATTATTTCCATTGGTGTTATTTTATTTTGTTCTCACCACACCGCAATACAAGTCGTCTCGATCGTTGAAAATGGCAAGCTGGTTCGTAGCCATCGCTAAACTCCATACAGGGTCTTCCCTCGTGAGTTGCACATGATGAAACGGGCAAAGAAACTACTAAACCTCCATACATATATATATTTATATATATATGCTGTATACAGTCCAATACACTTGGGTCGGCTGCACCAGAGAGGTGTGAGTCGAGTTTAAAACTCATGGTAGTGTCGAGTCCAACGGTCAGAAGGGTGTGAAGTAACTAAACTCAAGTCGTTTGTAATAAATTGCTGGTGCTTTTTCATCCGTATAAATTTAAAATAAAACTAAAACAATATATTATAATATATAATGATAATTGTATTCGTTGAACCAATTGAGATATCAGTTGGCAAGTGGTGCGATACTCAATAAAGTAATTCGTGATAAAAAGCATTAGGTATGTTAACCGATGCCCCGGAATGCTGAGAACGTGTCCTTCGACTGACATCAACCTGGATTCGCTTGTTCGCTTCCTTCTCGATACAGTAGCGCCTGCGGGCAATTTCGTCCCTCGGCTTTGGCTGATTGGACTAATGATATGCGGATTTAAACGAGATCGCATTGACACGCTCCGAGGATTTGTTAAACTCTAAATAAACTACCGCGAAAGGAGAGACATCTCGCGAATGGACCTTGAGGATTTTTAAATATATATATTTAAATGCATCCTCTTTTATCTTCTTGGTTTAGTAAACTCCTTATTCGCAATTTCTCATTCTCGCAAACAAGAAACCGAGAGGCGCATCAGCCGAGTACCAGATACGAGGAGACCGAAACCAAGACACGAATACAAATCTCATATACGCATGTACACGTCATCGCCAAGTATATATAATGTTCTCTGGCAACCCATGCAGCCAACGGATAGGAGTCGAGCTCAGATATCTTGTTCTCAAGTTCAGACACACGCGGACAAGGCACTGCTATACTAGTAGGCATATATATATCACTGTTATATATATATATAGATATATATGCCCGTACTATATACCCAAGTTGACTGATATGATACTCATTCGCGAGACCCGCGACTCTCTTTCCGTCCTCTTACATTACGCGGTGCAGCCTACAGCCGTTGTAAGTCTAGTCGTAAAAATGAGCTGGCGTGCGATACTTTTTCCTCAATTCTATTTAATTCACGTGACTCGCGCTCATATATAATATACTTATCCTTATTATTATCATTAAAAATATGTACATAGTATGCACAATGTACGTAACCAGCAGTATTTAGTCAGAGTTTAATTGTACAAGTGTAGATTGAACCCGACAATGCACATGACGTATATGTAGCGGCTGAAAAATAAGTTTAGTATAAATAAATAAATAAAATAAACAAGTGTTTAACTGGAAGAGGACGGTTTGCTCTGTTAGTTGGCCTCGAATTGTCCCCATCAGTGAGATCTGGGATGTACGTATGCCCGAGTGAGTAGAGCGGAGGGAGCCAACGCTGTCACGGGTATTGAGCAACAGAGATATTTATACACACACACACACATTTAGAATTTACACACACATGCGACACACCCTGGGAATAATGGATGTGTTACACGGCTACAGGGATTCAGAGAAACACGGACGGTGGCAGACAGTACCAACATACCAGTAGTGGCATCAGCAGTTACCAGTAACTGCGTTGAAGGAAGAGGAGCAGAGGAGCTGAGAAGCAGAGGAGGGCAACTGCCAGACGAATGGGAGACTGTTACACCCAATTGTCCCTCGTTGTGCAGGGGTCAAGTAAGGTAGCCAACCGAGCACGGCAGACACCGTCATCCGTACATACATATAATGCTACTATTGGATAAATACGATCTGCTCAAGAGGCTAATATGCATACATATACATACATAAATACATAATATTTTCTCTGTATATATATCTATAGATATATAAATGTAAATGTATGTGTCGTGTGTGATTTGCCTGGAGGACATGTGAGAAAAACACTTTCACATCTTTCCTACTGACGCATGGACTGCAGCGGCAGATTGCAGCTCATTGTCAGTGGCGTGTCTTTTCGAATAGAGTAGAATGGAGTGGAATGGAACGGAATCAACTGGCTCTTGTTGTATCGAGAGACCCATGGACAAGGGAGAGCAATGGAATGCTCGGCTGTTTATAAGACGATGATGATGATAGGATTAAAGTTGGTGCTGAATGCCGAGTCCGGATGAAGAAGGAGGAGGAGGGTGTATATATATAGATTGGGTACAGTTAGACGACGATAGTGAATATTCAACGGATCCCAAGCAATTTGCACGGATGATGCACATTAGCACACCTCGGTACAATCATGTAATAAATTACGGGCTGGTTAGCCGCCGGCAGGGGTCGGGATTCAATTTTCAAGGCTCTTTCTCTCTCCTCCTTTCCCTCAGTGGACCGAGCTGAGTGTTAAAGAGCAGCAAGGAGTAGAACCTTAGAAGTAGAGTCCCCAGCTGAGCAAGATGCTAGATTATAAACCTGGTTACGTTTGCTCGGTGAAAACCCCGTCGTCTATCTTCTTTCCCTGTCGCCATTAATATTTTTTTATCATTTTTTTAGCACACGTGTGAGGTTATCGTGTTGACGGTGACCCCATCCTTCTCTGCCACTTTATAAGTGTATTCTATATTATATATTCTCGGCTAGCTCGGCTTGGTTATATCTCTAGTCCCCTTATTCGTATACTTCAAGACCATTCGATCTGCTCTGCGGTCCCCTGACGCAACCTGCCTTGGAGCCACTTTGGCGCATAAGTCAACGCTGACGTCAGCTCCTGTCCGTCCTATTTAAGTTTAAGTATGTGATACTCCAAAGCACACATGTACACAAATACATACGCATACAAACACGCACTATACCAGCAGCTTACCCGTAATCATTAATTGTGTTGACAATTCATTTGGCTGATGAGTAACGAGCCTTCTCTGACATATTGAATGTCGTCATTGAGCAGCTACCAATATGACGATAGTAATGTCCGTCAGGTCAGTCGATAACACACAGACCTAATCGTCGGACAAGAGTAATAGCTTTGCTGCTAAAAGTGGCGGTTATGGTAGTGGACGTCCGTGAACTGGATCATATACCGGTCACGCGATCGGCGAAAAGATCTTGGAAGTTTACGGGAGCGGTTTGTTGGTCTCACTGGTATGGTATAGTATAGCGCTAACACACAAATATAGAGGAGACGAGTAGTTACACAGCTAACTCGGGCGAACGAGGAAGTGGAGAAGTAGGATAGGAGGCGTGCGCCAGTTGGAGATCGAATTTGTTAGGCAAACGAGACCAAATTGGGCGACTCAACGGTGCCGTAACTAGAATACCTGAATTACGTAGCGGTTACGGTTGAGGTAACCTGAAATCGAACGCGATGTGATTTTATTAATCACAAGATCAAATCTCAAGGATAATATATTTATGTACATAATATACAATGTGTATAATAGCTAGTGTACAGTCCAGACACAAAACGACGCGACATTTAAAGGAACAAAAGCACCGCTGAGATCTAGATCTCGAAGCTGGAGGAAAACAGTTTGGCATGTCGTTGAGTAGACGGCTCATACAATCTTACGATCTCCAGCAAGCTGATTGGAGGACACCGTAGCAACGTCGCCAGGCTCCTGGACCCAACTGGTGACCTGGCTGACCCGGCAACTCGTTGGGTTTTATCGTCTGGATGGTGTGTCATTGTGAGGATGTTTGTAGCTCGACTGCTGACGCTGGAGTAGTGCTTTGCCGGATTTTCTGGTTCGCTTTGCTCTGTTACAATAACGCGAGCAGAGTCCACATGATGTGTGGCAGCCATGGAAAGAGATGGTGGGAGCGGAATTCTCTGCTGAGCGACAAACAATTGCCGCCAAGTGGCTTAATTGCAGTCAACTAAACAAATGCTGTTCGTTACAATACATATCTATGTATGCAGTATATACATATAAATACATATGACATATGTATGCATGGAGTGTATAATATAGTTGTAGTTACATAAACAACAGCAAGTCCCTGGACGCGAGTTGATATGCCTACTCGTACTCGTTGATGGGTTGGCAACGTCCCCGAGGGTACACTCATGACACCCGGTCGGACAGGTCCGCGAATATCATCATCATCATCATCATTCTCAAGCTAGTCCTTCCCGTTTACTGGACCCTCTGTTCCCACGTCACTGGTTGACCTGCGTGTGAGAACCGAGTCATCTGTCTCATCAACTTTTATGTATCATAAAAAAAAAAATAAGCGTTTCTTCGGGCACACTGAGTCCGTAATACACAACAGACGATACGAGTTATTGTTTGTTAAAAAATACAGACCCGCATACTGTTTTGTGGAAAAAATACGTAGATGGATGACAATAACAAGACAATTTAGTTAAATATGTTTACCGAGACAAGACAAATGCGTCACAGCACCCGAGTTAGGTAGCAGTAGACTGGCGTGGTAGTGTAGGTGTGCGGCTGAACGTGTTCCTGCAGTGAGATTCCCATTTATCAGAGGACATCCGCCGGAAGTGGGGCGGTTCCTGCGTAGGTGAGAGAACAGCATTGCCATTTGGCTGTGTGGTTCCCTCTTGTTCCCTCTTTCCTCTCCTCTATCTTCCAACGGAGGATCTGCCGCTTTGCTTCAGACTTCTGACAGCTCGGTTTTTAATTTCCTTAAACTTCTATCTGAAATTATTCTGACAATTTCTTCCTCTACCCCAGATCAAATTCAGGTTAATGCTGAATAATTAATTACGACATTCTTTAAATATCTGACGTTACGTCAAACTCCGTTCTGTCTCTCCCTTTTCTCTTCTCTTTCGGAGCTTGAACTTTGGGTTAAAAAAGTTTAGTCAATAATGAAGAATTATTAAACTTTAGAGTAACAGCATTTGTATTCATATTCATATATAGTTATTTATATATTCTGCGATTATAAAAGAGCTGAACGTAGTGTGAAACTCGTTGAATGTGAAAAATAAGGAGAATAAAAGGCTATCGGCGGACAAGCGTGATGGATGATGGGAAGAAGGCGGTCACAGAGTTATATAGTAGAGTAGAGTAGTGGTTTTGTTGGTGGCGAGCGGTGTAAGAACCTCGTTTCGTTTTTGGGTCGCGGTGCAGATGCCTTTTTCACCGAATGCCTACACTACCGCCGCAGCAACTCTTTATCCATCCATCCATCCATCCAACTCAGCCTAGCTCTATACTCTATACCAGCACATTACGAACGAGTAGTTCGCGGCGTAGCACCACAAGCCAACAAAAGAGACAGGGACAGGGACAAACGTGAGTGTGCTGGCTGCGCTGGTGAGCTCAGAAAAAAGCCTGTAGTTTAATAGTTAGGTTGTTGCCGAGGAGATCGACAGCAAACGTTTCGCCGGTCCCCGGACCCCGGTAGGTTTACTTGTAAGTGCACTGAGCATAGCAAAAGCTATTTAATACTGTACCGTCCAAGTAGTGTGAGCGAATGGGGAATACCGGTCGACCTTCTGATGTTGCAACGCACAACGTCGTTGAGACTTGGCACAGATAGACCACCTATAGTTTTACGTTCCTTCTACAACTTCCAATCAACTCCTCTCTCTCTTTTTTTCTATATCGGCATTCTCTTCTAGGACTTGCGCAAAACCCGTTGAGATATATAAGTATAAGTATATAGATAGATATATGTATGTATATGCCCGAACTAAAAGTTGCAAGGCCTATGGGAAACCCCGTTAATTTTAAACCGTCGAATCAATCACCAGCTGTCGGTTGTCGGTCCGACTGTTGCTGATTCCAGATACTCGCAGCAAATCGATTACCACGAGGAGGCCGGTGCACGCGATGTGATTTCTTTCGCCAATTCAAATTTACTGTACTCTTATGGGATACCAGCAAGTCCTGGTACTTACATGGTATGATAAATTTACGACGTGTGTGTCTGCATGTAGAAGTTAAGTCTTGGAGCCTTGGGAGGAGAGACTGCCAGCATGAGGACTCGGTTCGTTCGTGAACACCTTGGATGTGGAGACGTCGCCTGCCGCGCATCCGATTATCCACTCGAACCATTTGCATGCAAATCGCTCGTGTCACGATCGAGACGCGTGGCCTGCACCTATACCCGGATAAAATTCTACATCTGCTATACACCTACTGCCTATAGCCTCTGCCTCAACCTCAACCTAAACCCCAACCTGACCCCTCACTTTTATATCTACAATCTACACATACTTATATATATATATACACTAAACGTATCTGATATTTATAGACTATAAAATAAATAAATGTAAATATGTTGATAAACTTTTGGTTAACGGTTTACTTGTTGGATTTGTTTCAGGAAAATATTTCGACCCCAGAGCCTGCAGATATCACCGAAGACGATCATTATTCTAGTGAGCATACCTCAATATTTATATTTTACTTTATCTGTAATACTTTTAAGTACCAGTTAATTTATAGACTTGGGAATAAATATTTAAAAAAGTTATAAATATAAAAATAAAAATCAGGTCCGCGCGGTCGCGGTGGTGGTGGTTAATAAGTTAATCAATAGGAATGTAATTAAAATAAAAAAATGGGTATTTTAGCTTTGTCAGAAGGTAATTGCATCTATATCCAGCGGTATCGCTTTTGTAGCGTGACTGTGTGCATCGAGGGGCCAAGAATATCGAGATGATGGTAGAGAGAGACCGAGACGTACGGTGGGATAACGCTTGAAATAATATATAACCGAGTAGAGTGAAGTACGCGGGCGGAGGATGAGGATGAGGATGAGGATGAGGACGAGGAGAAAGAGGAGTCGGTCGGACGGACAGGCAAGAATTAGTTTCTCTTGTTCGGCTCAGAGCTCTGACGGTGAGATGAGCGAGAGCAGAACCGAGTGTGTGACGGCATCGGGCCAGGTCGTAGTCGGTGCCGTTTTCGGTAGATGACCTAAATTTTGACAGGAACAGGAGGTGTCTCGTCGCTGACGCCATCGTGCTATCGGGTATGCTTGAATCATTTACAAGAACCGCGTCCATGTATTCTCCATCACCGTTCTCTCAATATATATCTATATATATATATATATATACATATGTATATACCCCAGCACCCTTTGGATCGATAAATTTCTGGCTTTCCCAACCTCCTGTCGCATTTCCTCTTCACATAACACACGTTACATCATTATATAATACATTATTCACATGACTAAAGTCGCAGTCGAGTAATTTGTTGTGTTTCTGTTTCTGTAAAACTAATCGCGTGTCCATTTTTAATTATAATTGATTTGTCGATTAAATGTAACATATCCTGGCCTCTGGATGTCACGCGATTTATTTTAAAAATAAAAAAAAAACAAAGACTAATTATCAGTTGATTAATTAACTAACTTATTAATAAATTAAATAGAGAGTCATTGGCACGATTATTTTTTAATTTGGCAGCCACGCTCATGAAAGACGCGGATAAGCTGAAGCTGATGCTGCTCGCGTGGAATTATAATCTTCAGCAGCAGGCCCAGGCGCAGGCTGCATCTGCGGCACTGTCGCCAAATAACTCATCAACTACAACAGCCAACACCATTGGCACACCTGTCACCAGCCAATCAGCCATTTCCACGGCAAACAACACCATTAACAACTGCACACTCACAGGTAACACGCTTTAGTCATCATTTTAATCGCCTGTTTATCATTCCCTGCATTTTTTTTTATTTATAATCATCAATTAATTAATTAATTAATTAATTATTACACTAGAGTGTCTCTATACAATTTCATTGCACGGTAAATTAGGCTGATAGATTGACTCATGTACAGTAAATTTATTTAAATAAATTCTGACATTTAAATTGGTGACATTAAATGACGATACGGGATTATAAAATTTTGTTTGATTCGTCAAAACAGTCGCGAGACTTTTGGTGACATCAGGACCCGCATTGTCATGTGTCATAGTTATAAAATAGGAACGTTTGGTAAAATGAAAAATATAAAATTTTTTAAATGTTTTTTATAAATTGGAGAATTGAAAGGCGAGTGAACATCAAACGCGACTAAACATTTAATTGAAATGGAATGTGTCCAGCGAGGATGAATTTTAGTTTGAGCCGAGTGCTGCTCGTACGGCAATTAAATAAATATACGGGTGAGTCACCTCGCTGATGGAGTAGAGTCGGAGAGTCACGAGTGAAATTAAATGGAAGAACGTCAACGGCTGAGCTGCTATACAACACAACAGAACGGTATCGGGTAAAGTGATCTGGTTATCGTCATTTTTATCATTATTACAATCAAGCCGTCAACGTCGCCAACACTGAAACAACAGTGATAAGAAACGAGTGCGTGGAACTTGATATACAATCCATTGGTGGTTGCAGAGCAACTTGCGGAAGGATAATTTACTCCTTTCTCGAGCTCTGGGTTGTTTTTTTGTTGCTCGTCCTCGGAACAAAACGCCGCGTCTACTTGATCCTACTCAGCTACACTCGTGCCGGTCAGATGCGAAACTGGTTATGCCGGCTTGCGTCTTGTACTCGTCGGTTGCGTAACGAACCAGCTTTCGGCCGTAGTAGTTACTGGTCTCTGGTCTCTGGTCTCTTCTTTCCTCGGCTAAGCAGCGACCATGGCCACGCTAAAGCCGGTAATTCTTCAACGACTCTAGGAAAAGATATCTTACTCTTTTTTTTCCAAGTCTCCGTCTCGCTTTTTCTTTTTATCTAAAAGTTATCCCAGAAGAGCTGACCGTCCAATCGATTCCACGCCGATAAAACCCGGAGAGAATAAAAAGTCTGAATGAGAAAAGTATTAAAGTAAGAAACAAAGAATAAGAACAAGAATAAAAATAAGACCAAGACCAAGACTAAGACCAAGAATAAGAATAAGAACAAGTAGTACAAGTAGAAGAAGTAGAAGAAGAAGAAGAAAATGCGGCTGCTGTACAGTTGGTATATCGGTTTCCTTTAGAGGCGATAGCGAGGTCGAAAGAATAGCCGGAGGACGTTGGCGCAGGATTTCAGGTTCAGACCGTAGTGCTTGGCTAGAAGAACCGAGTTGTCGTCAAACGAGCAGCGAAAGGAGAATGGGAATCCGGCTCCGTGGATCTTCGTAACCGGCTTTCTAGCCGGGAACTCCTTTAGCGATAGCCCGGGGTGCTGTTGTGTACTTTGTCTGCCTCCGAGGAATTGCCGAGAGACAATCTCGGCTCCACAGTACACACCATTATCTAGCTATCCGCCTAGTCGCCTCCCTTCTCAAAGCTATACTTACCTATCTGCTCCCCATACCCTACCCGGCATAACCGGCAACTAACCTTCAGCGTACTTGTTCTCGGATCCACATAATGGCAAACACTCCGCTGGATCCCGTGACATGTTTCTGAGATTGCTAAAATGCCAACCAATACCTCGGGCTCTGTTTCACAATTTCGAGCTCGTGCTGACGTAACCCGGTGCTAACTCACATCACCGCAGCTGCTCCATAGACTCTATCGACTCTACTGTAGACCATCGCAGCTTCATTTTTTATTATTTATTATTTTTTATTCCTCATTCTCCGTTGCCTCATCATTCCCGGTACACATTCACACACACATATATATATATATACATTCATATTTATATTTATATATGAAGCAACAGATCCCACCAACATGAAATAACGTTATACTTTTTTGTGTGTCTAGACTCACGAAATGGGACGTCAGAGCTCGGGGAATTATCCTCAGCGGTCCCTAGTCTCGGCACAGTTTCTGGCGTCGGAGGCGAAGACATGGCGTCGCTGTGGGCGTCCTATGCCATGGGACTAAAGAAGACACCGCCGCCAGCGTCATCCTGCACACCCTCGCGGTCAGACCGGGACCGGGAGTCGAGTCCGACCGGGGGCGAGGGCGCCGGCAGCGCCCAGGACGAGACCAGCAGCAGTGGGAACAAAGAAGACGAGGATGACGACGACGAGGACGTCGACGAGAGACTCGACCCACGACACCACGACCCAGAGCGTCTCAAGGCGTTCAACGTGAGTATAATAACCACTTATTTACCCAGTCCGTCAGTTATTTATTTATTCATTTATTCAAACCGCTAATGCATAACACGATTGCATAATTTCATTTAATTAAATCAGCAGTTACTCCGAGTTTATTATTTATTGTTAAGTACAAGTTTATATTATTTCGACTGCTCATTAAAACGGCATTGCTCTATGAACTTGGAGTCAGGAGTCGGGAGTCGCGGGCAAGGGAGAGGGAAAAGGGAATTAGACAAGTGTTTTAATTTCTTTGTTTACTTTAATTATACTTTTACTCAGCAGAGTGCTTTGTATATAAGACTCGAGTTGGCTTTTAGTACTAAAGAGCGTCAGAGGCTTCACACAACCGGCTAGTGTATTCTGTATTGTGCTGTGTTGTGTCTAGCTCACTCACTCATTCACTCACTTGCCGCCGGTAGCTCTCGTTAATTAATTACAATTAGTTTAATCGAGCCACGGCAGGTCCCCTTTAACGGTTTAATTCTTAATTCCTACACAGCGATCTCTGTAAAGTAAAGCGTGGATTCCAGACCCTGTAGTTTCCCTCTCTCTAGTTCTCAATACATATATATTTATACAAGTATAAACTAAGCGACGGCACCCCATCATCATCATCATCATCATTATCATTATCGTCATCATCATGATTCTCTTACTCATTGTCCTCTCGATTCCGGCAGATGTTCGTCAGACTGTTCGTCGACGAGAACTTGGACCGCATCGTTCCAATCTCGAAGCAGCCAAAGGAGAAGATCCAAGCAATTATCGACAGTTGCACTCGACAGTTTCCCGAGTTTGCTGAACGCGCGAGGAAGCGAATCCGAACGTATCTGAAGAGCTGCAGGAGGAACAAGAGGGGCAGAGAAGGCGCACCTTGGGACGCGGTAAGTCTACCTTTATGTTTAATTTTATTTTATATTTTTGTTGCTCTGGTGGTCGGAGTGAGTCTCTGGTGGACGTAAAATGGGACAAAGAAATAATAAAAATAAGTTAAGACCGAGAGCGAACCCCAGAGCCCACATTGCTTATTTCCGGAATGCCTGGAACGCATCTCACCGCTGATGTTAAGCTCGGCTCTTTACTTTTAAAAATTTTTTTTCTTTTCCTTGGTCGTTTGGTTTTATTTAGCTCCGTTGTACTCTCAGTGACGGTTAAACTTTATTTAGTAATTTTATTTTATTATTTCAGGCGAGACCGACGCCGGCTCACTTGACCTCGGTGCAGGCGGAGCAAATTTTGGCAACGGCTTGCGAAAACGAGAGCGACAACGCGAAACGCATGAGGCTGGGGCTCGAGCCGGTCTCACAGCCCATGCCCACACTGCCAGCGGCTACGGTGAGTAAACCATTCAGCGGAGACTAATAACTCACGTCGAATGCTCCCAGTCCTTCTGCCCTCTTTTTTATCCCGTTCCTCTCTCTATCTCCATCTCCATCTTCATCTTCATCTTCTCAGTCTCAGTCTTGGTCTTCATCTACACGTTCTAATTTTGTCCCATAAAAAATTGTCTATCCACCCGTTTCTTTTTCTCCAGCTTAATAAAAAGAAATACTTAAACATATATGCACACACTCACATGCACATCAGCATCAGCATCAACAGCAGCAGCCAGCAACCCGGAGAAGTGCGTATAGTGTGAGTGGGTATTTGCGTCGAGTATTAAGATTAAAGAGACCAGAGAGCAAGTAAACTCGAGAACACAGTACGCAAGTGTTGCGTATGTGAGTTGTTTGGTTGTGTGCTGGTTAAACTCCGACTCACTCGAGTACAGTGTGTATATATTTTATAGCCTATAGCCGTAGCCATAGCCAGTAGTTTACATTACAACACATAACAGAGCTACGTGAGTTGGAAGTTGGGACTTGGGACTACTGCGCTGTTGAGGTATACGGCACATTTAACAGGGGCAGAACGCTGATAACCTCGCGGTTGAATCGTGCTTACCTCTCCCACTTTGGCGTCTCGGTGTCGTCTCAATATATTCACACACATATACATACACACGTACAGACGTAGACGCACACATTGAGCGTAAATCGGCCGTGCACTCTGGCCCCTCCGGCGTCGACAAATAAAAAATAAATAGGAAAAAAAATGATGCAACCGAGCTTGCTCAAGCAAAGCGAAGTGTACAGTAGGAGAATTGCGAGCGATAAAATCGCGGTTCTCTTGGGCTTATCGCCGGTTACTGTTGGCTTGATCAATGGATTTAACACACTTGGACTAAATTCCAGCTGGTTCCAGGATTACGCGTAAAGTCTGTGCTGTCCGTCCAACGAAACGAGTTCCCGGTAACGTTTCGAGTTGTTTAAACAGTCGCGCTATCTATTTTGAAAATCCCTGGCGATAACCCTCGACCTCGGGCTAACCCATTAGAGAAGTAAAAGAGAGAGAGGGAGAGGGGACAGAAGGATCGCTGACTGGCTTCAATGCTGCTCAACACAGCCATCGGTCCCTGCACCTATATAATTGACGTCAACGCCACACAGCTTGGCTTTCATAAAAACACCTCCCTACATCCGGCCCAAGATCTCCCCGTCTGAATAATCATCATCGCAACTTACAACTCGGGTATACGGCTGCTATGAGCTGGTTCATCTCCTCTGTACTGCTCGCGAGTGTTTTCTGCTGCCACTGCTTCTCCTTCTTTTACCGAATTCCCAACTTGTATATTACTCACCCGTTCAACTCACACACACTCTCACACTAGCACAGTACAGCAGCATCTGGTCCCCTCTTTACAACTCGAGCATCACCAGTTCTTACTTTTCATTGCGTCTTGAATCGTTAAGTATCTCTCCCTCACTACACAAACTATTGGACTTTATTTTTTTACCCTCATTGTCTTAACCCAGCTCATCACCTCTCCATCTCGTCGATTATTAGTCAGTTTATTCTTATTATCATTATTATTATTGTTGTATTAATCATCATTACTTGATAATCATAACCAGCAAGACGTTGTCCGTACAACGAATCCCTCGATTTAATACTGATTCGCTCTGGCACTTGCTGGCTTATCTTTTTTGTTACGTCGTCGTCATCGGTGGCTGTCCGTTGTCATTTGTAACAGAGCTTAGTCTCAATGAGAGCTGGATGCGAATAAGAGATATCGAGAACTGAGAATTAAGAATCATTGTAACAAAAAAAATCTAAGAGGGAGAGGAGAGGAGGAGTGACGGATGCTGGGACAAAGTGTCGATGTGTGAATGTGACTAGACCGTGCGTTGTTATTTGCGTTGCTTGCAATGAGAAATTATGTCGATGCCGGTCTATATACCAGCGAGTGATTGTACAGATTGACTCACGTCTGTTACATTACTTGGCTCTTCTTATTCTATTCGTCTATTGATGCTCGAATAAGAAAACGTGCCGACGTGCTGAGCCACGATGACGAGTGCAACGGTATTAGAAATGATGATCGATAACCCGACAATTTACATCTGGGACTAATCATCGTCCGCGTATATATAATATATACATATATGTATTATATATACTTATAAACGTACAAGCGGAAAGTTTAATTATTATTACAATGAGAAAAAAAAACCTGAGGGTCATTCATAAGCAACAACAGCATCGGCATCATCACCAGCAGCAGCTTTGTGATTATTCGCAGGATGAGCACCGACAGGTACTAAAAATTAAACTCAAACAGATGAGTTAAATGCACCGTGTACATCTACTCAATATAAAACTCAAGCTCCGTCCAATAAAAGTAGAACGCGACGTAAAAAAATTAACTTTTGTCGATAATAAAATATCAGTTAATGAAGAAACGCTACTGACACAGATTATAGTCGCCATAAAATACAATATTATTTATATTATATTTATATCAATAATCATAATGATAATAATGATTATTTTTTTAATGTTTCAGCAAACGGACGTGCGGTCGAGCTTGGAGCACTTCTCAAGCACTCCAATAAAATCGCTACCAGGAAAGAGAGAGGACACACCGCCGACGTCGATGACATCCCTCGCGCCTCTCACCAGCTTGGCCAGTTTACCCAGCAGTACCCTCGCCTCAACGCCTCTGTCGCTTGCACCAACATCCAAACTATTGACGTCCTCCGACAACAAGGGTCTTATGAGGTACGTTTATGCAACCGATCATCGTCCAGCTCATATATATATATATATATATATATATATATATATATATATATATATATATATATATATACCTAGATATATACATTAAACTGTACTACAGAGAGTTGCTGGTTGCGTAATACAAGCGCTGTAATTCCATTGGCACACAGAACTAACCAAAGTTATTATATACTAGCACAGAGACTCGTGATATTGATAAGGGATTTGGTAACAACGTAAAATATATATATATCTATATCACTCTGCCCCTAATGACTCGCACTTCTTACGTGTAAATGAGATATTTTATTGTCTAATCATCGTCTGATAACCGAAGGCGTTTATTTATTTTAAAAATAAAAAAGATAAATTTTTAAAATATATATAGATTATTGGGTATAATATATATATATATATATAACAAACGGTGATTATCAAGCCATTTACCTTGACTATGATTGACTCTATCTACGAGACAAAAACGATTAAATAACTGAGCACGCGCGACATTAAATGAACCCGTTGATGGATAAATTTCCTGAAGAACAATTTTCCAATTGTGATTTACAGCCAAGCGACGATAGTTAGCTCATCAGCGGTAAACGGCGTGGCAAGTGGCGGTGCACCCACCGCGATGTACAGACCAAACTTCAGCCAAGCATTCCAACGCGCTGGGCCCACCAATGTGCCCCCGACTCTTTCTGCTGGACTTTATCCTACTCAGAGCTTCACATCTGGCCTGCTAAGCAACGGTACACAAAGTAATACTGGTTTTGTTTTTTTTTTAGTTTTATTATTTTTATTTATCGCTACTTTATGCCCGTACTTGATTAATTAATCCGTATGATCGCCCGCGATAATTAATTTAATAATTATTGTAATTAAATATAAATTTTTCAGGACCTACTGATCTGAGTATGAAAAACACGAAGCCGTTGCTAAGCCACAAGTTGAATGCCACTGAAATGACCGCCGTGAGGCAGCTGATAACCGGGTACCGAGAGTCCGCGGCATTTTTGCTTAGATCTGCCGACGAGCTCGAGCAGCTTTTGCTCCAGCAGCCGTAAATTCTGACGGATCATCGACTGATAAACAACAACATCAGCAACACGAAAATCTACTGATAACTGGAAAATTTACAACGCGAGCGAGGAGCGGAAGGAAAATTCGATAAAATTATTATCGACTTACCGGCAGTCGTAATCGCGACTCCCGCCGCTGGCATGGAAAATTTAACAGCCCGGCGGTAAATTTATTTTACTTTTAATGCTGAACAAAAGTTCATCAGCAGCCTAGCTTACGTCTAATTGTTTAATTGCTCGGTACTTTATCACTTTTTTTTATTATTTACTACTTAAAGCTTTGATATAAATATATATTATTATATATTAATTAAAATAACGAGTCTAGTGAATGGATAAGTGTAAATGTACTTTAAGATTAAGTTTAAAAAAAGTAATAAAATGCGCAATTAATATCTAGAGTTTATAATTTTCGAGTGACCACTCATTGGAATAATTAAATATTTAAATATAAATATATGATAATTAATTGAAATTAATAAACAGGGTGTACATAGACGAAGAAACTAAAATATTTACTTAATTAACGTAAGAAATATTATATTATTATTAATGTTTTTGTGTGAATACGTGACTGCTTACGCGAATTATAATAATAATTATTATAAAAATATATAATGAATGTAATTAAAAAATGCTTGATTATTTACGTACTTTACTTGGAGTAAATCAATTGTTTATAATTTTGTTAATGACTCGAGTAATTAAAAAAAAAATGAAAAAAAAAAATGTTGAGATTTGAACGGACGAATGAAAATAAAATAATTCGGTAATTGTATGAATTAAGTTGTGGATTGTATGCTGTACATATTATTTAAGTATAGGTATTTTATGTAGATGTGTATACATAAATTTGTATGGGTAATCGTGTAGATATCGGACACGGCGATAAATGAATATTGAGCGGTTGTTACCAAGCTAAATTATCCATTCGTAATTAATCGTATGTGTGTTATGTGTACATATGGATGCCCTGTATTTACGTACAGAGGATTACGAGCTGTGTCTAATTAACCAGAGCTCTAGGATTAATGTCAACAGACATGCTGAATATTTTTTAAGTATCATTATTATTTTTAACTTTAATAATTATTATTATTATTTATTTACGGTCGACTATGCGTCATAAGCCTCTTCCCCTCAATCGGGAGCACTGTCCGAACTTCCCCCACTTGACCACTCTGAGGAATTTCGTACCAGAGGGCCCGTTATAAGCCTCCGTTAAAATTGTCTAAATTTTAACGACTCAGAAGTTAGCGGACAATTAACAATCTTCAAATTTTTTTTCAACAATTTAATTTGGAAAAAAAAATTTTAAAAATGCTCGTGTGGAAAATTGAAAAAACTAGAGGTGCAATTTTTAAAATATTTTTTTTTTTTAATTTTATCGTTTTTAAAAGAATTTAAAAATTACTAGACGTCGGCTAATTTCAGTATCCGAAATTATAAACTTAAAAAAAATACAAAAATTTATTATCTCTGGTTCGCGGAGAATAATTTAATCATTATGGAGTAAAATATAATTTATTGTTCATAATTGTATTCAAAGCATCTGTTACAATTGAAAGTTTTATTGACCATTATCTTTATTAATAAAATAATTATTTTTATTATTACTGTAATCAATACCATTATCATTTTAATTTTTTGTATTTTAATTCTTATTCGTGTAAGAGATAAGTATTTATTTTAACTCTACACTGTAAAAAAAATCCGGAGTGAACACGGAGTGGATGAGTTTATTTATTTAATTTCCTCTGAGTAAAATTTACTCCGAATTGGAGTGAATGTGGATTTAAATAAAATCCAGACCACTCCGAAATCACTCCGTTGAAAGACAAACTCCCTATTCACTTCCTATACGGAGTGATTTTTTTAAAACTCCGAGCGCAAGTGAATCCGAATTTAAATAAAATTCGCAATCACTTCGAATTTACTCCCGATTTGTTACAGTGCAGCACCAGAAAAATCGGAATAATCGCGTGCGTAAAATATAAATATGACGTTTAAAATCATATAAAATAAAGACAGGCTTATAACGGGTAGTCAAGAGCAAAACTAAACGCACGGTAGTGGGAAGAATTCCCAGAAAAATTTCTCCCACGTCCCCTAGACCAGGCTTATAACGAACAGTCGACTGTAAATATTAATAAAAATAATAGGAATTATGTTTGGCGGTTGGGACCACCTTGTCACGATCGGACAATAGAATTCTTTGTATGGTTGTCTGTACATCACGTGCTACCAAAGAATTTAAAATTAAAAACATTTAATTAATTAACTGAAAAATAATAAATATGTAGATGTAGTAATTGTTGGTAGATTTTTGTTTTTATTATTTTTTAAGACTTTTTTTGCGAGTGTACGGCGAACTACAAACGAACAAACTGACCGAGTCACCGCTACGGTGATTTGAGATTTAAATTTTCGCGCGTAAATTTTTTAAGTTCTATTCGTTGTTTTGTAAATAATTTATATGGAGTAAATTTTCATATAAATATATATATTATATATATAAATAAATAAATATTATTATTAATTATTAAATAATAGATATAGAGGCATATATATATTTAATGCGGCTCCTAAATAAAATAATGAGCACAATGTGAGAGTATATGTGGCAAAGTATGTTATGAACACATTCCATCTGGACAAAGTTTATTTAAAAAGGATATTGATATTGATATATTGATCGAGAAACGTTCCCTTGGTACACTCAATAAAAAAAAAAAGAAGTTTATTATGAAAATATAAAAATAAATAAATAAAAGCGAGCGTAGTTACCCCGCATGTGTTGATTTATCTGATTGATGGTTGGGAGTGCGCTTGGTATTTAATTGTCGTGCCTCGGAAAATAATGTCTCGACAGGTAAAGAATAAAAAAAAAAATATTCCGTAAATTTATAAATTTTCTGACAGCGATTTCGGTTTAGTTTTAATTGTTTAGTTTATCATTTAAATGTGCAATCGCATCATGTGCTCATCGCATAAGTTCCCAGCTTATTCCACAAATAAATAAATAATTAAACAATACATAACATAACATAACATTACAGTTCAATAAAATACAATAGAAATAATCCAGTAACTGATACAGTCATTTAATTAAAAAAATTACCAAATAGATTGATATGCAAACATTTATAATTAGATCATTAACCGATTACTGATTGGATGTGAGTGCACGTTCACATACAGCTTGATAATTAATTAATTATTATTAGTATCAATATAACTGTCATTATTTTTATTTTATATTTTATGTTTTTTATTTTATTGTAATCTTACACTGGAAAAAATTTAAGGAGTAAATCCGGAGTGGGTGACTGTTTATTTATTTAATTCTTTCGGAGTAAATTTTACTCCCAAGGGGAATTTATTTTAATGTTGACGAGTCAAGAGTAAAGTTTACTCCGGGGGGGAGTGAATTTTAATATGAAAACTCCGAGGCAGAGTAAAATTTACTCCGAGTGGAGTTTAATTCGATGTCAAAAGTTCGGTTCGGAGTAAAATTTACTTCAAGGAGAGTTAATTTTAATATTAAAACTCCGAATCAGAGTAAAATTTACTCCGAGGGGAGTTTATTTTAATATTGAAAGTCTGGTTCGGAGTAAAATTCACTCTGAAGGAGAATTTATTTTAAAATTAAAACTCCGAATCATAGTAAAATTTACTCCGAGAGGAATTTATTTTAATATTAAAACTCCGAATCGGAATGCAGATTAAAATAAAATCAAAATTACTCTGAAATCTCTCCGATAAAAAGACAAACTCCATATTTACTCGGTATGCAGAGTAATTTTTTGTAAAAACTCCGCAACTTCGAGTAAATTTGTATTTAAATAAAATCCGTAACTACGAATTAACTCCCGATTTTTGACAGTGTAATTATCTTGGATAAATTAAAAAATTTTAAATGAAAAAAAAAAAAATTACCACGGATTATTGCGATCGGACTTTCGTTTGCCACAACGAGGTGACTCAAGTGTCGATTCCTCTGTGATAATAACAAAACTATAAAAAAATTTATTCTTCATCTTTGATGTCGCCGAAATTATAATAAAATTAAGAATCGCGATCGACAGATTTTTTTCCGCAAGAATATGGAGGATTAGATTATAAATTTTAAAATAAATATTAAATAATATATTATAGAAAAAAAAAAAAAAAAAAAAAAAATACATAAAATAAATGATAAAAAATGATTATTAATTAAAAATATTATTATCATTTAATTGACACTTTTCAATTGTGCCATGAGTATCTTTGTTTATTTTTGTTTCTGTAAGAATAATTATTCGAATAAATATATATATTTATATATATATTTATTTTACTATTAAAATATTAATAATATTAAGAATTATTGATTTTTATGTTATATATTTACGATATAAATTTAAATGGATAAATATATTAATATTAATATTGATATTGATTAATAAATAAATGTATAAGCCGCGAAATTTAACGGAAAGAGACACTTTAGGTAAAAATAATAATAATAATAAGTGCGCAGTGTAATTGTTTTGCCGCACTGTTGTTGAGATAATAAAGGGTTAATACAATTAAATAAATTGGCGGGATGATATGGATCGAGTCTATGATATTTATTATTAAAGTGTCCGTTCCTTAATCCATACGGGTGACAGCTCTACAGTTTATATAATCGTGAATTGATGTATATTAATAAAACATGATGGAAAACGCATGTATTTGTTCCTAAAGAAATTAAATAAAATTAATGAATAATATTCCTAAGGCTTTTTATTCATTGCGCATTACGTTATTTAATTACACACTATTTTTAGTTTTGATTATTTTGAACTTCCCGCTAAGAAAATTTAAACTTTTCAAAAAACTTTCTGGAGACCGACTGGCCTCAAAACGTTTTTACATCATCTGTGGGTACGAAAAGGAGTAAAATCAATGCGATTTGTGGTAAAAAAAAATTTTTAGGTGGCCCGAGAAGAGTTACGGGGTCACACAGGGTCCATGGGTCGTATCTCCGAGATACAGAACGTTACGGACCAGGGACATTTTGCAATTGTTGTCTCTGAAGAACATGGCTGAAAGGAATTTGTATTTTAAGGAACCGTTTGCCGAAAAATAAATTCTCAGGTATCTGTTGGCACGAATACGAAAGATATCAACTCATTTTATCAGCGGGAAATATTTTGGCGCAGCACGAGATGAGTCACAGCAGATCACAACACGAAATTGGCCCTCTGAGGGGTCGATCCTGAGGAAATTTTTTTTTCTGCGGATCGATTGTCCCAAAATGAGTTCTAGATCATGTATGGACACCAAAATAGTAAAATAAATTCAATTCGCTAGAAAAAATATTTTTTTCGCGGCCCCAGAGGCGCAACAGCGTCTCACAGCAGCTCACAACACAAAATTGGCCCTCTGAGGGGTCGATCCTGAGGAAATTTTTTTTTCCGCAGACCGACTGTCCGGAAATGAATTCTAGATCACGTGTGGGCACCAAGCTGCAGCCCTGGAACGTGGGCAAAAATGCTAATTTCAGCTGTTTTGTCGAAAGAAAAAAACATTAAAAATGAAATTACAGGGCAACAACTGATCAGGTGAGTTAAATGAGACCCCCTGCACTAGAAAAATTAAATTAACAAGTTCGGAAAGCCGTGGAATCTTAGCATATTTTTATGTCGTAATTTTTTCTTTACAATTTATCTTTCTCAAAATAATCCGAAAATTATTTATTGCCTGCTAACTTCACGATGATTTTCAAAAATGGCAAAAAATAATTGGAACAAAAAAAAAATTTTCACATCACTTGACATAAAACCCTTTCCACTCACATAAAAATATTCACTGAGAAAAGTCTTTAATACTTTTCCATAAAAATAATAAATTATTAAAAATTGGAGACAAATTAAAATTCGTACGTTAGCATAAAATGGCGGCAGAATATGATAGAAAAATATTTAAAATTAAAAAAAAAAACACTTGAGTGTTTTAACAAACCTTGGCGGGGAAATAATATGCAGAAGGGTTTCCTAATACACTTGGAGATTTGAATTAAATTGCTCCAAGTGTATTGCAGCTAAAAAACGTCACTTAACTGCTACTTCCCCACCAGACGATGCCAGATGATTTTGCTCAGGAACTTGGAAGTTGTCAGCATCAGCATCAGCAACACTTTGCACTAGCACTGAACACTTAACACTTAACGACACCACAGACACTTTGCACACTTTACATTTTACAATTACTGCACAATTTAATTAAACAATAACTATGAACAACAAATTTTAAGGATAATCACACGGCGTAACTGCAATACTGTGTTTTAATTCAAACGTAAAGAAAAATCTGGACTACTACTGCCATTTTCGACGATACTGACTGCCGCTATCGAACCGTCAGTTGATACAAACCAATCGATTTTGCGATTCATCGACCGCCCCCACTTTAGAAAAAATTTGAACGTCGAATACAGTGACGCGCAGTAGCGCCATCTTGGCGCGAAATTAAAAAATTGAAATTTTATTATTTTATTAAAAATTAGTTGTGTCAGTAATTATATTAATTAGGGTGCGTTCAGAAATACTGTAGCTCTAGCTCTTGCTATATGGCAACTCTTGGCTAGAGCTAGAGCTAGAGCATTTCCGAATTCACCCATAATTTAAAAAATAATTTGAATAAATTTTTTCAAAATGGCGGCATAAGAAAATGTGTAAAAAAATTATTTTTGTTCTAATCACTTGATATAAAAAATTGAAAACTGTACACTAATGATCACTGATAACTTCTGAACACTTTTGTTTATAAATAATAATTAATAAAAGTCACTTACACGGATTATAAATTTATGTGACGAACGACAACGAACACCGGTAGCCGAACAATGGAAACGATGGATCGAATTATTTAAATTATTTTTTTTACTATTTATGTCTCGAGTACAGATTTAATTATTATCACTAAATAACCTATGGGTAGTGAAGAATATTTAGAGACACGAGTTATAATTTATTTAAACGAAAAAACCGTAAATTTTAATTATTTATTCACGAGCTACGAAGGGTCCGAATTACTGAGTGGCGGCAAAATGAAGTTGGATACAAAACAGTTGCGTAGTTGTGGCGTCAGTTGGAAACGACCTGCGCAGTACTGATAAAATTAGATTGCGCGTGCGCCTTGAGTTTCTTTGGAAGTACTCGAGACGAGTCTCCCGCTGAATCGAGCGTCTCGGTGTCGTTCTTGTCTAAACTCGTTAAAATAATTCATTTAATTATCGTGTTGCTTTATTATAAATCTAATGTTACTTTTAAATTATTATTTTTGTAGTGAGAAATATATTTAAATATTTAATAGTGTGTTAGTGAGTGTGTTATTTAATAAATTAAATTCAGTGCGGCTTACTCGGGGTTCAGTATCATATAAAAATAATAAAATTTTTGTTTTCTTTCATTGTAAATAAAATAATAGAGTGATTGTGATGATTTAGTGATTAATTAGTAGTGATAATTGCATTGTTTTAGTGAGTGAGTGATTATGTGATTAATTTATTTATTTCTCGATGGCAATGTATTAGCACCGGCAGCGGAGAATGAAAATGGCGGGAATCGTGAGTAAATTTAAAAAAAATTATTGATTAAAGTATTTTATTAACTGATTATAATTATGGATCAAAATTCTAACATTAATAATATTTTTTATTTAAATTTTATTTGATATAAATATTTCGTTCATTTATTGGAAAAATTAAATTTCAAATTCTCCCGCGTAATTTTAAAGAGGGCGCTCGATTCAAAATAGCGTCATTGTAAACAAATCTGACGTCTGTTTATTTTTTTATTTAAAGATAATTAATTTATTCGAAAATATTAATCAATGAAAATAATAAAATATAAATAATTAATGATATTTAAGTACAAGCATTAATACTAATGATTTATAAAAAGATATCTAAAGAAATTAGCGACAAATTCTATTCATTTATTTACTGAGTATTAAAACAATATTGATTTGATTTAAAAAAAAAACTAAAAATATGCACATATAGAGGATTCAAAAAACTATAGGTGCAATTTTTTCAAATATTTTTTTTTTTTCAAATTAACCATTTTTACAAAAATTCAAAATTATTAGACATCGGCTAATTTCAGTATCATAAATTTTTATTATGCAAAAAATGATACCAATAAAATTTCCATTAAAAATAAGACGTAAATTCAACAACAACAAAAGATGATTCGTTTTTATTCACGATAAACTTACATATTATAGGTACATCAATCGTTACAATAATTTATTATTACATTTATTTAATAAATAATTAACCCATTCTCATTTTTTTCTTAATAATCTAGCGTACGAATTAATGAGTACATGAATCGAATAGTAATTCGTGCTGACGCGATTGTCAATGTAATATGAATAATAATAACAATAATAATAATAATAATAGTAATAATAATAATAAAGAGTATGGATTCGGTTCAGTTAAATAAATAACTTCCAACGCAATACAATTACTCCAGTCTATCTTAGCTTTATCTCGGTTACATTTATTGTCACATATTGACTCATAACTCGGCTGCTTTGTGCTTAAGAAATGTCACACATAAATAAACTTTTTCTACCCGATCCAGTTCCCTGGCCAGTCTAAATGAGCTTCGCTATTTATTTTTTCTGTATTAATTCATAATTACCAACTAATTAACTTATCTCAATTTTATTTTGATTACAAAGTTGACCATTTGTTTATGATACCGCATTTTTTTTTTAAGTAATTAATTACTATTTTAATTACACATCGTTATAAATTTTATTTCTCATTAATAATTAATTATTAAATATTTAAATCTCTGCCTAAATTATCTCCATACTCGAAGCATTTTTTACCTCTTTTTTTTTCATGTGCTCTCCTGACTTTACCTGCACTCAAATTAATTAAAAGATGAAAATAAAAAAAAATTTATTTTAATTTGCCCAGAAGCGAAACTACGATCGATTGGAAAAATAATTTTGAATCGATAAAATAATTGTTATTTAAAAATAATATTTGCGGAAATTACAATTGTTGTTGTTATCGATTATTATCAGCGATAAAAAAATTTAAATGATTACATTACGAGTGACAAGATTGTAGATATTAAAAGTTCGCAAAGACTGTCAGTAAATATTTCAATAATTCGCTTTATTTATTTATTATTATTTTTTTTTTTTAATATTATCATTATTATTTTTTGTTATCATAGTATTTATAAGTGGTGGTGGATATTTTAAACGGACTCACTTTAATAAATATCCATTACCCGAGTGTTGTACTGCAAAACGTTAAATTACTTTTTAAAACAGTCCTACAAAAGCCATTAGATAAAAAGTTTACAGAGCGTTGTTTACTTTTTATGAAGATAAAACGTTGATGCAAAAAATAAATAATAACGACATTTTCCTGAGCTAATGCGGATAATGCTAGACATTTTCACACAATTATAACTATAATACAAAAAATTTATTTATTACAAAATTTTTTATTATTATTATTGTTTTTTTTTTTTTTTTAACGTAATTGATTGTACGTTTTTTTTATACTTTTGTTTAAAAACTTGATTTTGTCGACTTTCCTGTTTTCTTTTATTTTTATTTTTTAAAAAACTTAAAATTAATAATAATAAAGTTCATATTTGAAACTGTAATTTTTTATGCGTATAAATAATTTTCAATGAAATTTTGCAAATATTTTTACGACTGTCAAAAAAATTACAGGCAATAAAAATTTTTTTTAAATATTGAAATTTTTAATTTAAAAATTTACTCCAAAATTAAAAAATTTGGGGATTTTACGGTTTTCGTGGCGCCGCCAAATGACCGCGAATTCATATAGAACTCAACAAAATAAGACTTTTTTTAAGAATAAAATTTTCCGATATCTCGCTTAGTTTTCGAGAAAAATAGATTTTGGGAAAAATGTGATTTTCAAAAAAATGTGAAAAGTTTCATAGATTTTAATATCTTCATTTTTTTTGTATTTTGTTCCAAAAACTACATTTGAAGATGAAAATTTTGGAAAAAAAAACGTCTGAATTAGTTCATTTTTGAAAAAGTTACAGCTATTTGAAAAAAAGTCTTATTTCGTCGTTCTACAAGAATTCGCGATCATTTGACGGCGCCACGGAAACCGTAGGCTTCTATTCCCAAAAATTTAATAAGGTAAGAGACCTAGTACCGATAACTCATGTATTTGTATATCTATATTTACTAAATTCTACTAAATATATATATACAAATACCTGGAGTGATCGGGTGCTAGTTCCCTGATCGGGTACTAGGTCTATTAAAAAAATAATTTAAAATTTAAAATAGGTGACAAAATTCAAGTCCTTTGATACATAATACAATTAACCATTTATTTTTTTTTTAAATTTATTACCAAGTGAATATTGATTCCTATCTAATGAGACGTGTACGCCTATTAATTTATTTAAATGAATGAATTAAATAATTATATACCGTGTATATAATATAAATAATAATAATAATAATCAATGAAGTACAACATTGTCGAGTGATATACATACATATATATATATGTAGCATATTTAAAGCTATGCAATTGACTTTGGTATGAAGAAGCACTTAGTCGTTAATAGTCGTGAGAAAAAAGTGATAGTCAATAGCAATAAGAAGAAATATATAGGGGAGTAAAATGTATTGTATATATATATGTATAAGTATATAATAATTTATATGTATTTATATATGAACAGCCAGAATACAAAAGCATCGCGAGTACGACTTACCATTAATTAATATTAATTACTTAAGTTTAATTAATAACTCCGAAATCATCTTCGGACCCTCTGAGGGGATTAGGTCGTTTTATCACGTAGATCCAGTAAAAAAGACGATTCCGTTAGTCTAGTGTGTGTAAGTATTACGTTAGTATTACGTTAGTTGGCAATTAGTTAATAATTAGTATAGTCCAGGAAGCATTTATTACACAAGACGAGAGATGAGGGCTCTGTCAGGAGAAATGCACTCTGCTAATTGGCAGCTTCTCTTACACATTTTCTTTATTTATTTTTAATTATTATTATTATTTTAACTCTCAAACTCACACTTTTTGATTCTTATTACCCCGTTACTTTCAACAATCTGGGGATTTTTATTTACAATATTTCCGCAGCTCGTGCAGGATCCCCTTTGTTTTATAAAATTAATTATACTTTTAAAAAAAAAAATTTCATACACTTTACGAATAATTTATTACTCAGTTAATTTATGCTGATTGTAGATCTGTGATAATTATTTTTCCTAAATAAAATTTACATATTTATTATACAATTAAGTTGAATAAGCTCGTGATGAGACCGCTGGCCTTTTTAAATTTTCCCGGGGAAAAAAATATTTTTATTCAACGAGATCTAATGAGATCAGTGATCTCATAAATCCTAGATTCCTTTAAATTTAAATTCAAAAAATTCAAAAAATTTTTCCAAATCAAAATTTTGCTTTTTTGGAGTTTGAAATTTTTTTTCTTAATTGATTTAGATCTACAATAAAAATAATTTTTTCCCGGGAATTTACTGATATTCAAATTTAAATTTACAGATAAGGTAAGAGACCCAGTAACTAATCAGGAGACTAGTAACTGATGACTCATGTATTTGTATATATATTTACTAAATATACATATACAAATATATAGAGTGATCTAGTAGTTCTCTGATCGGGTACAAGGTCTTTTACTCCAACTAAAACTAAATTTATTTAAAAAAAAAATATTTAAACTCGAAGCCAGCGGCCACGTAAAATAATATAATTTTCTGATCTACAATCGATTTATAAAGACGTATTAATATTTCAGAATAATCACAATTGACTGAAGCGTAACTAGCCGTTAGCTACGTGATTTGTCGGGTGCAAGGAGAGAGTAGAAAGGGAAGAGCATTTTCGAAATAAAATATATATAATGTAAAATACCTCTTATACGTATGCATATATATATATAAATATATATAACGGAACAATATATAACATACACCATCGCTCTCCCTCATAAATTTATCAGACAAGTCAACAAATATTTTTTTTTATAATCTCCGGTAACGCATTAAAAATATTGACTAAAATATCGATTTTAAAAACGATTAGGCCTAACCTTTGTCCAGCTTATTAATAAAATATCAATAAAGAACGATTGGAAATTTAATTTAATTAAAAATATTCAACAGTTAAATATTAATATGATAATTAATATTTCAATTATTAATATTCTTTATACTCAACGGGACTAATTGTAAAAGAGATCAACCATTAAATTGCATTTACTATAACATCAAAGTTACATTACTATTTTTTTTTTTTTTCATTAAATTTATTACTTTTTTTTTTTATTTTTGTATTTTTTAATAATAATTTTTTTTCATAAGAAAATCGAGGAGTCCCGAAATTTATAAAAATATCCTCTATACAGCCAACACGTTTACAATAATTATAATTATAATTATCGGTCATCAAAAAAACCGTATAAATATGCGCGAGCTGCCGATTACGGGAATATAATACAAAATTTTTTTATTATTTTATTATTTAAATTTAAATTTATATCAGCCTCGAAGCTCGTTCATCACGGGCAATATTCCCCACATAAAACATGACCCGTCAACATTTTGTATGACGTTCTAAAAGATTTTATTTATTTACAAAGAGATTTACGATAGTGAAGATGGTAATGAACAAGTGTCGGATACTTATTTGTAATATTAATTATTAATCATGTATATTAATAATAATAATAATTAATATTTATTTTTAATTAAGTACTTAATCTTTGTCACCTTACGTGTAATTAGGCGCCACAAGCTAATAACGACGACAATTATTACAATAAAACGCGGGGACGGGATTTATCGGAAGAAGTTATTTATAATTATTATTAATTATTATTAATATATATATCGTGGCGTCTAATTTAATTACTCATTCATCGCTTAAGTTTTTATTATTATTTTATATTTATTATTTACCAAAAATTTGATATTATGACCTTAGAATACGCTATTGTATTTTAAACTTTTTTATCTCCGACCGCTACCTTTTAAAAATAAATAAAACTTGTCTGGATAATAAATTTAAAATATCGAAGTATTATTTATGGATTTACAGTAATTAATCACTGAAATTTATTTTTTAGATAAATTTTAAAATTATTATATTGTAAGTTATTACTTCCGTACACTTTTATCATCTAAAATACTAAGAGACTTATGAAGTTTAACTCGAAATTTTAAAAAAGAGTTATTTTATTCTGTAGAAGTTATTTATTATTTTTAAAAGTTTTCAACGGTTTTAAAATTCACGAAAAATCTTACACTTTTTTTTAATGGTAATTTTTTATTATGAATAGAGGAAGAATTTTTTTTCCAAGCGGAAATTTAAATTTTTGTGAAAAAAAAAATTTACTTAAATTACATGGGTGTGAAATTAATGCTTATGACCCATAGATTTTTATATAAAATTTTAAAATTCATTTTTGATAATTTACGTTAAAAAAACGATTGTCCTCAAGTTTAAAAAAAAATTTAAAATCCCACCGATTATTAAAAAAAAAAATATATATATGAAATATTAGGGTGTTTCAAAAAAAAAACAATTTTTTTTTTTATGGTATCTAAAAATTGAAAGTATAAGTAAAAATAAAAATTTTGGTAGCATTCCGAGCTCTTAATAATGGTATTAAGGTTTGCCTCAATCTATTTTTTTTTTTTTAATTTTTTTGAATTTTTCAGCTCATAAACCAATCAACGGATTTTTATGCACAACAAATGTTTTTGTAGGAAATTGAACGCTCTACAAAAAAAGTCTCTTATCATTTTTTGATAAATCTTAATGTTCAAAAGTTATTTAAGCTTCAAGTCAAATTTATAGTAAATTTTGAGATTTTTTTACTTTTCCGGCGCAACTATCAGTTTTATCAAAAAATATCACAGGAAATTTTTGTAAATAATTTTATTTCTTACAAATTATTACGAATAAAATTTTTCGAAATTCTGCGTTATTTTCAAGTTATTTCTATTTCAATGTCAAGCTCTTAAAAAAATAGATTTATGATTAATTTTAAGAGCTTGACATTGAAATGAAAATAAATTGAAAACAATGCGGAATTTCGAAAAATTTTATTTGTAATAATTTGTAAGGAATAAAATTACCTACAAAAAAGTTTCCATGACATTTTGTAATAAGACTGATAGTTTCGCCAGAAAAGTGAAAAGATCTCAAAATTTACTATAAATTTGACTTGAAGCTTAAATAACTTTTGAACAGTGGGATTTATCGAAAAATGATAAGAGACTTTATTTGTAGAGCGTTCAATTTCCTACACAAAGTTCTATTTCGCATAAAAATCCGTTGAGTGGTCTGTAAGCTAGAAAATTCTAAAAAAAAAAAATTTTTTTCCTATGTTATTTAAATGGAAAATAGAAAAATGGATTGAGACAAACCTTAATATTATTATTAAGAGCTCGGATTGGCACCAAAATTTTTATTTTCAGGTATACTTTCAATTTTTGCATACCAAAAAAAAATTTGTTTTTTCTGAAACACCCTAATGTGATATATGTAAGATGTAAATGTTATATTTAAAAGGTAGCGATCTTGAATATTAAATTTACCACAAGCTATTATTTTCTACACTCTTCTTACAGTCCGGCAACTTATAAATAAATAAATAAATAATTATTAATCAAATATATATATGTATATTATTATGAGCTCACATATATAACATCCTTAATAAAAGACTAACTCCGTACTTATTATTACAATTAATACATTGCACGTCATTACACTTATAAATATATTGCTAATAAACGCGATATCCTTTAACCTCAACTCTTATTAATTATTTAAATAATTACGTTACTCTCTGTAGTAAATATTGTGTAAAACTTATTATTAGTAATTAGTAATTTATAATTATCGCAGTGCTCAATACGCTGTAAAAAAATTGCGGAGTGAATGCAGGTGACTATTTATTTGATCCCTTCGGAGTAAAATTCACTCCGAAGGGGATTTTATTTAAACATCAAAACTCCGGTTTGGAGTGAATGCGGATTGAATTAAAATCCAGATCACTCCGAAATCACTCCTCTAAAAAAACAAACTCCGTATGCCGAGTAACGGAGTGCAATCGGATTTAAATAAAATCCGTAATCACTTCGAATTCACTCCGAATTTTTAACAGTGAAATCACTTTTCTCATAGACCGTAAACTTTCGCGCGTATTTTTGAATTTTTTTTAAATCAGTCATTGAGCAAACTACGCGAATTCCTGGGAATTACCTGAATCTTTACAATCTCACGATATTTTATGTAATAAAAATAATAATAATAATTGAAATAATTGAAATAATGATAATAATAATAATAAATACAAGTCTTCGGATAACGACAGAATAATCTAGTCCGCCATTCGCTCGCTCATTCTTAACAAGACACTTATATCTACATATTTATTAATATATCATATCTATCTATATATATATTTGCTTAGTATGTATATATATATATTTATTTATGTATATATTAAATTACGACCGTATTAATTCTGTTATAAGCAGAAGACGCAGTATTAATGACGAGCAAGAAATCGTCGTTGAGGCACTAGGAGGCATCCAGGGAGAGACACTCTGTGAAGAAGTCCTCCATGGATCGATAAGCGTGCTCGATCACGCCCGTTAAAGCGTGATCCTCATCCGCATAGCTCTAAAAAGTACAACAAATAAATTCAATCCATTAGTCCACGGGATTCCCAAAAATCCCGGAGTTTTATTTATCGTAACCCGAATGTTTCGAATTTTTTTTGCATGTCCCAGCAAAATAAATGATAAAAAATGATGCAAAACAAAAGAAAAAAGCACTCCAATCTCATTGCGACAACTGGAAAAAAAATAATAAAAAAATTCAAGCGGATTGAAATGGCATTGAAAAAGGATTGAGGTATTCGCCGACCTTACAAACACTGACAATAAAAAATTGTCAATACACTGTGTCGGGTTTCATGTTAAATTAAATATATACAAGTGTATTAAGATTGTGCAATAATAGTATTATGTTGTCGCCGCTGATGTGCATGTCCCAGTGATAACATTCGGATTATCGTTATCTTTTATCTTTATAATTAATAATTTTTTTTTTTTTTCTTAATTTAATTTTTAAAAAATCTACTCTACTCTACTCCTGTCTAATTGAATTTCTGGGGATTAATTTTAAAAAAAATTAATAACCAGAAATAATAATGAAAAATAAAAGTCCGGTCTTACCTGATACCTAAAGATAACTCCAGCTTCAGACAGAGCTTTGGCGAAGGCTATACCGTGTGTATAAGGCGCTGTTAGGTCAGCTAGACCGTGAACAAGGTAGAGGCTGTGACTCGGTACTAATCTTGCGCGCTGAGTCAAATCCGCCTCGACATATCCCTTGTAATTTTCGATTGGTGCGCCCAGGACCCGTTCCGTGAACGCTGAATCTAGTTGAATTGATTTCAGTCGATTATTCCAGTCGACAAGACACCATTCGGATTTATTATCTTTTTTATATTACTACTTATACTCCTACTGGTACTTTTTATTATTATCCTTTTTTACTACATATCCAATTCAACTTTCAGCGATTACTATATCTATATCTATATATATATATCAGTAGCAGCAGAGAGTCTACTGAGTAAGATTAATATGGACTTACTGTAATACAACCAATCTGCAATAGGATTGACTGCAATGCCGCATTTGAAAACATTCTGCTGGCTGCCGAGTACCATAGCAGTTACGTATCCACCGTAGCCCCATCCCCAAACACCGACCCGCGTCTCGTCCAGATACTGATAAGTATCCAATAGATGCTGTAGTACCGTCAATTGATCCTGGACTTCAACGCCGCCAATACGATGGAAAAGCGCCCGCTTGCCCTGGCCCCGTGCCCCCCTGACATCCAGCCTGACATACACGACGTCATTGTGACTTGACATGTAAGTCCCCCAGTCGATTTCAAATTTGTCCGTCACTGCCTTGCTCCCAGGCCGCCCGTTCACTTCCACGAGGACCGGGAACGCCGCGTCACGGAGCTCTGCTCGCCAGGACGGCGGCAGCTGGAGCTGGACTTGGGCTCTCCACCCCTGTGGCAGCGGCACCTAATCACCAATTAGTAATAATATTCGTCAGTATTAATGCTCGTTATGAATATGAAGCTCCCGCTAAGTACATGAATAAGTATAAACAATAATATTAGCAAATTGATTACTTCAAAACTTTTGCGAGTTGGCAAAGCTAATTGGGCTAATCTATCAGCATGTTGAACCCTCGAGTCATATAGAACACGGACCATTTTGTGGTTAGTGACTGAATGAACTCCAGCAAGCGGTAATCCCGGTCCTTCACAATGGAGCACATAATACCCTTGTCTAGTTTCTGTTGAAGGACTAACCGAAGCACCGAAATGTGTACAATTGGTATAATAGAATCTATAGAAAATATCAGAATGTAGGACAAATGTGGTCATATATATATACATATATATATATATATTATATTTATATAGATATGTGCATGTATTTGGGAAGGATGTACATAAATGGACAAGTAGATAAATTGAGTGGGACAATAAATCAAGGATAATGGTGACGTACCGACTGCTCCAGAGAACGTCTCCGAGATCGCAGGTGATGCAGAGGGGCTCTAATCGTCGCGGGTCGTCGGTCGTCGGGTCTCTGACCACATACAAGTGCTTCTGCCCTGGTTTGCGTTCACGTGTACCGAGGTAATAAACCAAGTGGGCGCTGCTGTCCCAGGCCAATATTTCACTGACTTCATATCGGCCATGTGACAACACGGCGACTCTCTGTTGTGTAAGCTCGACATGTTTGATATGAGTAAAGTGCTCCTGGTTGCCTTCCTGGACCGCGGCTAGCAGCAAAAAACTGCCCCCGTCTGACGCAAACACTGGATGCGGCTGTGCGTCCAACCACTGGCCTTCTGGTGCACGCTCCGAATGTGTCTCCTCGCACTCCCATTTGGGCGCACGACACGCTGATACCACTGATAAATTTTGTGATCGCGTCATCCACACTATGCTTATTTGATCCGACTGCTCCCCCACCCACCCCGCCGATATCAAATAGAACTCTCTGCAACACAAAAGAATTATGATGGATAGTTTAAGGATTTTTTTTACTGGCGGCTTTAAATTTTTAATACTTCCCGTGGGTTCGGGCGTTGAATAACCGATAAAATCCGAGTCATAAAAAATGTTATTTCAGTATTATATGTACTGTTAAATAGTTCGGAAACCCAACAGTCTACAGTTTAAGCGCACACATGGAAATTTTATTATTATATTTAACACATATACGTTACTTTTCACTCGATAAATTATTTTAAATAAATGTTTCGCCGCCGCCATTTAAATACCGAGAAAAAATTTTAATTACTTTTGCACGGCTCTGAAATATCTGTAGATACCCGTGCTTTTAAATGTTCTATTAATTAATTAATTAATTAATTAATTAGAAAAGAACGTGAAAAATTTAAAATACAATTTTTCGATGGGCCGCACTCTAGAGTATTCTCGAGCCAATGAAAAAAAAAAATTTACGAAACTGATTGCGTATTTTAAATTTTATCGAGTTTCCGAACACTCGAGCCGACGAAACCAGAATTAAAAATTCGATTGAATTTTTTTTTCAACAGCAATATCAAAGCGAATCGATCTTCAATGCATCAGTTTATTTTTTTCTCAGATTGTTCTCTTTGCAATAGTGTACTTTTTTATCCAATTATATTGTCCTCCATGAATTGCAGATACGAATTAAAGTTACCGGCGTTAATTTTCACCCCGAGAATGTACCTTCGCTTCACCTTTAAACTCTCTATCGATTTAAATTCACAGACCTTGTAACGATAATGTTATAAATTTTAATTATTTTTCATTTCTTTAATTAAAACACATCAAGTCTCTGCTTAATTATTAAAATCACCTGAATAATAAATACCACGAGCTTACACATCAGGGCTGAGATTAATTAGCCAAGCGAACCTTTAAAATTTATTTGTCATCATTTATAATTTAATCAAAAAATAAAAAATTATTTTTATTATTTTTACCACCAAGTCGGGCTCCAGAGAACCCGAAGTACTAAAAAAAACTAAGTAAATCTACTGCATATTTTAGATTTAATCGCGTTCCTGTACATCCGAACATACCAACGGACGAACGGACCGAGATGCAAATAAAAATTAAACAGTAAATAAATTAAAAATTTCATTAGTTTAATTTACTACAAATTCTCTCAGTAATTAGAGAGCTTTAAAACCCAGTTCCTGTAGTACATGAACCCAGATACGATTTAAAGTGAGTCAATCATAAAATAATTGTCGGACAGGAGCAGAAAGAAAGCGAGAATTGAGTTGAAGTAAAAGGCGTGGAGGCGCCGATAAAAGTAAAGGGTTATTTAATTTAAAAACTTACTGGCCATCGAGTATAGGCGGTGGTTTGAGCATTATCCTGTCGAAAGAAGCAATTAAAGTTTCATTAGTTGTATCGGTGGTGATGTTGGTGAGATCGAGAATCCACAGACAGACTTCGGGGTTTGGGGATCCGGGCGTCGGATATCTCACGGATTTCGATGGTGGAAAGGATCCTTTCTTAACAATACCCGCTGGACTCGAACTAGCACCATCCTGACCCATTTGATTGCCGAACCACGGAAACTCAAGAGACGTGACCTGAATACCGGATAACATGATGAGAGACAATTTACGTACAAATCACCCATCAACTTTAACAACTAAAGTACACTTGTCTGTACTAACTGCTTTTACACATGTATATTAATAGATACAGATACAGGTGGAAGTACAGGTACAGATACACATACAAGCAAGCAACTGACCAACCAAACAAACAAACAAAACATCAAAACAAACAGATAAATCTATAGCAGTGTGTGCGCTGTGTGTCAGCGAAACCTACTTTTGAGTCATTAAAAGCAGCGTAGAGCAGCAGACCGCCGTCAGGACTAGGCCACAAAGCCTCAGGTTTTGGAAGCACTTCCTCCTGATAGAGCCAGTCTGGTACTCCATTGTAAATAATTCCAGGCACTCCAGTGTCAGTCAGTCGCTTGTCTTCTGGCGCCGACGGCGACATTCTTAAGAATATATTGTTATCGGATATCATCAATAGTGATGTGCTGTTGCCCAACCACGCGGTATACTGCAGTCTAGTTGGCTGGACTCGCGGCGAGGCGTGAAGACGTAGGGGAGTATGGTGGCTAGAGTCATTTATTACAACAGCCTTCTCTATACGTCATCTTTTCATAGATAATACACAAGGTGAAACTAAAAACAACCAACATTATTAGGTACTTACTCATTTGTGACGTCGTAAACTGTGTACAGAGCGGTGAACGTGTGTCTGAATACCTGGGGGATGTAAAGATTTTGTTTTAAATTTTTTATGCCAACGGCTGGTGTGTCTGCCCGAAAATCAATAGAGCACATGCACACATCGGATTGGTTAATTGTTAACACACTTACTGGTTTAACATCGTGCTTAAAAAGCACGTAGCGTAGATTACTGCTGCACTGATAGCCTTGTACATTCAGCTGTCTCTGTAAATTTATAATTCATAATTTATAATTAATAACAAACATTTATTATATTTATTTTAAGTATAAGGGACGTCGCTCGATCTACTCATCTAGCTTGGGTTAATTTAAATTTAGAACATCAGTAATTAACTCACAAGAGTGTGATTCGACACCAGCAGCGAGACGGAGTTGTTGGAAGTATCGAGAAGCGCTAATGAACCATCGTCGGCTTGGTAAACGAATTTATCATGAGTTACCCAGGCGGGTGGCAACCGACGAGGTGGCAGATCCTCTTGAAGGCACTCTTCTAGTGTGAGACGTCTCCCGCTCCAGTACAATAGCTCGTCTACGTATCTATACATCAATCATTACACCAATCAATTTATTTTTTTAATCGTTTTATTTTACAATAAACAGACACGCCGGCAATTATTTATCTGCGGGTCTATTATCAATGAATTTCCGCGTGATAATTAATTTATTTTATCGATAATTAATTGCCATCAATTAACACCCTTACCCTAGAAGATAAATTGCCGTTACGATTCCGGCTATTACGAATCCAATAACCAGCAGGGCGAATATTATACTCTTCCAGTTGTGACCGCTGTCGCCGTACGAATCCTTAAAATTTAATAATTACCAGTTAATTTATTAACAAGATTATTAATTTATGATAAGCAGTGGTTAGTTGGATCGATAGGTCAATTAGATGTGAGCCCACGGGTACCAGTAATCTACCTCTTTTATTTCTTCCTTAGTCCGAGGGTCGGAAACCTGGACGGTCTCGTCGGGAGGCAGCCGCCAGGAATTCCTCTCGACATTAACGCTGGCGTTCATATCGGGGTTGGCCTCCTCCCCGTCCAGCGGTTGCCACTACGAGCAGCCAAAGACGGCACGTGTGACGGGCTCCAGCTTCACCAGATTACCCACTTTTAAAATAATCTCGTGTCTTGATGTCCAGCCTCAGCTCCAAGTCCAACTTGTGGATTCCTCCTCCGGTCTTCTCTCTATAAATTAATTTTATCGTGATAACAGATTTCAGGTCAAATTAAAATTTATTATCCACTTGCGGGCAGCTCTTCCGTTTTTAAATATTCCAATAAAATGTACCGCCGGTATCGCAATATTTTAGAGGAAAAAATAGGGGAGGGAGAGCCGCTGCCGAGAGTACGAGTAAATATTTAAACTCACAAAAACTACACCGGCTTATCGCTCAGTAATATCAATATCGATTGTACATAAAATATGCAGATTAAATACTTTTTTTCGCCCGACATTTTTACCGCACAGTATTTACTAAAAATTAATTTACTTATTAATTTATTATATTCAATTAATCATCCGTCTAATACCCGCCGAATCGTGGCACAAACATATGTCCGCCCGATATTGAATATATTATTTTTATCAATAACATGTCGATATACTGAAATGTGTTAACACTCGTCTGCTATGGAGCTATCCAGTCTCTTGAATTCTTGTCTATCGCGTAATCTTTTTTATTTTGTGTACACAGAGTGTTGAGTTACACATAACAGTGATCCGGCTTACTCAATATCGCACAAACTCTCTATAAATAAAAGCTAACATTTGTCACGTCATTGTCGATAAATAAACAAAATTTCGAAAGTCAAATCGCTGCTTAGTTGGGACAGATTCAAACCGATAATAAAATTATTAAATGATAATAAAAAAATTTTTATCGATATAAAAATAGTAAATTATACATTAAATAGCAAATATTATGTCGGTAAAGTTTAAGAAAGATAAACTTGTCATAATTCTCGTTCGCCTTTCTATTAAAATTTAAGTGATAAAGTTAGAATCTGAATCATGGAGTGTCTAAAACTAAAATAGAACTAGCATACCTACGCAAAATAACCGTCCTATGTATTTTACCAGCTCTGTCAAACGGTATTATATATATACACATGTAATGTGTAACGTGTGCAGGGTCTGTGTTGTTGGTGCACAGACTGCACAAAGCGACGGGTCGTAAATCGTCGAGGCTGTGAACCACAACAGGTGATGGGAGATTTTAGCAGACGTTAGCTATCGAATTAAAACCATCACCGACTTTAGCTGATAAACTATTTAATACATGTCACACATACACGCTCCCGTCCGTGTATATGCGGCCCTCGGATTGAAATTGTTAAAAATTAATTTTAAAATTACGAATTCATGATCGAACGACGGCGACTAATAAAGTTATTTTTGTCAGTTATTTTTTATTTCGAAACGTCTCTCCCTTGGTCTCAGTTTAAAAAATATAAATAAATGAGATAGGAGAGACAGCGCTTAAATAACTCATCTTATTTATATATATATTTATATATTTGTAGTTATTTATGCTGAAAATACATGTATACATTATTTAAAGTGTTGAAGGAGAGTAAATGAAAGTTAGTTATCTACATTGAATAAATAATAATGCTGACAACGGCATCAGGAGTTTGAGTAGTGAAAGCAGTAGGAGGACAATGCAGCCGGCGAATTTAACAGCGAGCGTGATAACATGCTCTAAGTTAGTTATCACTCGACAGTAGATGGAGAAACTATGTAGATGATAGTGCTGGAGAAGGACGGAGGGCTCTAGGGCTCTCGAATCGCCCGTGAGTGGATAGACCTCTTCTGCTGGTGCCCTCGCTCACATTTGAATAAGTCCGTATGCGCATTTAATTCACTTTTTAGGGGTAAAAAGACAGAAAAAATTTAAGAGATAAAATAAAGTGAATAGTCGTAATTTTAAAATAAAATTAAGTTAAATAAAAAGCTCTTGATTTTTAGCGAGTTAATTATTTTCATGGAGTGGTGAAAAAAAAAAGTGAATGAGATTTGGCTCCAGTTATTTTTGTTTTCAATATTCCAGTGGCATTAATATTTTTTGTTCATTGAACGCGTCCCTGAAATCAGCGATGAAAGCTGACTACTCTGCTGGCGAAAATCCTTTGAAAAAAACTCGGAATAAAATAAAAAGCTCACGTTTAGTATCCGTGTACAACATATACAGGATATATGTATAAATATATACATATACGAGAAGGGGTGATATATAGAGGTATATATGGACATATATGTGGTACAGAGTATATGAGAATGCATGCATGCATGCATAACACACCGAGGAAAGTCATGTAGACATTAGTAATAAATGAGAGCAAACATTGTCGAGAGTGAAAGAGAGATGGAGAGCAGTAATAGAAGAGGAAGAGGAAGAGGACGAGCATGAGGATGAGGATGAGGATGAGGAGAGCAGAGCAGAGCATAAAATAGAGATAGAGCAATAAAATGACAGCGACTGGGACTGGGACTGGGACTGGGATAGGAACAGAAACGGGAATGAGCGAGAGAGTGAGGGAGAGATAGAGGAATATCGAGAGATGATGTGGTGATGATATTTAATGTTTGATATTTTATCTGGTAAAATATCTTACTTTCAGCAGTAGCGACGATTCAGCATTAGCTTTAGACGACGATGAGGGCTGATGAGAATGAGCGCAGTGATCCTGGCCGCTGAATGGAGGCAAGCTCGCCCGGGCGGCATGACTTACTCCTTAAAAATTCACCCTGTTGTCCGACCGATCCACCTTTTTATCACTTTCCCTGACAGACACACACACTGACAGACACTTGCTCGAGGATATTTTAAATTCACCTGTTATTAACTCATTCACTGCACAGCATCCTCGCCACCATTGATCACCCAAATCATACGCGATATTACGATAAATAATATTAATTAAAAACAGCTAAAATTTATGATAATATTAAATATGTCGAGTGTATAATTACGAGGGCGATAAATAATATTTATAAATAATTACAGGAGATTTATTAAACTTAGCACAGTACCCAAAGGCTTATACACATCTTGGGTATAATTTATCACCATAAATGTCTGCAGCACTCGAACAGTCCCGGTTTTATTTTTTAGCTTTATATATCTACGTTACCAAGGATCACCTTGGCTGTAACATGAATCCTCGTCTCAATGCACTCGAGTGTCCTACCAAGGACTCGACTCAAATAAAATAACCGTATTTTTTTCCTTATTTATTATTTTAACTCCGTTACCGCTCCTTAAATATTTTTAAAATTTTTATCAACCATAAAAAGTAAATCCATCACCTCAGGATTGCAATCGTTGGAACCAAACAATCGATTGATAAAAACTAAAACACATGGCGGGTGCAGTGGTTTGAAAAAAAATATATATATATTTATATATTTATGTAACAACAATAGTAAGAGTAATATTAATAATGTAGTATAAGGTAAAGAGTTGACAGGAAAGCCGATCGAATCCCGCGGTGACGGGATTCGGACATACGACACGATGGCCCGGCCACTGCGCCGACACTGAGGGTACGCCGCAGCCTCGGCCTCCTGGTGCTGCTGCTGCTGCTGCTACTCTAGCCCCTCTCTCCAATCCTCTTCCTCCATTGCTTCCTCCTCTTTCTCTTTCTCTTTCTCTTCCTCTACTCCTCACTCATCCACCTCGCGGAATATATCCCCCGTAGTCCCTACTCACGCGCCCTTGCGATCCATCCATACACTCGTCTTACTTTACTTACGAAGGTCTTTCTCCCTCGCACTTACGTATCACCAGATAGGTGTAGCACACAACTCGAACTCGCTCATTTCACCACCCCCAATAACTCTCACCGTCTCGCTTCAACAAAACTCGACTGCTCTATCGCGTTATGTACACACCTATATAACCAGTGTATCCCTTCTTTGCCATTTTTACTCACCCAGCCTCGACTGGCGCTCCCCTCAGCCCTCTAGTACCACTGGCACCCCCGCACTGGCACCACCTCCAGGTCTCCTCCCGTCCACCTCCTTCGTAGCCACCCCCGCACACGGGCTTACGTCTCGCGCTTTTATCCATCTCTCGACATTTTTCCGGCTTGGCATCTGCCTCTCTTTATAGTGCCTACTCTTTTCAGTCTTTTCTTTCTACATTCTACCCAATTCCGCTTCTACAACTACACTAGACCAAGCCGAGCTTTGTGCTACTAAACGATCTATCTCCACCGCCTCCCTGTCTTAAATTTTTTTATTTTTATATTTTATTTCATCCCGTACTTTCCTTCACTCTTCCGCCGCCCCATCCCGTCGTTACTTCACCGCCAATCCCGTGGACACTGATATCCTTCTCGTCGTTTGTATCAAATCTCCCAAGACTCAACAATATTTTATATCACATATTTCTCCGATCGTTACAAACATTTTTACCCGCAAACTTTAAAGTCAAGCGAAAATAAATTACCCACTTGGAATGAGACCGCTATTTTTTTAACCATCGCCGAGTAATGAGTTATTGTATCAGACTGCTGATAAGTTAATGATATTCCGCGAACGGGGCCTTGTAAAATCGTTTCTCGTGAGTAGTTAAAAAATACCTGCCACTGTATGTGTTCAAACGAATGCGGTGGATCGTCCGCGTAGTTGTACTTTAAAGAAGGAGCTTGAAAAGTTCACGGTCGTGATATATGCAAAGTAGATCCCCGTCACGCTTTTGCCTGACCTGTTCTTAAATTTCGATCTTTATCGTCTTCAAGTACTGTAACCATTTCTTTTTCGTAATCCAGCCTAGAATACAAAGTAACAGTCGTCCATAAATATACATATACATGTACATATACGTAGACTTGATATCGTACCGACTAATCGGACATATCTTGAAGGATTACTTCTGACGTATCCTTGGGTAACTTGTTCACCTTTACAACAATCGCCATCATCAGCAGGCATCAACATCAGCGTCATCGGGTCAAGGCTCAAAACAATACCACTCTTTTGTATTAATAAATATAAATATATATCAAGGTTTAAGTAAACGTTAAATTCACACGTTAAGGCTCGGGATGTAATCAGGACGTGGGTGTAGTTATAGCTGTGGTAGTGTACCGTAGGATGTGTAATAAGCAATTGCGTGTCGGACGGCTGTTTGGGAATACAACGACTGTCTGACTTGCTGGGATCGTTCCACTGGCACGAAAGCTCCAAAACTTTTGCTTAATAAATTAACCCCTTTGTAGAATACCAAAGATTTATCTAGCTGTTACAGTTCCCTTAAATAAATATTCATTTAAAATAACCATTTATTTAACTGGTTATAATAACTAAGAGTACAGAAAACAAACAGAATGGGAATTAAAAGTAATGAACAAAGAAAATAAAATAATACTGTTTTTTTTTTTAAATGCAATTCGCTCTTTATTTAAACGCACACATGTTTTGTTCAAAGTATTTTTTTTTTTTTTTTTCATTACATTTCATATTAATTTTTAGCTCCATTGATTCATTTCGTTTTACTTTACTTCAAAAATTTATCGACCGCGGCTTTGCTGAGCTCACTCTTTATTAAATCACATACTGATTTTTTTATTGCCTAATCGATACGGCTTTAATAATAATAATAATATTGTTAAATAAATTTTATTTTTTTTTTTTAATTCATTTTTTTGTTCTTTATAATAAATCGTATAATTAAAGATTTTTATGTCAATTTACAATCGAAAATTTTGTCGAAAAATATAATTTATGAAATTTTATATAAATTGATTATTATTATTATTATTATTATTATTAATATTAATATTTATATAATTATTATTATGATTATTAATATTCTTATTACAATAAGAGATTGGCCTAATTTTTTATTACTCATATTAACTTAATTAAATTTACGTATTTTATTAAATAGCCACAAATGCGAACATCGAGTGCTGATACGAAAAAAAACCCAACAAATTACTATAATTATATTTATTTATATTCATATATATATATATATATATTTTTACTTGAAATACTTAATTAATAATTAAATAAACTTGACAATAATTTCATTTACTCGTGGTAGCGGCTTAATGACTTCTAGATCTTCCTCTAGCTTATTTGATTTATGATATTAATGAAATTACACTATTTCCAACATTACTCATTCATGTTTCCTATGATTACGTAAAAAATACCTACCGACACTCTATATTTTACTTGTATTAGGGTTCAAGAACTATTTGTGGTCACTGGTCAGTTTTTGGACATTTAATACTTTATTTTAAGGGCATTCACAGACAATCCTTCCTCCCACTTTTTAAAAATATTCAAGAACTCAACTCATGAGCGTATTAATAGTAAATTGTGTGACGACGAATGAAACAAAACGATTTCAGACTAGGAGAAGTTAGCTAGCCTGGAGCTGACACCCGCGGTCTGAAATCGTGATTAATTCTGGGTCACACGCAAAATTTTTCATGATTACCTGCATTGGAATTTGAAATTCCAGTGACGAAAGCTGATCAAAAAAATTAATTTAAGACCGATGGTGTGATGATCCTGAAGTTTGCCGACGTCTAATAATTTTTGAATTTAAAAAATTCCACCTGTAGCTTTTTTAATTTTCTACATGTGCATATTTTTTTTTTTTTTTTTTTTTTTTTGCAATTAATTGATTGAAAAAAAAAATTCAAAAATTGTTAATTGTCTGCTAACCAGGATCATGATGGATCAACTATTAGCGTAAGCGTAAATTGTGATTCGCAATTAATAATTAAGCAGAAACTAGTATATTACACACCTAGGGAGGGAAGTAGGACATTCTAGGCCACGTGTAAAATTTCCTACCCTAGCTGAAGGCAAACGCGGTGTATAAAACTTTTTACCTCTGCACCTAAAAGTTTAAATCTTTGCCTTTTAGGGGAAAGAATGGCGCATGCACTAATTTTAATCATTCGTTTTATTTATAAAAGAAAAGAACGACTTTCTGCCCTATAAACAGGGCAGGAATTTAAACTTTCGGCGTAGGTATGGTGAAAAATAATTGAAGCGTTAATTCTAGAGGACAAATTGAAATTTTTCCGAGATGTAGATTTTTAAAAAATTACTCAGTTATCAAACGAAATTTGGTACATAAATTTTAATAAAATCTTCACGAAGTTATAATTCAAATTTTTGAATTTTTTAGCCTGAAATTTATTTACCAAATTTCGTTTGAATTGAGTAATTTTTTAAAAATCTACATCTCGGCAAAACTTCAACTCGTTTTTTTTAAATTAATTAATAAAGTTTGAAAAGCATTGACAGTTGAGTTGTTGAATATTTTCAAAAAGTGGGGAGGGGGGCACTGAGAATATCCCTAATGAATGAAAAAGTATGAAAAAAATTATCACTCCGTGTGACAAAAGTTTCTTCGAAGGCATTTAAAAAATAAATCATTGCATATTTTACAAATTTAGTGTCCAAAACTGGTCCTAGTGCCCAAAAACGGTACCAACTCTACCCCGTGTTATTTTTTAACTTTTAAATTCTCCTTCACGTTAAATAGATGCATACTGAATACTCATGACATGACACATTAACAAAACGTCAACTTATTTTTTGGCAATGAGGTTAGTGAAATAAAACAATGATCACTAGGTTTGGCGCAACGGTGATGTACATACGTGGATAGTACGTTGTATTAATAATAATATTATTAATTAATTAATTAATTAATTAACCAACATTCATATAATTTAATTTTATCTACTTACATCTATAAATAATAATAATAATTAATAATATTATCTTTATACTGTGCAACCGAGTACTAATTACTTGGATAGTTTTATAAATATAAATTATAATTATAGCTATTATATTATTAATATATATAATATATTTATAATAATAATAAACCAATTGATGAATTGGCTGATTAAATTAAATATTAATAATTGATTTAGTTATTGAGTTGTCAAGACGCAGAGAAGAACTGCTGCAAGCGTTGTACTGTTCTGCGGTCCAGGGCGCAGAGGTCAAAGTCAAAGGTCTTGCGGGTGATTTCATACTGGCCAGTGGCCGCTATTACTTGGACAACACGTTGTAGCTCTTGATTGTCCTGGAGGGTCATTATTTTTTGCTGCAAGTCTTTAAGCTGGGACACGTAGTCTTCGGAAAATACTAAAGGCTCGTCTGTTTCCGATTCAATCAGTACACTATTGGTCGAGTCGGGGGCTATTTGTTCGGTTTCATGCTCGAATTCTTGTTTCGCTGTTTCCATTTCTTCGGGCAATTCTTTCACTGCCGGATACCCGGCTGTCACTTCAACGGTCACTGGTGATTGGCTTGAAGATACGGGTTCTAATGGTGGCGAGAATCCAGTGTCTTTTTCACGCTTAACTGCCGGAGCCTCATCCTCACCTTTGCTGTCACTGCGTCTTTTTCTCTTTCTATTGTCCCGCTGGTCGTCAGTACCAGTGTTACCTCCAGCCCCTCCCGCTCCACCTCCAGCAGCTGCACTACCAGTACCGGCACTGCTCCCACGAACGGGCTTTAATTTATCTTTTTTCACTTTGTCAGGGCGTTCACGTTTCACGTGATCAGAACCCGGTGATAACGGCCTTGCCGGTCGACTTTCTGACCCACCGGTATTTCTAACAGTCTCCTGTTCATTTTTACAGCTCGTCAAAGTCTTAGAGTCCTCTTCGTCAGCAGAGTTGGCCGAGTCGCTGCTATTGTCACGATCGTGAGTATCCGCAGTAGATGAAGAGTTAGTCTGGGGCGGGTTGCTCGTAACAGCAACTGAATCTTTATCATAATTTTTCTGCTTATCCCTTTTGTCTCGTCTCTCGCGTTCGCGGCTGTCGTCCGTCCGCTCCTTTTTCTCTTTTTTCCGATGCTTGTGTTTCTGTCTGTCCTTATCACTGCGCGCATCTTTGACCTTCTCGACCTTATCCACCACCTCGGACTTATCGCTTCTCGATTTGGAGCTGCTGCGATCATCCTTGACAGGTTTCGGGGATTTTTTAACATCTTTCAGCTGCTTGCTCTCCTGGACTTTACTATCTTTCTCAACCTTATCATGTTTATCCAATTTATCCAGACTCTTTTTACTATCCGAACTCTTTGGTTCTTTAACTTTATCACGGTCCTTTTCACGCGCCTTGTCCTTACGCTCGCTATCTTTATCATCTTTATATTTTTTCTTCTTCTTATCATTCTTCAGTTCCTCGAGTGATCCGGCACTAGCACCAGCACCCCCACCACCAGCCGTACTCTTAGGAGCCTCCTTGACTTTATCTTTATCTTTACTACTCGGTTTCTCCGTCACCAATTTCTTGTGATCTTTCTCACGTATTTTAGGCGACGAAGACTTAACCGTAGTCCCAGATTCCGGGGGACTGAGCTGTTGTTTCTTGACAGCTGCAACTCCCGGCGAGGGGGGTCTTTTACTACTAGGACTCGGATGACTATTTTTACTATTCACGGGACTAGGAGGTCGTTTGCTCTTCTCTTTACTCCGTTCTTTATCCCTCGTAACGTCTTTACCTTTTTTATCTTTTTTCTCTTTTTCTTCACCATTACTTTTATCACGCTTGCCATCCTTATGAGGACTATGTTTTGTTTTATTAGCCTTATTATCATTTTTATCCGATTTATCAGGTGGTAATTTTTGATAACTCGTTTTATCACCAGTCTTATTTTTATTTTCCGGCGATACTTTCGTTATACTTACTGGCGTACCAAATAAATCAACAAATGCTGCTGTTGTTTTTGGTTCAATAACGCGATGTTTTTTAGCATCACTACCACTTAGTTTCGGTTTACCGACCATTGGAACAGATAGTTTTGATTCACTTTTATCATGTCCTTCTTCAATACTTGACACCACCACCTAAAATAATAAATTTCCATCAATGAAAACCAACAAACCATCAAACCAACTATCGAATAATTAAAAAAAAATAAAAATTAAATACTTACACCACCGCCTTTCAATAATTTTCTACGAAAATCATCTGAAGGATTGATAAATAATTCTGAATGACGTATGACATTATTGATAGGAGGCCCACTCTCTTGTAATTGCAGGTCGTACTGTATCTGAATTTTTTTAGGCTCGTCATTATTCTTGAGATAAACAAAAATAGGCAGCAAGAACCCAGCGTAGCCCGACTCCTTGAGCGAATACGGCGGACTCTTGAGAATTCGCTTGGGGTTCGAGAAGGTATCGTGCAGTTGAAAGACAACTGAAACGCATATAAATATTTAATGACAGTCTATTGATTTGTAAATTATGTGAACTATCCCCAGCTTAACGTACTATCTATTTCGCTATACTCCGGTAGTATCACGATAGTTAACAGAACAATACCAAGTTAACTTAACTACTCTACCTTTCTTAATATACTGGCTTATGTCCGCGTTGTCAACACCTCTGACATACAAATCCCAGTCGTGGGTGTATCCTTCAGGAGTAGTCCGGGCTCTCAACATCGACGTGTGCCCGCATTCGAGTGTTATTCTGATTGCCATTCTTCTCAAGTCTAAAAAATAAACAGCACACGTGTAAGCTCCTCATAAACAAATAAACTCCCACTTCCACCAGCATCATCATCATCAATCATCATAGAAACTAACCTAAGACTCACCTCTGGTTGGTGATACTCATAAATGTTATTCAGTAAAAAAAAATTTACAATTATTATTAATAACTTTCGTTGAAAATAAACAAAAACAATTAATTAATTCAACTTGACGCGTCATTGCAGTCTTTTAAAATTACATTGAGATTAAAGTCTCCAACGTGTTACATCAACAAACCAATTTATCATCAAACATCAATAGTAATTATTAAAACAACAAAAATAATAAATAATAAATAACACACTTATAATTTACAACTGTCTGAACATAAACTTTTAAAAATTATCACAGAGTAAACCAGGAGCCTGTTCTTTTCTTCATTTACGAATGACATAAATACCTGGCTGATAATATTATTAATTAATTAATTAGTTACTTAGTTGTAAATATTTATGAGTAAACAAAAATAAATATAACGAAAATAATTATAATAATCCTTCGCCATCATATATTTTTCATATATAAATAACTTGTGCCATCGTTACTCCATGAATAGTACGAATGGTTGCGTATACGTGATAACTGATATGGCTACTGGCTCACTATCCGTCCAAGTTATTTTTTTTTATGGACCCAGAAGAATGTTGGCTGTGATGATGACAAATTGAACCAATCGACGGACACTTTTAGCTCCCGCGGCTGCCGATATAAAAGACTGTCATTTATTGGCGGGGAAAATGGCGCGCGCCAATGGAACCATTCTCGGGACAAAATGTCGCAGCAGCAAATGATCAGCCTGTGGAGAAATAAAAAGTTGAAACAATAAACTAATGGCGGGTTTTCAAAGTTCGCGGCAAGCAGACCCCGGCTTCCATCTTGGATTGTGTTCGTTTGAGAAGCCGGGTCCTCGTAAATTAATCGACTTACGTGGATCGCGTGGTTAATTATTATTAATTTAATAATTAATATATTATTACTGTTAAATATTATCAATAAGATTTAATATTTTTTTTACTACTGGTGTACGGTATGCTCTAGGTAAGACCTTTTATCTTTCGTACCGCACTCACACTCATTATTTCAAGACAATCATATATATTACAGATGCATGATAATATAAAACTTTTTTTTTAACCCACGGTCTGTGGGTGTGTATACTAAATATTATTTTTCATTATTTTTATTTATTTTATGTCAAAAAAAATTTTATTTCTATCATTAACTTCCCGTCATTTGTTTTTTAATTTTTTTTATATTTCAAAATTATTTTATAGGATTTATAATTTATCTGATGACTGACAATCAGGTTATGTTCATATGAGACATCAATACCATCAATTACTGATACACTTTTTCTCCAAGTTGATTTTTTAACCAGTAATTTAACCAACTCCTTAATTACCATCACTATTACTAATTATCCCCGGGTAATTTAAGTCTTTGATTATTTATTTTATCGATTGATAGACAAAATAATTTTTTTTAATTTTTTTATTTGAATTTCAGGGCTGGTGAGAAATTTACATGGTAGTCGTTTGGTGTGCGGCTATGCTGGTGCAGAATTAATTAGTAATATTTTACGTAATAGAGTTAAATTAAGTCCATTAATCAATAGTGTTAACGATATTAAATATATTTGCTCCAAAATATACGAGGAAATGGCATTACCGAGCAGAGCACGTGTTTATGCTGATGTTAATTCACATAAACCGAGAGAGTATTGGGATTATGAATCATACGTAGTCGACTGGGGGTAAGTATTTGTTGTTATATAAATATCTGTATATATATATGAATTAATTATGACTGTAACTTGATACCATTTGGTTTTATTGTCTGCTTTCAGACAACAAGACGATTATCAGTTAGTAAGAAAATTAGGTAGAGGTAAATACAGTGAAGTATTTGAAGCTATCAATGTCACAAACAATGAAAAGTGTGTTGTGAAAATACTGAAGGTAATTTTTTTTTTTTTTATTATTATTATTATTGATAAATTATGTTGGTTAATTATTGAAATAATGATAATAATAATTGTTGGTAATTATAGCCGGTGAAGAAGAAGAAGATAAAACGGGAAATAAAAATCCTCGAGAATCTCCGAGGCGGAACTAATATAATAACACTGCAGGCTGTTGTTAAAGATCCTGTTTCAAGGACACCGGCATTAATATTTGAATACGTCAATAATACAGACTTCAAACAACTTTATCAAACCCTTACGGATTATGATATTAGATATTACCTCTATGAACTCCTTAAAGTATTTATTTTTAATAGTTTTTATTTTATTTATGATACTGAAGTTAGTCGACGTTTGATAACTTTTATTAATTTATTAAAAACGATCAATTATACAAAAAAAAAAATCACTTACGTGTGGTACCCGATCACTCCATGTATTCAGTAAATATATATACGAATACATGAGTGATCAGTTACTAGTTCTCTGATCAAGTTACTAGTTCACTAATCGGGTACTAGTTCCCTCATCAGTTACTAATTTTCTAATCGGGTACTGGTTCTCTGATCGAGTATTAATTCACTGATCAGGTACTAGTTCTTTGATCAGTAACTAGTTCCCTGATCGGGTACTGTGTCTCGGTGTGCCATCAACTGATCCCAACAATTTTATACCACGACAAGTGATCCCCACAAATTGATCCCACCGACATCTGATTGTGTTGTCTGTGGGATCCATTATCGTGTGATTACTTGTCAGCGATCAGTTGCCATGGAACCCTGTGTCTCTTTTTTAAATTTTCTACATGTGCATATTTTTAGATTTTTTTTTTATTATAAATTTATGTAAAAAAAAAATTGTCTACTAACTTCAGGATGATATAAAATTTAATTATCGGTATTAATTTATTAAATTTTTCAAATTAATAGGCATTGGACTATTGCCACAGCATGGGCATTATGCACAGAGATGTTAAGCCGCACAATGTTATGATTGACCACGAGAATCGTAAGCTACGTTTGATTGATTGGGGATTAGCTGAATTTTATCATCCGGGACAGGAATACAATGTTCGTGTTGCATCACGATATTTCAAGGGACCAGAATTGCTTGTTGACTATCAGGTACTATACTCATTAATTTAATGATTATTATTATTATTGTACTGCCGAGCATTAATTAACGTAATGATTGCAGATGTACGACTACTCTTTGGACATGTGGTCACTGGGCTGCATGCTCGCGAGCATGATATTTAGGAAAGAACCGTTCTTCCACGGACATGACAACTATGACCAGCTGGTGAGGATCGCCAAGGTACTAGGGACCGAAGAACTCTTCGAGTACCTCGACAAATATCATATCGAGCTAGACCCGCGATTCAATGACATTCTCGGCCGCCACTCTCGCAAACGCTGGGAGCGTTTCGTCCACTCGGAAAACCAACATCTTGTCTCTCCCGAGAGCCTCGATTTCCTAGACAAACTTCTGCGCTACGATCACTACGAGAGATTAACCGCGCGAGAAGCAATGGAACATCCTTATTTTTGTGAGTTTTATCTTTAATTACTTATTGATTAACTTAATTATTCAAATAGTGATTTCATGCCAATGTTCAATTATTTCAGACCCAATAGTAAAAGACCAAGGTCGACTGACAATGGTCTCGTCTTCACCTACTCCCATGACAGGCTCGATGCCTGTAGGTGAGTAGCAACTCAGGTAATGTCACCATCAATATTTTTTTTTATTTTTTTTACGTTCATTAGAATAGAAATTTTTTATGATCCTGAAGTTTAGCAGACAACTTTTGAATTTTTGAATTTTTTTTCGTACTAATTAATTACAAAAAAAAAAATCTAAAAAATGCACATGTAGAAAATTAAAAAATCTATAAGTGCAATTATTTGAAATTTTTTTTTTTTTTTTTATTTAGTTCTTAAAAAAATCCAAAGATTAGTCGTCGGCCAAATTCAGTACCATAATTTTTTACTCCTTTGTTTTCAAGTCTAAATCATTAAATCAATTTATTTTTAACTGTTTACAGTTAAATTTAGTAAATTAATGCTCATGCTTACTTCCGGTACACTTTTCTCGTGAACCAAAATAGAAATGTCTACTCGTCTAGAAATTTTTTACCCGCCATTTTATTTCGATACTGATAAATATAAAATAAGTAAATCGTTATCTGTTAAGTTTAAAAAAAAGTGCAGAGATTAAATAAATAAGAGAAGTCGCGTTGAAGTTTACCTGCGCGTAGTAGCTGCGCGTGAAAAATAGAACAGCAAAAATCATTCAAAGCGGTTTTTTCAGTAAAAAAAACGATGGTAACTGAAGTAAAATAGAATGTGTTAATTTTTGCAGGTGCCCATAACGAGACAATGAACCCATTGCCAGCTGGATCGGCTGGGCAGGAAAATTTGAGTGGAGTAGCCGCAAGCATGGGCCTCTTAGAGGATCTTTCTTCAATCCAGCCGATATCCCAGCTGTCAAAAGTTCAACATTAGTCAAAAACAGAGGAAATAATAATAATAATAATAACATAACATCTTTAATTAACTACAGTACACCCGTATATGATGAATTAATTGTACCATCGACATCAATTATAATAATATCATCAATAATAACAATAATAATAATAATTATAATAATAATAATAATAATAACAAGAACAAGAATAGATACTTCTGAATTAATGGCATTCCGGTTTATCAATTTCACGGCAACGATATTTTTTCATTGAGACTGAAATATGTCATATATATATTTTTCTTTTAATTTTTGTTTTTGATAATAGCTGTTTTCAATATTAAAGATTAAAGTTAAAATTATTAAAGTACTTAGTTGATTCGACAATAATTTTAAGTTATAAAAATATTAAAATAATAATGATAATAATAAAAAGTTTTAATTTTCATTTTTTACATTCATACAAAAGTTAATTTAAAAAAACAAATACCTTTGCATTGTTTTGAGTGAACTACTGACGTGATCGTATGCTACTAATTATTAATTATGAATAATTGATAATTAATACTCCCGCTGATTATAATTTGAAATTCGCGGTTACGATTTAAATGTTCCTGTAATTTTTTTTTCTGTACGATCATAGTTATTAAATGATAATGATAATAATAATATTAATTATTAATATAACAATAACAGTAAATAAAAAAAAAATGCAGTTGGTTAACTGAAGGAAGAGCCAATATTTATAAGTATCAAACTCGCATTCACTCTCTATGTACATGATTACTTATAAAATTAAAGAAAAAGATAAATAGTAAATTTAATTTATCATTTTTTAATAATGCTTTGAATTATTCACTTATATATTTAAAAAAATGAACAAATTAAATAAAAAGTAATAAGAGAGAAGAAAAATAAATAAATAAATAAATTTTAGCCGATAATTTCACCAGCAGTTACACAATTTTATTATTATTAATATTAATTCTCCCACATAATCCTAAATTTTAATTATAAAATGAACAAACGGACCTCCTCGTAAGTTTGTATCCGTAATATTTGTTAATTTAAATATATAAATATATATAAATGTCATTTATTATTTATCCCTAAGTCGGTAAATCTATTACTTTAAAATATGAATGACGAGTAATGAAATAACAATAATAATTATTAATTAATTAATTAAAAAAGAAATTAAATTAAATTTGTATGAATCTTTTGATGGAAAATTTGTCGATGGTAATTTATATAATTGTAATCAATACTGTACATGATTTGCATTAACGCGGACTTGTGCAGGCGTATTTATAAAAAAAGAAAAAGAAATCGCTTACCGCATATAAATATTATAAGTTCTAGATAAATGTAAAAGTTTTTGAATGATGATTCATTTTTTTTTCATTTCTCGGCAATGTAACCAATAGAGGAAAAAAAAAAAACAATTATTATTATTAAATATGAAGAAATTTTTTTCTAAAATACACGCGTTTTAAAGTTCTTGATGTTTATCTTCTTTACTTTCAGGTTTTTCTTCAGTAGAATCTGAGGGTGGCGCGGAGTCAGCAGTCGGCTCTTCCGCCGGCTTGCTCTCGATGTCTTCGGTGTCGAACGTCACTTCCTCATCACTGTCCGCGGTGTTTGCCGAGGAATCAGCGGCTTCATTTGCTTTTGGTTTTTCCTCGGCTTTCTCAGTCTGGTTCCCGCTCTCCTGCTTGGGCTTCCATATCTTAGCCTTGTTCACTAGATACTTTACCTCGCGGTCGAGCAGAGCCATTTTATTGGCAATGTCGCGGACTGAGTATTTTATCGGCTCGTACAGGGGAGTTTCGCTCGTTGTCTTAACAACCAGGTCATGGTATTCCTGTAAATAAAAAAATGATTTAACAAAATTAATTACTCGACGGTAATTAAATTTGAAATTTAATTTACCTGAGTTTCATTGATCATTTTTTCTAGTTTCTCGGTTTCCACTTGCGTGAAAATTTGATCAGCACCCTGGATATTTTTCATGTTGCTCAGGAACACGTTGCTGGCATTCAACATCGACCGCATGCCCGCGAGTACATCAGGGCGCTCGCGATGTTCGAAAACGCGTTCGTAAATCCCGGCGGTTTTTTCTTTCAATTCAACTAATTTTTGTTCGTATAATTCTGCCGTCGCGTCAAAGCCGTCTTCGTAGAGCCAATCGGACGTCTCCTGGCATACTTTTGTTATTTCTTCAATTTCTTTGGGTGTCGACGCCTGCTTGTACTCATCAGACAACAAATGCTGCAGTGTATTGATGACAAATGACTCCAAATTATTCTGCGCTGTTTCTCGCTTGACTTTTTGCATGTCGCGTTCATCAAGTAGCCGTAGTCTGAAAAAAAAATCATCAGTTACTGATACCAGTCACAATTAAAAAAATAAAAAAACGATAATAATAATTTACGTTTCAATAGAAGTTTGTAATTTATCGCCGACTAATTCTTGCGGTCCAAATTTAGTCTCCGAAGCTCTTATTGGCTCTTTAAGAATAGTCAGGGTCGGCTTCTTCTCAACTTTAGTTTCCGTTTGATTCGAGGATTTATCCTCGGCTTTAGTCTCATTATCAGTCTTAACTTTTTCCTCGGATTTCGTCGCCTGCTCTGGTTCTTCATGAACGGGTTTCACTTCTTCCTTGAGTGGCTCTTCAGACTTTTCTACCTGATCAGTTTCTTCGGCTCCTACATCGTAATTTAATTATCAAAGTTATTTAAGTTTTATTTAAGTAAACTACCGATAAAAAAATATATACCAGAGAAAAGTTGACTTATAGTTGAGCCCAACTTAGACAGAGTGCCCTCGTCTTTAACTTCAGTGATTGTTTTCTCAGCCACAGCTTCAACATTTACCAGGTTAAGGAGGCCGCTGTCGTCCATGAGGAAGTGAGCTTTGATACCCTTGCTCTCAGCACCTTCCTTAGCCAGTTTCTCAAGTGCTTCAGCAACTCCCGATAATTCTATTACCGATACATTCAAACTTCCAATCGCTCTGTTGATGGATTTTTATAAATAAAAATTATCCGACGTTACTCAGCTACTCTACCATTAATTAAATAATAAAATAAAAATTACTACTAGCACTTACTGAATTTCATGAGCTGGTAGATGATCAAGATCAGCGTAATTAACAGAAAACGAAAAATCTCCCTTGCGTTTATTGAAAGTTATTATTTTTTTTTGTGGATAAGAATTCATTCTGCCAAATAATGTCCTTCGTACCTGAGTAAAATAATTTGAATATTAAAATAAAAATATTTTTTACTACTCAACAATAATATTTACCTGTTTGTTACCCTTTTCTTCAGTAGACTTATCAAAATTAATTTGAATAGGGAAAATAACCGCATCTTTGATAATAAATTTCGTAACTTTGAAGCCTTGACTCAAATCAGCGGCTCTGTAGACAGAACCCAGAGCTGCGGCTTCGTCAGTGTTAATATTTTTCGACAAATCAGTTCCTACGAACTCTGTTAAAATGTCTTGAATTTTCGGCATCCTGGTGCCGGCTCCAACCAGTACCACTTGGGAAATTACGTCCATGGTTAAAGCTATCAACCAAATCATCAATTAATTAATTAATTATTTTTATAACAATTAAATACTTCGTCAATCAAAGTCTTACCTGAAGTATCCAATGCCATTTTAATAGGACGGATCACCCGTTCAAATAAATCTGCGCAGAGTTCCTCGAGTTTTTCTCTGGTGACGAGGAATTTAAAGTCCTGGTCATCGAGCAGACTTTCAACTTGCGCATAGTGATCAGCATTTGCGCTGAGAACATTTTTAACACGACCCGCTTCTTTTAAGAGCTTGGCCATGGAACGCGGGTTGTTGAACACCGAGTTACTAGTCTTCTTGAGTTTATCGAACTCGCTGGCTAAATAATTTTGTAATCTAGTCTGGACCTCAAGACCTCCAAGTGTCCTGTCATATCCGACACCCAGAATGCTGACTTGCGGGCTCGTCTCGACGAATCCGCGGTCTTTTGTCTTGACATTCTGGTAGCTGACGACTGTCGCAGTCGTCGAACTGGCTCCCATATCATAGAACATGATATAGTGCGCGGTGTCGTTGATTTCCTTGCGATGGAAAATTCCATAATTAAGAGCCACCGCCGTATAGTCATTTATCAGCTGCAAGACTTTTAAATTCGCCAGCTCAGCAGCCTGCATCACCGCTCTCCTCTCAGCCTGATTGAAGTAACCAGGGACAGTTATGACAGCTTCGTTTATTTTCTGTCCCGCCGAACTCTCGGCAAACTCTTTCGACTTGGTTAATATCTGGGCCAAAAGTACTTCCGGAGTATACAGAGTGTTTTCATCAAATTTAAACGCAATTGTGTTGCGCTCTTCATCGGCTACTATTTCATAGTAAGGAAACCTTTTTCTGTACAAGTCAACCATCGGGTTGTCTATGGATTTACCAAGCAAATCAACGATGTATAAAAAACTTTTCTTGGGGTATTTAGCGCTAACTATTTGTGCGTCTTCACCAAATACTCGTTCGTCATCACGAAACGCAATCATCGTCGCTGTTTTCCTTTTGGATTCTTTGTTCAACGCAATCTCCATGGGAACACCAGGCTAAATAATTTAAAATCATCATCATCATCATCATCATCAATGAATTTAAAGCTTACGCAGTGTTAAGACTAGTCTAGAAAATTCTATGGGTACTTACAGAAACGATAGCGACTTTCATCCACTCGCTACCTAAATCGACACTCATGACAGCAACCGAGGCAACATGATCAACATAAAATGCTAGCAGCAGACTTGCCAGCAAACTCAGTACTGACGACTTCATTTTCAGTAATAAAATATTTTTTTAAACTCACAGTTCACGAAGACATGAAAAATTTTTATTTGGAAAACGATTATTTTGACAGGTACTGTCTGTTTGAATAAAAAGTTTGTTCGCTTGTAAATACGATGAGTTACTTTTTATTATTGGAGTAAATAATTCGAGGGTTGAGTTTTAAAATTTAACTTTTTGTATTTTGACCTGGAGAAATGTCACGAATAATTACACGTGGCCACCAGACAATGAATTAATCGTTATTGCAACTAAACAGATGAACTTTCGTGAATGTACCGGCAACAATAAGTTATCATTCAGTTATTCTCTCGTGTGTCAATTTTTCATTGGCTCTTGTAAGTCCAAACACGTGGTGCTATTGGTCCGCGTTGTCAAATTATAACCTGCGGTGTTCTTAGAGGAATATGCACTTTTTTATGTAACGTAATCATCGAAAAGCCAACGCTGGATTCAAAAAAGTGGCGCGAGATGGCGGTAAATTTGAATTTCGACCGCTGGAAAGTGCTGCCTTTTTTAATGTCAGATTTAAATGTTATTATTATGACAGTAATGTAAACAAATAGTTTATAAAAATATATATGACATATATATTTGTATAAATTTTGTCCATATATATGACAATTTGAAAAATAATAATTTATTTAAAATTAAATTACGTAAATTTTGTATTTTAAATTTTAAAATTCAAATAAATATTTATCATTTGCGCGGGAGTTTATTCGAAAAAAAAGTTTGCTGATTATTATTTCATGCAAATGATTTCGATATCTTATCACAATTAATGATAGATAAATAACCACCGTGACCTCTTACAAATGTATGTTTCTCATACATTAAATAAATATGAGATATTTGGAAGAATTTATACCATAAGTTATATGATACAATTTATTTTTATTATAAAATAGTAATTAATAAACTAGTGATGTATCATCTTAGCAAAACTTTTTGTCGAAGGTAAGATTTATCAGTTAAGAATTACTCATATAAATTTTAATTTCCAATTATTTGCACTCTGTACATAAAAAACAAAAATTAAAAATTTTTCATGACTTGGAAACCTGGAAAAAATAATTTTTTGAATGAAAAACGTTAATTAATTATAAAAATTTAAATCTGTGTCAATAATTGGTACCATGCCACTCACTGGGTCATTTTTGTTTACAGGAAATCAGTTTTCCTGAAAAATGAACGTGAGTTCTCAGCATCTGGAGTCTTGAGTACTGCGATTACTAAAGTAATTATTTATTTATTTAAATGACAGCTCAGATTAATTGATAATTAAAATTTATTGATAGGTACTGATAGCAAACCGCGGAGAAATAGCATGTCGGGTGATGAGGACAGCCAGGAAACTTGGTGTGAAAACGGTTGCTGTCTACAGCGACGCTGATAGAGACTCGATGCACGCAGACCTGGCTGATGAAAGTTACTACATAGGTCCGTCAGCTTCGAGTGAAAGCTACCTGAGGCAGGACAAAATAATGTCGGTTGCTAAGAAAACAAGATGTACGGCCATACATCCAGGGTATGGTTTCCTGTCAGAGAACATGGAGTTCGCGCAGCTCTGCCAGAGGGAAAAAATAATATTTATCGGGCCTCCGGCGAGCGCCATAAGAGATATGGGTATCAAAAGTACTTCTAAAGAGATAATGAGCAGAGCTGGAGTTCCTATTATTGAAGGCTATCACTCGAGTGATCAAAGTAACGATATCCTTTTAGCGGAAGCTAAGAAAATAGGATTCCCTGTGATGATAAAGGCCGTACGTGGTGGCGGTGGCAAAGGCATGAGAATAGCAGGAGAAGAAAATAAATTTTTCGAAGCCCTGGAGTCAGCGCGTACTGAAGCGCTCAAGTCCTTTGGAGACTCTGATGTTCTTCTGGAAAAATACGTTCTGGATCCACGACATGTCGAAGTCCAAGTGTTCGCTGACACTCATGGGAACGCTGTTTATTTATTCGAACGCGACTGTTCTGTCCAGAGAAGACATCAGAAGATAATTGAAGAAGCGCCCGCTGTAATTATCCTTAAATTAATATTTTAATTACAAAGTCGTGAATTATTATTTATTTATAGCCAGGATTATCTGAAGAAACTCGTGTAAAACTGGGCGAGGCTGCCGTTCGAGCCGCCAAAGCAGTTGGGTACGTCGGCGCTGGTACTGTTGAATTTATAATGGACCAAAATGATCACAGTTTCTACTTTATGGAGATGAATACACGGTTACAAGTCGAGCATCCAGTTACTGAAGCCATCACTGGGTTAGATCTCGTTGAGTGGCAATTAAAAGTTGCGGCTGGTGAAAAACTTCCACTTGCACAGCGAGATATTACCATTAGAGGTCACGCGTTCGAAGCCAGAATTTATGCAGAGGCATGACATTATACTTTATAATAATAACTAGAGTATACTAAGTAGCTTGTACTTGTACTTAAAAATAATTAATAATTAAAATAACTTTTTAGGATCCTCGGGGTGGATTTCTACCACGAGCGGGACCGCTGCTGCATCTCACGCCGCCGGAGGCTGATCAAAATGTCAGAGTTGAAACCGGAGTCAGGCAGGGCGACCAAGTCTCTGTTTATTATGATCCGATGATCGCTAAATTAGTAGTCTGGGGGAGTAACCGCGGCGAAGCGCTGAGACTTTTGAAAATAAAATTATCTGATTACAATGTACTTGCACTTGATTTATTTATTAATCATTCAGCTGATGGAAGACGGCAGGAATTTAAAAGTAAATTAAATGTCCGCAGATCGCCGGCGTAGAAACCAACATCGAGTTCCTGAAAGACTTGTGTGGGCATAAAAATTTTGAATCCGGCGCAGTACATACGGGATTTATAGAACAGTGTAGAGATTCATTGTTCCCAAAGCTACAGGTTCCTAGTGATATTTTATGTCAAGCTGCGCTTGCCGCAATACTATACGAAGATTTAGTTTGTTTGAAAGCTGCTGTGGGTGGCGAAAATCCCTGGAGTCCATTCAATACAGAGCTGGGGTTCCGAGTAAACCACTCGCTCTCCAAGCAATTTAAATTTTTATTTGATGACAAAAAATTAATCGTCGATGTCAAGTACACGGAGCCGGAAGTCTATTCAATGCAAGTTAATGGTATTGGCCCTTGGAGAAAGGTCATAGGTACCTTGACTCAGGGAGATAATATTCTTGAGTTAAGATCAGAGGTCGAGGGAAAAAAAACAAAGACCAGAATCGTTAAAATTAATGATGAGCTCCATATATTTACTAATGTAATTTCTTTTTTTTTTTTTTGCAACTGTTGAGACTTAATGGCTCATTAATTAACCATTTTTAAGGATCGTGCCTGGAAATTAAACATCCCGCAGCCGGAATTTCTATCTAAAATAAATATAAAGTCCGACTTGACTGGCGCTGCAGTGAGTCCGATTCCCGGAGTCGTAGATAAAATTCTTGTGTCTCGTAACGACTCTGTAAAGAAAGGAGACGCGTTGCTGGTAATTGTCGCAATGAAAATGGAGGTTCGTTAATTATTTATATCCAAAATATATATATTTATTTTTTACTAATAAACCCAATTCTCTAGCACCTGATCCGAGCATCCTCAGATGGAGTTGTCGAGGAAATTCTCTGCGTAGTTGGTGACACCGTAGCAAAAGACCGATTGCTCGTTAAAATCACCGAGGAAATTAAATAAATATCATGTACAAAAAGTATTTTATAATTATTTAGATAACAAAAATATATTGTACATAAATATAAATTTATATGACATTAAGCCCCCGGCCTATTTCAATGAAAGCCTCTACCGTGCGATCAATATCTTCCCGAGTGTGTAACGCACTCAGTTGGACACGAATTCGTGCTTTGCCTTTCGGCACCACCGGGTAACTGAATCCTATTACATATATCCCTCTCCCGAGCATTTTATCAGCAAATGTGGATGCTAATTTCGCATCGCCGAGCATTACTGGAGCTATTGGATGATTGTCGCCGCTTATTACAAATCCCGCTGAGGTCATTGCTTTTCGAAAACGCTGAGTGTTTTCCTCAACGCGACTCATCAGCGATGGATTATTCATAATTAACTCAATTGCCTAAAAGTTTATAATATTAATAATTTATATACAGTAGACATTCAAAAAAATCGGTTACTTTTATTTTTTAAAATCTTATCGAAAATAATTTTCGAGATGACGAAAAAAAATACTGATAAAGTTTGAGCTCTTAATATTAATATTAACAACTGCTGCATCACAATTTTCGATTTTCCATTTAAATAACATGGGAAAAATTTTTTTTAAACTTTTGAATTTTATAACACCAGCAGATCATTTTATCAAAGGAAGACCAATGTATAATTTTGTAGGAAATTGAATGCTCTACAAAAAAGGTTTCTTATCGTTTTTTGATAAATTTGATTTTTAGAAAGTTATTCAAGGTCAAAGTTGGATTCATGGTAAATTCAAGTATTATGTGACTTTTTCGACGAAATTATCAAAATTATCTTAAAATGTTATAGAGCCTTTTTTGTAGGTCGTTTTATTTCCAACAAATTATCTGTTATGAGTTTTCGAAATTATTGAAAGTGCTTTAGTTATTCGTGTTTCAAAGTAAGTAAATAAAATCGACCAGAATACGATTTCTTGAAACGAATTAAAATGTAAATGCAAATAACTAAAGAACTTTCAAAAATTTTTTAAATTTTATGAGAGATAATTTGTAGGAAATGAAATGATCTACAGAAAAGGTCCTATAACATTTTAAGATAAGTCTGATAATTTCGCCGAAAAAGTCAAAAATACTAAAATTTACTATGAATCCAACTTTGACCTTGAATAACTTTCTAAAAATGAAATTTATCAAAAAACGATAAGAAACCTTTTTTGTAGAGCATTTAATTTCCTACAAAATTATGTATTGGTCTTGCTGATAAAATGATCTGCTGCTAAGTTATAAAATTCCAAAGTTTAAAAAAAATTTTTCCCATGTTATTTAAATGAAAAATCGAAAATTGCGATGAGGCAGTTGTTAATATTAATATTAAGAGCTCGCATTTTGACAGTGTGATTTTTGAAAATAAAAATAGTCGATTTTTTTGAATCAGTCTAATGCACAAACATTAAAGTCTAATTAATTTTTTAATTACTTTAATCCCAACGGCAACAACTGGCGGCGGCAAAGCATTTGAAAATAAATAAGGTCTGCTGCGTTGTCTTAACAAGTCAATAAGTTTTTTTGAACCAGTCGTATATCCACCAGCGGCTCCACCTAATGCTTTTCCTAATGTCGAATTAATTATGTCAACTTTTCCCAGTTGATTGAAATATTCTTCAGTGCCTCTGAAATTGACAACGACTTTAAAGTTTAAAAATAAATGAAAATTATCACTGAAAAAATACCTGCCGGTTTTGCCAATGAATCCGGTAGCATGACAGTCATCAACAAAAGTAATCGCGTCGTACTTCTTCGCCAGATTAATTATCTCAGGCAGCGGAGCGAAATTACCGTCCATCGAAAAGACACCATCAGTTGCAATGAGCCTCAGACGAGCTGACTGAGCTTCCTGGAGTTTGGCTTCCAAGTCTGCGAGATCCCGGTGCTTGTACCGGAACTTCTGGGCCTTGCAGAGACGGATCCCGTCGATAATCGAAGCGTGGTTCAGTTCGTCGCTTATCACCGCGTCCTCGGGCTTCAACAGAATTTCAAAGAGACCCGCGTTCGCGTCAAAGCACGAGGCGTAAACGATCGCATCTTCTCGCCCATGGAACTCTGCAATTTTTGACTCCAATTCCCGATGTATGTCTTGGGTTCCGCAGATAAATCTCACGGAACTTAATCCTGCTCCGTATTTATCCAGCGCTTCTTTCGCCGCAGTAATCAGCTCTGGATTGTCCTAGTTTTTAAAAATGAAATTCAAAGTCTTACTAAAAATAAATAATCAAAATTTAAATATTTTATTTAATTACCGATAATCCTAAATAATTATTTGCACAGAAGTTGAGAACTTTGTGCCCAGTATTTAGTTTAATATTTCTGTTCTGTGATGACACGATTATTCTTTCATTTTTCCACGTCCCGGCATTTCTTATTTCCGCTAGTTCTGGCTCAAGAATTTCCGGGTACGCGGTAAAAGTCCTGGCATTTATTATTTTTACGGACCCAGAAAAAAGTCTGCAATCTGTAAATTTAAACGTTTACAAATTTGAAATTATAGGCAATAAAAAAATAAAAGTCTAACAGTAAAAATCTACAAATAACAGGAAAATATTTTAAACTTACAGGTAATTCGTGCTGAATACATTTTTTTTGTCTACTTTATATCTTTATAAGTCCAATACAAGTTCGGGTGTAAGGCCAAGATCCTCAGTCTATAGTTCAATAAACAGGTTTCCATGATCTAGCAGGAACGAGTCGGCCTTGAGGATGTAAAAAGAAATCTCTTATAATTTTTTTTCTCTTAAATAAGCGGTGATATATATATAGATATATAAGTATATGAAAAGTATATTATGTAGAACGAAGAGAGTATAATAGTATAATGTATATAATAAAAGGGGCCGCGCATAGTCCGCTTGACTATAAAATTCAGGTATAAATAGAATTCCATTCCTATTGAAAACATTTAAAGTCTCGACATTTTAAAGGATTCCCGTGGGGTTTTTTCTACGCTACCTGATCCCCGATAAATTTTACCCTCGTAAACGACAATTGCACTTCCCAATGTGCATTCACATATTTTTCTTATACTACTTTCCTTTATTTAATTTACTCGCTTCCTCTCTACTTTGATGCCCATGACAATTGATCGCAGATCGGACTGTAAAAAGTTTCAAATAATAATAATGACAATTTACGCTAAGCAGATTCTGGAGTCTGTCGCATCAAAGGGCGTTGGGCCACCCAACATATCGATTACCACCAGGAGAAAACCAGCGCACTCGCAGAAACATCTTCACACTACAATAGATTACTCTTGTTATCATCTTGTTATCAACACGATACTATTCCAGTGTCTGATATATTTTTTTCACATAAATATATATAAAAAAACAAATTTTTATGGATTATGAATTTTAATAAAGTTTATATACTTGTATTTATATTTTTACCATTTATTGATGCGACTGGTAAGTCTCTGATATTTATTTGTATAAAATATATATGAGTGTAAATGTAGCAGACGTGAGACAGACGATTTTCAAATTTTAAATGAATTAAAATTCAAATTTAAAAAAATGCGCGTCCTGATTTTTCGTATTTTATTTAAAAATTTAAAAAATTGACAGTTGTCAGCTACACTTATACTCATAAATAAATATATACTTGTTGTTTTATTTCAAGAATTTATTGAGTGAACGCCTTTTTATTTTTTAGATTTTTTTGTTCAAGATTTTCATTACCGATATTTATTAATTACAATTTGATTGCGATATTAATAAGTATTTTTATTTTATTTTTTGTTTTATTTAAAATCAACTATAATTGTTATTATTATTGTGTATAAATGAGTAATAAATTTATGAATTACAGCAATATTATTAGGGCCCAAAGTATATGAAGCAAACCCAGATGCTAAAAGACTGTACGATGATTTGTTATCAAATTACAATCGGCTTATACGGCCCGTTGTTAATAACACAGAAACTCTTACTGTTTGGCTGGGGTTAAAGTTATCGCAATTAATTGAAATGAATTTAAAAAATCAAGTCATGACTACTAATGTCTGGGTAGAACAAGTACGTACTCATTACTTATATCAAGTAATTAAATCAATTATTTGTATCAGGAAAGCAAATATCCAGTCCCCGGATTTTTCATATTTTTAGTGCTCCAAAAATATCAAATTTTTTTCTTTTTCATTCTGGACATTAAAAAATAAAATTACAACTAAACATCTAGACCAGTAGTCAGTCCCAGAGGCCCCTATATTTTATTAAAATAATAAATTAAAAACTGATGATTTTTGAATAAATTTTTTTACCAAAATTTAAAACGGGGCCGGAAATAGAAAACTCTGCCGAAAAAAAAATAAATTTTTAAAACTGGTTTGGAAAAATAATCCGAGTTAATTTAAAAAATTTGTTTGAGTAATTAGCGCGCAATAATTAATATTTAAAAATAAAAAACTTATTTTTGAAATCAGACTGAAATTTTTATAATTTCACATCAGCCATAAATTATAAAATATGACAAATATGGAATTGTATTTATTACTAATTACTTTGACATTACTTGACAGTAAATATTCAAAATTTTTTTGTTCTATAGAAATGGTTTGATTATAAATTACAATGGGACCCAATGGAATACGGAGGAGTTGAAATGCTTTACGTTCCTTCTGAAAATATTTGGCTGCCTGACATTGTCCTGTACAATAAGTAAGTAAACAAATATTTAAATAAATTCGTACTTACAATAAAATTTGAAATATTTTTAGCGCCGATGGAAATTACGAAGTAACTTTGATGACAAAAGCGACATTAAAATACAACGGTGAAGTTTACTGGAAACCTCCAGCTATTTATAAGTCATCCTGTGAAATAAATGTCGAGTATTTTCCATTTGACGAGCAGTCATGTCTAATGAAATTCGGTTCCTGGACTTACAATGGTGCTCAGGTAGGTTTTTATTTCAAATAAACTTGACTAATTAATTAATTACTGATAATTATTATCAGGTGGACTTGAAACATATGCAACAGCAACCAGGCAGCAATTTAGTAGCAACCGGAATAGACTTAAATGAATTTTATCTATCAGTAGAGTGGGACATTCTTGAAGTACCAGCATCGCGTAATGAAGAATATTATCCTTGCTGTGTTGAACCCTACTCAGATATCACATTTAATATAACAATGCGCAGAAAAACACTTTTTTATACAGTCAATCTTATAATACCATGTGTGGGAATAACTTTTTTGACAGTTTTGGTATTTTATTTGCCAAGTGATTCTGGAGAAAAGGTAAAACTTCTTAAAAAAACATCAATAAATTTCCCTGATGGAAAGAAATTATTTGATGATTAAAAAATTTTTAATACTTCAAATTATTATGATACTGAAGTTAGCCGACGTCTAATAATTTTTGGATTTTTTTCAAAGCGATGAATTATAAAAAAAAGTATTCAAAAAAATTGCACTTATAGTGTTTAAAATTTTTTACATGTGCATTTTTAGTTTTTTTTTTATTCAAATTTGATTGTTGACAACTTGTCGGCAATTTCGGGGTCACCAAATTATTTCGAATCATAACCGGTGACAGTTAGAATTTTGCTTCAGGATTAAAAAGTATTTAAAATGATTCAAAATTTTTAATCTTTTTAAGAGTAATATCGTTTGATTGATCATGAAATTTCAAAATGATTTTGATGAATTAAAAAATTTGTCATCTTTAATCCTATAAAATGATTTTTTTTTAATCAGAGAATCTAAAGATTTAACTTAATAATTATTACAGGTCTCATTGTGTTCATCTATTTTGCTATCGCTGACGGTATTTTTCCTCTTACTAGCAGAAATAATTCCGCCGACATCATTGGCTATACCACTGCTTGGTAAATATTTACTATTTACTATGATATTGGTGACACTGTCAATTTGGATAACTGTCGTCGTGCTAAACGTTCACTTCCGGTAAATATATTCTACTATTAATTATTTAAATCAGGACTAATAATAATTTAAGTGCTAAATTATTTACTAAAGATCACCAACGACTCACAAAATGTCTAATTGGGTGCGCCAACTATTTCTCAATTGGATGCCTCGGATTTTGATGATGCGCCGAACGCCTTACGCTACTCCAGAGTATACTGACATGTATATAGAGACTGGATATTCAAATGACTACGACTACAGGTTGAATTTTAATTAATCATCATAATTATAAGCAATAATAATAATTGTAAATATTATTTTAGTTACGGCGACAACGAGAGCGAATACACGACGGACATGAAAGAAAATCCAGACGAAATGGACAGAGTTATGCTGGGCTACAAAAATATGGAGGACGATGAAGGACATCCTCATGGTTCCAGTCATGACAGTGACAACATGATGCTGAAACATTTGTCCCCAGACGTTATTTCTGCATTGAAAGGCGTGCGGTTCATAGCACAGCACATCAGAGATGCTGACAAAGACAACGAAGTGAGCTGATGATTCGGAGTTTTCTGATAAAGATTCGAGAGATGATTAATTTCGATTAATTATTTCAGGTAATTGAAGACTGGAAATATGTCGCGATGGTGCTGGATAGATTTTTCCTGTGGATATTCACCCTCGCGTGCACGGGAGGCACAGCTGGAATAATATTGCAGGCACCGAGTCTCTATGACACGCGGGTTGGTCTCGATCAAAATCGATCCCCTGGTATTCCCATGCGCGGGGGCAAAGACATGCGGACTGTTGGTATCAGTGACATCGACAGTATTTTACGTGAAAAACAATAATTAAGTTAAGATACAAATAAAATATGCTCACTTAAAATTAATTACCGATTACTTATAACTATTAATAATAAATAATTATAATATTAATAAATAAAAAAAGTGTTAAAATTTTTTTTTCATGAGTTTTGTTAATTTTTTTTCAAGTTTTTTTATTTTTTGTTTTTATAAATTGTACTGTAACCACTTACAGTACATGGAAAAGTTTTTATTTACTTGTCTTCGGGTTTGTTAAATACGAGAGTGTAACCGCATTTCCCACAGTAATGACGGTCTTCCATGGCTGCCATGAAAACACCAGCACCGCACTGTTCAGAAGGACATTCACGTCTCAGACGATGGATTTTTCCGTTCTCATCGACCTGAAATAAACCAATTTATTAGTCATGTCTTGTCTTCATCATATTAATTAAAAAAAGACTTAATTAAAAAAAATATGAACCTTGTAGAATTTCAGAACCGCTAGCTTGACCTTCTTCTTCTTGTGCTTGATTTTTTTGGGAGTAGAGTAATTCTTCTTCTTGCGTTTCTTGGCTCCACCACGAAGTCTCAAGACAAGATGTAAAGTTGACTCTTTCTGGATGTTGTAGTCAGACAGAGTTCTGCCATCCTCCAATTGTTTACCAGCGAAGATCAATCTCTGTTGGTCTGGCGGGATTCCTGATAAAATATTTCCATGTATTAGTTTTATTTTAATCAACAATCAAATCAATTAACAAATTAATGAATAATTATTTACCTTCTTTGTCCTGGATCTTGGCCTTGACATTTTCAATTGTATCAGAAGCTTCGACCTCAAGGGTGATGGTCTTGCCGGTAAGAGTTTTCACGAAAATCTGCATTTTGACTTCTTATTATTGCAGCCTGTAAAAAAAAATCCAATCATCAATAAATTATCAAAAAAATTATTTACAAAGGAAACTTAAAACTGTAATTATAATTATAAATAAATTTAATAGTAATAAAGTCCAGGGAAAATTAAATTTTTATTTTTACTGATATCGAAAAATACAAACAATAAATTACAATAAATTTAAACTAATAAAACAGCATTAATACATCCATCATTTTCTGGATTATTAGTAACTTGTGCATATTTTCCCCAGACGACTTTGCCAGTTTGCGTGACCAATCCAAGCTCTGAAATGTTTACTTCAATGATGGTACCCTTGGTGATGACACCCAGGGTTGTGTACATAGCGGAGCTGGGATTCCTCTTGACTCCGATTATCGGCAAGTGGAACGTCGCTTTCAACTCCGGATGAGTGACGTGAGCTTTGCGGAACCTCAGTGCCATCGGTCTGATGAATCTCTCAAACTTGGGCGGCTTCCTCGTGAAATTTTCCCCGACATACGTGACCTTGGTCACCATTCTCTTCCAGGCCTTCCTCCTGGTCTTGCCACTCTTGACAATTTTGAAGACCTCCGACTCTGATTGCGCTTTTACTTTTGGTATCGGGACATCCCACTTTCCAGCCTTTTCTTTGCGCTTCTGTTTGATCATATTAGAGAGTACTTTCGAACGCTGCTGGACATCACGGTCCAGCAGATACACCGGCAACGCTCCTTCAGGTGCATTCTCTGAGGTCTGTTTGACTTTTTTCTCCTCATGCGCTTTGATCTTCTTCTTCATCTGAATCTTTTCATTGCGTCTCTCCTTGTTGAAGATCTTGGCCTTGATACCACGGAGTTTCTGCGCTTTCTCTGCTCGCTTGTGGGGCTCACGGGCTTCTCGCTTACGTTTTCTTTCTTCATAATCTAATCTACGACCATACAACTTCTGATGTCTCTCTACGTACTCGTTCTGCGGCATCTTGGCGTTTAATTTATCGTTTAAAATTCAAATCTGTAAATAATTTAAAAAATCGTCAGAATCTAACTTTGTGACCTGGTGCAAATTTATATTTTTTTAACCAAGTCAACTTACCTCATTCATACACTAAAGTGATGCTCGTACTATTCAAATTCCAATTCCAATATAAAAGCACCACAATTTTAAATTTTATTTTGATAATTTAAAATTATCAAGTAAATAAACAAAATAAATTTATAAATATTTTTAAATCGCGAGTTCACAGACTTCAGTCACTGAATGACGTAAGTTAACTTTTCACGATTAATATTATAATTACACTAACTAATTAAAGCAAGATGTTAAAGTGAGACAGTACACAAAGCCGTAGAAATTTCTAACCTAATTTATTTTTTTAAAAATAATTTCAAATAAAATATCAGCCATCCGCTTTTGAATTTTATTTTATTAAATTCAAAAAAAATAATTCAATTAAATAAAATAATTTAAAAATTAATTATTAATTATTGCAAAATGCAGTAATTAAAAATATAAAAGCGCGTAATGGACGACAACGTGGTTGGGTTTTAAAAATTATCAAATAAATAATTTAAGTCTACGGAGTAGAACCCAGACTAATTATTATTAAAAAATAAGTGAAAAAAAATAAAAAAACATTTAAAAATATATGAAATATATAGCAGATTGATAAATAATTATAAATAATTGTCGTAATATAAAATACGTACCGTCCTTTACGCCATGCGGCAACGAAAAGATCGTCTTATACTATACTCAATTATAGATCGCAATTGCTGTATAAAAAAAATAAAATGGCGAATTTGGTTGTTAAAATTCAAACCAGATGGCGCCACCGCGCCGTTGGAAATCGACGCGCCCGAGCGCCAATGGGAGAGCAGCTTGAGGGGAAAATTTAAAAAGTCGCGGGAGCGCGCGCGCGGATTGGCCGAGCTGTCAAAAATGTAAATTGACTTTGTCGGTGTTGCAACAGAAACTGTACTGTCAAGTCTTTTAACGCAATTTCGACTCGGACAGTTTGTGACTGGAAGCGCGCCAGTTCACTTCTTTTTTATGTATTATAAATGTCTTTAAGGATTACGTGATTAGACACATGACCGCGTACCAGAAATAATAATTAACAGTAACGATGTTTCTATTGTCCGATAGTCCGACTCGGTTTTATAAATAAAATAATTTAAAAACCTGGAGTTAAATGTCTGGTTGGTTATTATTATACATGTGAAATAGGTGAATTGAATTGAAGTACAACCATTTTGTTGGATATGCGGAAGCATCAATTTATACTCGGGTAGATAAATATTTAATATGAATGAATTGAATGTAATTGAGAGCGTACAAAGGTCGGAATTTAGTGATGAAAAAGTTTTATGAAGATCACGATAATAAATAATAGTGTGTGTTGTAGGTTCAGTAGCGAACGCTAGCAGTTGCTGGTGCTGGTGCTGGTGCTGGTACTAGTGGTGGTGGTGGTGGTGGTGGGAATAAAGCTCTACCCGCATCGTCTACGACGGTGTGTAGGTTGTATTCCGATTGGGAGGTTGAAAGAGTGTGTGGTGAGTAGACTGGTGTGTACGGACGTGAATCGTACTCACGTTTGTTTTATCATATATATATAGTGTATATATATGTATGTGGATGTAGGTGTAAAAGATTCAGTGTATGTATTGTAAAAGGCAACATCGGACAGAAGAGGATCGGGTCACGTGCTGATGGATAGGAGGTGATAAGAATTAACGTATTGGAGCAATAATAAGTATAAGTTTTGAATAAAGAAGGAGAATTGATTATGGTGAGGGCCGAGTATTGTGGCAGCATAAAAAGCTCATTGAGTGTGTGAGTGAGTGGAGAGTGCGCACGGCGCAATATGGAGGAGAGTCAGCTGTTGATGACCGAACTACCAGCGTTGACGACGGGAGGAACGCGTGGTGGTGCTCTGCTCCACAGGTCTGGTCATATTTATCACCTGTATCAGCCGCACCTGGCACTGACGACACCTCAGCATCAGTCACGGCAAAACACCGTGAGTGTCCCGAATTACATGAATGGGGGTGCTACTAATTTAAGCAAGTACAAGCACGGCGGTGTTGTACGACGTAAAACTGCGGAGGAAAGGAGCGAGGACGCCGCGCCCACAAGCACCCATGTATCCTGTCTCTATCCGGAAATATTGGCCCTTATATTTAGCTATTTGAATGTAAGGGACAAAGGCCGGTCCGCTCAGGTATGCGTCGCCTGGAGAGATGCCGCTTACCATCGTTCGGTTTGGAGAGGGGTTGAGGCCCGTCTGCACCTGAGGAAACCGTCGTCTGCTGTTTTTGCGAGCTTGGTGAGGAGGGGAGTAAAGAGGGTGCAAGTCCTCTCTTTGAAAAAAGGCCTCGGGGACGTTATTAGATCCATACCCAATCTCGAGTCCCTCAATCTTTCGGGCTGCTACAATATAACTGACCAGGGCCTTAACAACGCCATCTGCAACATCGTTACCTCCCTCACCAGGCTAAATTTGTCTCTCTGTAAACAAGTTAGCGATCAGTCGCTAAAAAAAATATCCGAGTCCATACCAAATCTCGAGTCTCTCGAGCTGGGCGGATGCTGCAACGTTACCAACAACGGGCTCGCGTTCGTTTCCTGGGGACTCAAGAAGCTCAAGATCCTCGACCTGAGGAGCTGCTGGCACGTCTCCGACCAAGGGATCGCTTACCTCGCGGGCATAACCTCCAGCGAAACTCCAAGCGGCAGTCTGACGCTGGAGCACCTGGGGCTGCAAGACTGCCAGAGACTCAGCGACGAGGCGCTCAGGCATCTCTCCACGGGGATAGTCACCCTCAAGTCCATAAACTTGTCCTTCTGCGTCTCCGTGACCGATTCAGGACTAAAGCACCTCGCCAAGATGACCAGTCTCCGAGAGCTGAACCTCAGGTCCTGCGACAACATATCGGACATCGGGATGGCGTACCTCGCAGAAGGCGGCAGCAGAATATCCTCCCTCGACGTCTCCTTCTGCGACAAGATCGGCGACCAAGCGCTGGTCTACATCTCACAGGGTCTTTTTAATTTAAAATCCCTGTCGCTGTCGGCGTGCCAAGTCAGCGACGAGGGAATTTGTAAAATAGCCGAGACACTTCTCGAACTGAGCACTCTCAATGTCGGGCAGTGCACCAGGATAACCGACAAGGGCATCTGCACAGTCGCTAAAAATATGAAAAACTTGACGTGCATTGATCTCTACGGGTGCACCGGAATATCAACAAGTGGATTACAGAAGATTATGAAATTACCACAGATCACAACCATTAATCTGGGATTATGGCACGTGCGGTGATGAGTGCATTGGATTTTTTATAGTGTTTATAAAATAATAACTATCATTTTTAACTATTAATTGTTTTTCTTTTTTAGCACGATACATGTTGTCGTAACATAAGAGTTAATTATTACTATTATTATTATTACTATTACTGTAATAATTATTGCTATTACATTTATCATCATTATTATTATTAACTATTGCTATTATTAATTAGTAATTATAAATAATTGATAATCGAATTTTTTACACTTTTAAATAATGATCCTAAAGTTAACAGACAATCAGCAATTTTTTTATTTTTATTTTCAACAAGTCGGTTACAAAAAAAAAAAAAAAAATGCACATGTAGAAAATTTAAAGAACTATCAGTGCAATTTTTTACGAGTGTGAATGTAGCAGACATCAGACATATTCAAACTTATAAATAAATAGAGTAAATAATTGATAAAATAAAATTTTAAAAAAATGCACTTATGAATTTTTAAATTTTTTAAAGGCGCACTTTTTTAAAATTCTATTTTGTTAATTATTTACTTCATTTAGTATTAATTTTAAATTTGTCTGATGTCTGCTACATTCACACTCATTTTTTTGAATATTTTTTTTTTTATAATTTGTCGAGTTTAAAAAAATCTAAAAATTATCAGACGTCGACTAACTTTAGTATCATTTTAAATATGATACTGAAGTTAGCCGATGTCTAATAATTTTTGGATTTTCTTTTAGACGGTAAATTTAAAAAAAAAAAAATTTGAAAAAATTGCACCTGTAGTTTTTAAAATTTTCTACATATGCATATTTTTTTTTTATTTTTTTGTAATCGATTTCTTGAAAAAAAAATCCGAAAATTTTAAATTGTCTGCTAACTTTAGGATCATTTTAAAATCAGGCTGAATTAGGTATTAAATTTTTAAAATAATTTTTTTCTTCACTGACAACTTTTAATTTCACTTTTTTTATTATTATCATTATAATAATTATGTAATTATTAATTCTTTACGTTTTTCTGTGATGTGAAGAAGTTGTTTTTGTTGCAAGTTCGTCGTATATGGTAATGAAAAAAATAATAAAAGAAAAGACGTAAAAAAAATAAGAAAATAAATTTAAATAAAAATAAACGATGACATAAGAGAATAATTATATGCAAATAACAAAAAAAAAGTTATTTGTGGTGACTTGAATGTAATAATTTCGAGGCGTTTTTTATTTTTCAGATACGATCGATAAACTTTAATTGTTGAGTAATTGTATTATAGTGTGTTGCGTATAACAGCGATGATAATGTTGTTCAGTTTTGTTTTATCAGGCTAATAAGCAACAATTAAATTTATTAATCCTCGGTGGTTTTAAAAACCATTCGATCGGTTGTTACTTAATTCATTTATTATTAATTGCATTTGGCCTCTTTTATAGATGAATTTGTACATTTTATTAATACAATTATTATTTTTAAAATTTAAAAAGGTGGTAGAAAAAAAAAACGATAGAGGAAAATTTACCAAGACAATTTTTTGTACTAAAAAAAATATATTAAGTCGAATGTTCGTGTGGGTGCAAGATGACGAATTAAAATAAATAAATGACGATTTTATATATATATATTCATATATATATATATATAGAGCTAACATTAAATTTAATCGTTTCTACCTCGTTTTATAACTGACATGACCGTTATTATTAATGTTTATCATTTATTATTATTTTTATTATTGAATATTAATCGATAAGTTTTTAACTAATCGTCACGTGCGAATGAGATGTGATAATTTTGAAATTTAAACCAATTTTATTTCAGCCTTTGTATATTATCAGTAAATTTATCGTTAATCAATTTTTTGCTCAGTTTATTATTAAAATTAAATGAATAACATAAGATATGTGATAAGTAGGAGTCTCTTGTTCGAAAGTTTTATAGTTATATTGTAGGAAAAAATTTATATACTTTTTTTTTGAGACTCGTATTGATATTTTGGTTCAGTTTATAGTTTTTTTAAAAATAAATTTGACAATCCGATTGTAATAATGCTCATTGTAATTTGTTTTAAGTATTTGTACAGTTGTAGTTTTAAGTATTTTTGGTTTAAAAAAATATTATTTCGGAAAATTTTTTTTCCGAGTTTATTATAAAAATTTTATATTTTTTATTTAAAATATTTAAAGTATTTTCAAAATATAATTTTGATACATGTGTTGTATCAATTAATTATAAGTTAATTAATTAAATAAATTATTAATTAATTAATTAATAGTTTGATTTTTTTTATTACAAGAAATAAAATTAATTTTAAAAATTAATTACCGAAATAAATTAAACTCTTTAATTTAAAAATAAAATTGGTGATAATTAAAAAAATCTATTTTTAGATTTAAAAATTAATGTAAAAAATTTTTTACAGAAATCAAAATCAAAAATATATTTTTCTTACCAAAAATACTTGAGCTGCACAATAATCATGTACGTGAAGATCGAAACGTTTTCCGCGGAACGAAAATGAACAATAAAAAATCTACTGGGTCTAGATTTCCAAAATGTTTCGCACAGATGCTTGTATGTCAACTGAAAATTGCAGACACCCCTAATTACCTCAAGTTGTCGAATTACAAAAATTTTTTAAAATTTTTGTTGCGCGAAAAACGTTGCGATCCTCAGGTACATAAAAAATCGTTGAAATTTATAAAATTTATTGTCTAATCTACCGATAATACCAATAATATTGATCTCCAAGTCGTTATTAAATTTTTCTTCTCCATAATAAATATTAAATAAACCAACAAACTAATTAATTAATTAATAAATGAATTAATTAATGAATTAACAGTTACGTGTAAATAAATTATGTGATCTCCACATGTTCAGCACATATCGGAGTAAAAAAAAATACTGGTATAATTTAAGCGCTAGATTTTTTTAAGTTACTTTAGTAATCTAATTAATTAATTAATTAATTAATTACACAAATAAAATAAAATAAAATTTATTTTATTCGAATCATTGCGTTGATGTTTAAATGTCGAGTGTATAAATTGTGTGAGTATTGTACAGCAGTGCTGATTAATCAGCACGTGTGTAAGTCTAGGGTAAATAAAGGAAATAAGTTGAGCTATGTTTAATAATAAGAAAAAAAAAATAAACAAAATCAAATTAATTGTTAGTTAAGTAGCTACGGATTAGGATAATACCATAAAAGCAATTTTAAATTAAAATAAAAAACAACCATAATTAATAAGACATGTACAGTAATGATTGGTCGCATTCCCATAGACTTCTATTTAAAATTCAATTGTACTTTTTTTATTACTATTATTATTAATTATTAATTATTATTATGTATGATAAATAATTAACATGCACACGATTGATTTTTAAAAAAACAAGAAGTCTATGGGTTTAGATCTCGTGTGCAATTAAATTACACTGAATCGTCCTAATAATTATTATTATTATTTTATCTTTTTCGTTTAAATTTAAAGTTATTGCCATACATTTGTAGTTAATTAATTTTAATTATGTATTCATTTTTGTACCAACAATAATTTTAATCTTTATATGTAATATTACTACGACTAAGTAAAAACAAAGGGAAAAAATAATTATTAAGTAAACAAAGAGGAAAATGAAAGAAAAATGAAAATAAAACAATACACTTTACCACAAAAATCGTAATATCATCTAGAAAAGTGGCCTTATCGCATTGAAATCAGCACGCATTTATTTATTAGCTACAAAAAAAAAAAAAATAAATGAATAATAATAATAATAGTAAGTTTGGGCGAGCAATAATTTAAAATAAAAAATTGCAATAGAAATTTTTGAATGTAAATCTTGTGTTTGTTTAAATTATTTTTATTCCGCTGCCTGAACGTCGCTTGAAACGATTGCCGAAAAAATAGTTATTTAAATAAACGAAAAGACATAATGATAATGAGGATGATGATAATTATTATTAATTAAAAAAAAAAAAAAATAAACGAAATCGTTATGAAAAATCGCCTTTATTGTACCGCTCGTTTGATATATTTAATAAAATATTAAATTGATTCAGGACAACAGACACAGACACTAAGACACACACTTGTATGTACATGTGAGAAACATAAACGATCAATAATATTATTATGATGATATGAGCGGAATTGTATCGAGTGCATCATCAAAAAAATGCATTAAAAATCAATCGTGTAATATTTTTTGTGTACAATTTCTTGTTGAAATATATTATTTTTATAAAAGACTATTTATTTGTACTCATTTTATTTATTATTACAACTGATAATTTATTTTATTTACTAGTTATATACATTTTTTATTTTTATTTTCAAGTTTTAACTCAAAATTTTATTATTTACATAATCAACTGAAAATATTTTATAATTTTTTTATTTAAATTAAAAAAATTTATTCATTAATTTGTAAATATAAATATGATACCGCAATTGGCTGACGTCTAATAATTAAAAAAAAATATTTAAAAATTTGCACCTAGTTTTTTAAATTTTCTACATGTGCATATTTTTTTTTTTTTTTATTTTAAATTAAATTGTGGAAAAAAAATTTTAAAATTTTTGTCTGCTTACTTGAGGGTCATGTAAATTTTTAAATTTTAATTAATTATTTAAATATTTCGAGAAATTTTTCCTTAAATTATTTTTTTAAATTTACAAATTTATTTAATATTTTTTCAAGTTTATTAATTAAATAAAAAATCATTATTTTATCAGTTAATTACTTAAAAATTATGTGTGAATGTAACACGATCCTGAAGTTAGCAGAGAATTAAAAATTTTTGAATTTTTTTTTGAACAATTAAATTTGAAGAAAAAAAAACTAAAAATATGCACATGTAGAAAATTTAAAAAACTATTAGTGCAATTTTTTAAAATATTTTTTTTTTCATAATTTATCGTTTTTAAAAAAATCCAAAAATTATTAGTCGGCTAATTTCAGAATCATGTAGCGGACTTCAGACAAATTTAAAATTTGAAATAAATGGAGTAAATAATAAAAAAATATTTATAAAATATGCACTTATTAATTTTTGAATTTTTTAAAAGCGCATTTTTTAAAAATTTTATTTTACTAATTATTTACTCCATTTATTTTAAATTTTGAATGTCTGATGTCTGCTTCATTCACACTCATTAAAAATTACAAATAATTATCGTAATACAAATTTATTTACCGTGAAAAATAATAATTAGTCCTCTATGAAAAAAATAACCTTGTTCCTAAAAATGAACGTCCTACAATTTATCGAACAAATTTTTTTCGCGCCCAAGTACAGCTCGGCCTAAAATTATTTGAATCGACTTGAAGTTGGTTGCAAGTTAAAATCCCCTAGCGCTGATTGGTCACCGGAGTCTAAAGTCCATTCAAAACTCACAATAACATTTGAATTAATTGTAAACTGTAATCTGTGATAATCTAGTCAGTTGATCACATGCAAGTTATCAGAGAGACAAGACAAGAGTAAAAATGTTCCGTTTGTTAGCCTTGAATGTCAAAATAATATATTTTGTTGTTACGCCGAGTGAATTTCATATTAAATAATAAAATTAACACTACACTGTGTTAATGTAATTAATCTATACAGTAATAACAATAGTATATAAATATATATGCAGTAATATATAGTTGTTATACATAATTAAATAATATATTAAAAAATAAAAATGGACCAAAGTATGTACAGAGAAATGGAAGAACGGAGGTCTATACGTGATAACAGTAGAAATTTAAAAAAATACGGAAGTACATCAAAACGCGTCATACGTAATGAGAATTTAATAAAACATATTATTTGCAAAACTGATACTCTTCCAGGTATTGCATTAAAATATGGAACTACGGTACGTTAGTTTGCTACCTAATTACTATCTAGTACTTACATGACACACTTATTAATTTAATTTATTATTTCAGACTGAACAAATTAGGAGGATAAATAGGTTATGGGCATCTGATAGTTTATTTTTACGCGAATCTTTATTAGTTCCTGCTCCTGTACAAATAAATTCAGCATCAACGTCATCGTCCTGCAGTAATAATGATGGAATTGCTGAATGCAATGAAAGTGACTATTGTCAAGACCCAAGTGCTAATACAGTATCTTCAGACGAAGACAGTTCAATCAATAATTTTTTAGCTAGAATGGATTCTTCGATAGCTAGTGTTAAGAAAGATATACAAAAAACCCAGGGTAATAGTGCGTAAGTTGATTTTTTAAATTTATTTATTTACAAGTCAAAATTACTCTGAAATTTTTTGACAGCTGACAGAAACTTAATTTTTTTAGTTATAAATGAACGAATTAAATATTTCAATTTTTTTTAAGAGGAAGTTTTTTTCATAAAATATGAAATTTGTTTGTGAAATAGAAAAATTTACGATATTTTTTTATTCAATATCTGATTTAGTAAATTGTATAAGAATTTAGATTTTTCTAATCTGTTAGTTGGACATTTAGACTCTTAGATAAGTCCAGTCTTATCAAATATTTTGGTTTGTTTTTTATCACCGACTTTGTACTTTGAACTTTTTTCCAGAGTTCGAATACAATAAGAAAGTAAAAGATTAATTTTCAACAGAATTTAAATTTTTAATACATAAAATGTTTAGATAATTAATCAATTATTTTATTTTTGCCAAATTACATTTTTAAAATTTTTGTATTCAAAAAATTTTTGAATCTCGCGGCATACAAAAAATTTAGTTGATTTAAATTTTACTAAAAATTCAAAAATGAATATTATAAAAAATTATCTCTATAAAATTTATTTGAAAACTTAAATTTTTAAAAATAAAATTACAATTTTTTTCTCACTTATTTTTTAAAAATAAACTCAGCACTTAATCAATAATAATTTTGATTTACAGTAATTTTAATTATATAATAAATTTTAATGATCCCGAAGTTAGCCGACGTCTAAAAATTTTTGGATTTTTTTTTAAACAATAAATTATTTTTAAAAAAATTGCACCCATAGATTTTTCAATTTTCTACACATGAATTTTTTAGTCTCTCTTTTTCTGTAATTTATTTGCTAAAAAAAAATCCGGAAATTTTTAATTGTCTGCTAACTTCAGGATCATTAAATTTTATGAGTAATTAATAATTAACTGTACTGTAATTATAAAATATAAAATATAAAATAAATTACAGATTTAGTCCAGAAGAAGAGTTATTATTTGTACAAAGAAGATCAGGAAGTCGGTTGCGTCATTCGCACCCACAGCCTTCACCAATGCATTCGTCCTTTTCAACTGCATCATCTTCGTCATCTCATCTATCATCAGCTGCAGGTCCAGCCAGGTCATCGTCAGAAGACAACGTCAATGACCTGCCCTCCGCGGTGGTCATGACTCAAGGAAAAAAATTAAAAAGTTCCCTACAAAAATTGCAACAGCAGCAAGACGAAATATTTCAATTGTAGCAATTATTACCAAACCACACTGACTTTAAAATATTGAAACAAAGCTATATTGTATTATATATATATGTTATATAAATTTATATTATATAAGAAACGCGACAAATAGACAAAAGTATTATCATGACAATATTTTAAATATTTTATTTCTCATCTAAATTAACAACACATTTTTTTTTTTTAATAAATATCTATATTATAAAACTTATTTACTTCTGGCCCATTTCCCATATTTTTTTAACAGACCCACTGACTCCTGGGCCATTGTAAATAAGCGCACCGAGTCCAGCTAAAGTTGCCACTGATATGACGTACAAAAGACCCATCAGTGCTTTTGGTAAAATTGGACCAACTATTGCTGGACGAGCGTAATCAACAATTAGTGCCTCCAATCCCCTGCAATGAAATTATTTATCATTTAAATTATAAATTAAATATGTAGTTAATTATTTTATTGACTAATTTACTTACCAGTGAGTATGGACTACTAATAAAGTTGAAAATAGTAAATCAACGACAGCATTTTGTAGGAGAAAACAAGCTGGGAATAAGACAATAAATGCTGCTGAAGCAATTCGCTCTAATTGCCACAGACGGACATGATCACCGGTACTTGACGAACGTATTTGACTAGCGAAAGCATTTATTGCTCCTGGAAACTGTGGAAAATACTTCAATTATAATCAATTCATTTATTTATTTATTCACGTGTTTATATTTAAATTACAAGACCTAATTATTGACTCTAAGTTGTTTCTGGTTCAGCATTCGCAGAAGTTTTTGATATTTAAATAAAGTCTTTGATAATAATAATGATAGTAAAAGTAAGTCATTAAAAAAATTTTAAATTAAATAAAAAAAAAAAATTCTTGAAGAAAAAATTTAAAAAAATGCGCCAGGAACTTAAAAAATTTTTTCCCTCACTAAAAATTTGCTTATGAAAATAATAAAATTGTGTAATATTTCAGGTACTTTTAATATCATGTTTAAAATGCAATAAATTTAAATTTCATGAGGTCTTTTAAAACTGAAAATTTTATATAAATTATGACATGTCAGTAGTTGGTAAATTTGAGTGATGATATAAAAATATTATATTTATTGGTGATAACAAATTAAATTATTATTGATATCAAAGGCAAAGACAGACCCATTTTTTTTAATTCGAATTTTTTATGCTAAAATTTATTTTTCAAATTTCGTTTGATTCCTAATTGATGACAACTAAGTAATTTTTTTAAAATTCTACATCCCAGCGAAATTGCAACCTGATCGTCTTTCTTTCAATTAACGTTTCAATTTCATTTTTAATTAATTAATGAAATTTTGATACAGTTGACAGTTCAGTCATTGAATTTTTTTAAGAAATGCGGAGAGGGTTTCGAGAATGCCCTCAATGCTTTAATTTTTTTTTAATTTACAGTTTTGACAGTTCAAAGTTATTGAATTTTTTTTAAAAAGTGAGGGGGAGGGGGTCAGTGCCTGAGAATGCCCTCAAATATAATTAATAAATTATAATTTTTAGTGTCAGTAATTGGGACTTAAACTGTAGAATGGAAAATAATTGATGACAATTCGTTAAGATTTTAATGAACTTACCCTTTTTAATTGATTAATACTTTGTAAAGACAAACGTGAAACGTTTTTAGTGAAAGATGTTGATGAATAAGCTCTTATAGCAGCTGGCACGACATTTTTTTGGGCTATAGCTGGCTTACCAGACCCAATTAATTCTAAAATTTTACAAATTGCCTTTTTTAAATCCGTTGTTTTACACTTGAGCAATAAATTAGTGATAATTAATTGATTATGAATGAAATTATTGTGGAAACTTACTTGCGAGAGTTGGAAGTGTCCTTCCGATTTGACATCTTGATAAATAAGCCATTTGATTCTTATTTACAAGGGAAATAAATATTAAATATCTGTTATTATGTAAAAAATAACCATCAATATTATCAGCTAGGCCGAATTAAGTCTAGTTCTTCGGAGCACAAGGAACTAGCAGCTAGTTTATTTTGTTATTATTTTTATTTTTATTTGTATTTTGGTATTGAAACTCGTGAGCTCTCAGCTGAGCAAAGTTTTTTTTTTCCGAGTTCTTGAAGCTTATTGGACGTTGCTGATGTAAAACGGGCGCTGATAGGCTGGTCTAGTGTTGGGAATCAATTCTACCAACTGAACTGAGCAGTAGAAAAATTGTAATGAATCCTAAATTTTTTAGAAAATTTGAAAAAAAACGTTGAAGCTGAACCTTACGAATTATTTGCTGTGGAAGTTCTCGTATGACAACGAGGGGCTCGGAATTCCAGGGATCAAAATTTTATACAGAATTAAATGCGAGGCAGTAGACTGACAACTCCCAGTTTTTTGTAAGAAATGGGGAAGATCCAAAGTTGAGGAGTGTAAAAGTTTGAGATTACACTTTACACTAGTAATTTTTGGAACTAGACGAGCTAGATCTAGAGATTTGTAAAGCAGCTGATAGAATAAAAATACTTGTAAAATTTTTCGATGTGAGTATAAATTTATTAGGAAGGGATAGTTTTTAGCTTTTCTCTCAAACAAAAACTCTAAACGCAAAATTAAAATAGAGTCTATCAATCTAGGTCTTTATTTTTGAAAACTGTTCCTTTGTTCAAGATATAAACGTGGACAAAGTTACGATCTTCTGCGCAAGTGCAACAAGGACAGTCTTTCGTCCACGGGGATGTGATAGAGAAAAAAGAGCCAATCTTCTTGCAGGGGTAAAATCAACCGATTTTCAATCCAATTTAATTCACGAACAAACACTGGAAATCTAAAATAGAGTCTTTAGCTTTTTTTGAAATTTCAACAGAGGGCTAAAATTTCGTAATTTCAAAAATTCTAAACCGTCTCTACGAGTGCAACGAAGATAGTCCCGTTTATTTTTCTGAGTGTGAGAGAGACTTCCGGTGGCGTTTCCTCTTAAGTGAAATGGAAAAAAAAATTGATGTAAATTCTATATTACGTAAAGCGATACTCGCTGAAGATATAGAAAAGGTCGACGAAATTGTAAGTCAATATGGTTTATCTTATCATGATGAATGGGACGATGGATACGAACTTGTTCGGATATCTCTCCTGAAACACAAATTCCAGGTCGCAAGTTTTCTGATAAGAGCTGGAGCTAAAATATTTAACAGCGAGAAAGTGTATCCTCATGAAACGCCTTTCAGACTTGCTGTGGGTACGCCAGGAACAGTAGACATTATCAAGATGATGCTGGAACGGGATCGTAATATTCTTAAGCCAGGCAGCGTGTATGAAATGAATGCTAACATTGAAAGTATAATAGATACAGATGATCCGGATGTTGTAAAACTCGCTGTGGATCACGGGTTTGAAGTAAATCCTTCAAGAGTGATCAAGAATGTACCATTGATGAGATCTATTGAGAAGAAAAAATTAAAAGCAATGAAAGTATTGTTGGATAGTGGCGCTGATATTAATTACACTCGTGAACGTGACGGCTTGCAACCGATTCACATGGCTGTTGACACCGAAAAAGAGATAATTGCTGAACTATTAAAATATGGCGCAGATATAAATGCCAAAATTAAAAATGGCTGCACGCCACTACTGCTCTCCATATTCCATATCAAATCCCCCGAAATAATAGAATTCCTCTTAGAGAATAATGCTGATGTCAATATTGCTGCTGATGGAGATTATACGCCATTGGGGACTGCTTTTTTACAAAGTAAGAAACAGATTTCAGAAACGGTCAAAGTTCTCATCAAACATATTATTAAAATCAAAAGTCAAAATTTGTATGTGTCCGATGCTAATTTTTCGTTACTAAAAAATAATGATATGAAAAACTACGCGAAGAAATGTGAAGATGAAATAGAACAACTCAAGATACAGAAAATAATTAATACAAATATTCCATTCTATGACATCCTGGCTGGAGATGCTAAGGTTTTAATTAGATATGCGAGAAATAAAAATCTTTGTCAAGCTGTAGAATCTGATGAACTCAAGAGATTTCCAATTTATGGCTCAATAATGGACCGCCGGTTTCAGAAAGCACTGACGAGTAATCTTCTTCTAGAAAAGAGTGTTAACTTGTTTCAAAAATATTCTGTTACTGGAGTTCTTTCAAAATTACCTATTAATATTATTTACGACATATTTGAGTACTTGAATGACCATGATTTGGAGAATTTTATTAAAATAGTTGAGTAAATTATTTCATGTAATCATCGAAAAAGCATCCGCTATTTTGTACAATAATTGTATCAATTTTTTATTACACCACTTAATTAAAATTGTATGCTGTAATTACTTCATACCCGGGTAAAAAAAATTATATATAGAGTAAGAACACCAATACCCAGCCCCTAACCAGTAGCCAGCCGGTCATATACTTTAACATTGGCTCAAAATATATATAGATATAATCTAACATGAGGTGGCTGGCTACTGGTTTGGGGCCGGGTACTGGTGCTCTTACCCTTCTTATGTCATCCCTGGTGGAAATTTTTCGGACTTTTCTCTGAATAACTCTGAAAAAGTCAGAACTTTAGAACTGAGTTTTTCAGAGACAATTCCGAAAAATTTTTAACAGGGGTCTCGATAAATGGGCCATTTGACTCTTATTTACAAGGGAAATAAATATAAAATATCTGTTATTATGTAAAAAATAACCATCAATATTATCAGCTAGGCCGAATTAGCTCTTATCTCCGGAGTACAAGGAACTAGCGGCTAGTTTATTTTGTTATTATTATTTTTTTTTCTTCGTATTTTGGTATTGAAACTCGTGAGCTCTCAACTGAGCAAAATTTTTCTTTTTCCGAGTTCTTGAAGCTTATTGGACGGTGCTGATGTAAAACTGGCGCTGAAAGGCTGGTCTAGTGTTGGGAATCGGTTCTACCAACTGAACTGAGCAGTAGAAAAATTGTAATGAATCCTAAATTTTTTGGAAAATTTGAAAAAAAATGTTGGAGCTGAATTTTATGACGTATTTGTATTGGAATTTCTCTAAGGATGACATCGAGGGGGTCGAAACTCCAGGAATCAAAATCACAGAATTAAATGCGAGGTAATAGACTGATGACTCCCAGATTTTTGTAAGAAACGGGGGGGGGGGGGTCCAAAGTTAGGGAGTAAAAGTTGGAGATCACACTTTACACTAGTGATTTTTGGAGCTAGACGAGCTATAGATGTAGAGATTTGTAAAGTTGACAGAATAAAATTGCCTGTTAAATTTTTCGGTGTGAGTATAAATTGATTAAGAAGGGATAGTTTTTAGCTTTTCCCTCAAACAAAAACTCTAAACGCAAAATTAAGAGCGAGTCTATCAATCTAGGTCTTTATTTTTGAAAACTGTTCCTTTGTTCAAGATATAAACGTGGACAAAGTTACCATCTTCTGCACAAGTGCGACAAGGACAGTCGTTCGTCCACGTGGATGTGATAGAGAAAAAATAGCCGATCTCCTTCAAGAGGTAAAGTCAATCGATTTTTAATTCAATTTAATTCACGGACAAACACTGGAAACCTAAAATAAGGTCTTTAGCGTTTTTTGAAACCTTATTAACAAAGGGCTAAAAGTTTTGTAATTTCAAAAATTCTAAATCGTCTCTACGAGTGCATCGAAGATAGTCCCGTTCATTTTTCTGAGTGTGAGAGAGACTTCCGGTGGCGTTTACCCTTAAGTAAAAATGGAAAAAAAAATTGATGTAGATTCTGCATTACGTAAAGCGATGGTTGATGAAGATATTCAAAAGGTTGACGAAATTGTAAGTCAATATGGTTTATCTTATCTTGATGAATGGGACGATGGATACGAACTCGTTCGGATATCTCTCCTTGCACAAAAGTTCCAGGTAGCAAGTTTTCTGATAAGAGCTGGAGCTAAAGTATTTAACAGCAAATATTTAACAGCGTATCCTTTCAGACTTGCTTTGGGTGCGCCAGGAAGAGTAGGTATTATTAAGATGATGCTGGAACGGGATCGTAATATTCTTAAGCTAGACAGCGACTATGAAATAAATGCTAATATTGAAAGTATAATAGATACAGATGATCCGGATGTTGTAAAACTCGCTGTGGATCACGGGTTTGAAGTAAATCCTCCAAAAGTGATCAAGAATGTACCATTGATGAGATCTATTGAGAAAAAAAAATTCAAAGCAATGAAAGTATTGTTGGATAGTGGCGCTGATATTAATTATACTCGTGAATCTAACGGCATGCAACCGATTCACTTGGCTATTAACACCGAAAAAGAGATAATTGCTGAACTATTAAAATATGGCGCAGATATTAATGCCAAAATTAAAAATGGCTGCACGCCACTAATGTTCTCTATATGCTATAACAACCCCGAAATAATGGAATTCCTCTTAGAGAATAATGCTAATGTCAATATTGCTGATAATACGGATTTAACGCCATTGAAGACTGCTTTTTCATACAGTAAGAAACAGATTTCAGAAAGGGTCGAAGTTCTCATCAAACATATAATTAAAATCAAAAGTCAAAATTTGTATGTGTCCGATGCTAATTTGTCGTTACTAGAAAATAATGATATCATGAAAAATTACGCGAAGAAATGTGAAGATGAAATAGAACAACTCAAGATACAGAAAATAATTAATACAAATATTTCATTCTATGACATCCTGGCTGGAGATGCTAAGGTTTTAATTAGATATGCGGGAAATAAAAATCTTTGTCAAGCTGTAGAATCTGATGAACTCAAGAGATTTCCAATTTATGGCTCAATAATGGACCGCCGGTTTCAGAAAGCACTGACGAGTAATCATCTTCTAGAAAAGAGTGTTAACTTGTTTCAAAAATATTCTGTTACTGGAGTTCTTTCAAAATTACCCATTAATATTATTTACGACATATTTGAGTACTTGAATGACCATGATTTGGAGAATTTTATTAAAATAGTTGAGTAAATGATTTCATGTAATCATCGAAAAAGCATCCGCTATTTTGTACAATAATTGTATCAATTTTTCATTACACCACTTAATTTAAATTGTATGCTGTAATTACTTCATATTGATTCAAATTTTAAATAAAAAAATTTACCAATAAGAAAATATTTCATTCTTTAAAATTTACATCGGATAGAAGTAGCATTTGTGGCCACTGCTCCATTTTTGGACATTTAATACTTCATTTTAATTAATGAAAGCGTACAAAGTAAAATTTCTACTTTAATCATGGGATAAAAATTAATTACGTCTCCTTGATTAAATAACTGAATTCGAACGAATTAAAAATTTCAATTCTGCAAAACAGAATTCAACTGAATTGAAAATTTGAATTTGAATTAAACAGAATAAAAGCGATTTAAAAATTTCAAATTCGTTTTAATTCAGTTTAAATTGGATTGAGAACCAGAAATTGGATGATTATTTTCGAATTAATCAGAATTAAACCGAATAGAATTATTTAAATTCGTTTTAATTTTGACAAATTCTGGTTTTCCTGCCGAATTAGACTGAATTCGTTTTTAAATTAGGTACCGAATTAACAAAATTTATCTGAATTAAATAGAATTAAAAATTTAATTCAATCGAATTCAGTTTTTTATTCAAGGCTGCGTCTTTAATTATTTTATTTTCATTTTTCCAGTGTCCAAAACTGGCCCTAAAGTCTCCAAAAACGTTACCTCTACCCTACAAATTAATTAATTAATTAATTAATCAAAGTAATTAACAATTATTAACTATCGCAATTATTTTTTTTAACCAAAGGTTCAAATATTTTTTACCACAGTCGTTGGTATTGAAGTTCGCGACTGCAATGAAGTTCGCTGGGAAACAAATTTCGATCTGATTGGTCATTGCTGATGTAACACTCAACGCAACTGGTCGGTCCAAGTGTCTAGATCTAGTTTACCAACAGAATTCCTCCTAGCACTCGCTCCAGTAACAATCGTCTAAAGTTTTTAGCTCTGACTGTCCATTGTCCAATCGTCACCTGAAGCTAAACGTTTGTAAGCACAAAAAATATCAATTGTCAATATCGCAATGAGTTTCAACAATGGATTGTTAATAACCAGGCTCGGTATTAATATAACAATAATAATGAATTTGCTCCACTAAAGTATTTTAAAAAGTGCTTTGAGTTTAGTTGCTTGGTATGTGAAGCCCATTTTATTATATTTTATATTTTAAATAATTTATTAGTTTTGTATTTTTGAGTAAGACGCTATCCAATTATCAAACAGTAATAATTATTTATCATGATCCTGATTAGAAAATATAATTTTTAATTTGAATTATAATATAATTATTAGATAAAATAGCATTCAAAAAGTCTAATCATTTAATTCAAATCCTTTGTTGAGTTATTTTGCATGCAATCATATTCTCTGATCAGGATATTATCAATTGTGGTAATCAGTAAATATAAATTATATATATTTTCACGTGATAACTGATAACTTGTTTTATAGAAAGCACTAATTATGTTCTGGCTGTTGTTGTTGGAAAAAAAATGTATTATGAAAAGGAAACTCTTCATGATCATCCAATTTCAAATATGTGAGTATTTATTTAATTATTCATTTATTTATTTACGCCATTCGGCAATTAGAGTAGAGGTACTATTTGTGGCCACTGCTCCATTTTTGGACATTAAATCCTTTATTTAAATTAATGAAAAAGTGTAAAATAAAATTTCCATTTTAATAGTGGGATAGAAATATCTTTAGATATATTTAAAAAATTGATTATGTTATTGGGTCTTTTACAAATTATTTTATTTTAATTTTTCGAGTGTCCAAAACTGGCCCTAAGTGACCAAAAACGGTACCTCTACCCTGTACATTATTGAAACAATAGGTCAAAAATAAATGATACTAAAATTACAAATTAAAGAAACAGATAACATCATCTGGATGATAAAAAAGATATAAGAGAAAAATATAAAATAGAAGTAACAGCAAAAAATAACAAATATCGTTTATATGTAAATAATATCCAGCCGCTTTGCGACCAAGGAAATGACAGTTGATTACACTACTAAATTTCTAGCGACACTTTTAAATTTATTAGCCGAAGCACCAAAAATGTCGAATTCGTTGACTAACTTTGATATTCTATACAGCGGAGCTCGCGTAGAGTACGCGTTTTAACTTTAAATAAATAATCGATACGTTATTGTCTGATAAAAAGTCATTGTTTAATAGACTTATGATAAATTTTTATTATCTGCAGGAATAAATCTGTGGAAAATTTATTGTTGTCAAGTCACGACGTGATAAGTTCAATAAATTCATCATCGCTGGGCGCACTGAACCCCAGCAAGTCAGGTAATGAATTTTCTGCGGATGATCTTAATGACTCGACCTCAAGCAAAAATGATAATGAACGCAGTAATCGACCGCCTAGTCCAAATTCATCACCTCAATCAAGTCCAAAAATTTGTAATAGAAAAGATTACTGGAAGACAACCGGGTCATCGGCATCTAATCTATCGCTCAGAGAACATGACAACTGGGCTAAAACTGATGATCAATTATTGGTATTAAAATTTTTTTAAATTAATTAAGTGTCTAATTAATTGTTGTATTTATTTGACAGTAATTTTGTTTACAGGAACCAGCTAATAGATCATCAGATTCGACAGAACCTGGCCGCAGTACAACAGAAATTCGTAAGGAAGCACGAACTGACCGCAGTAAAAAAAAGTCATCTTGGTACAACGTTCTCTACCCAACGTACAAATCGCGTTCTGAAGATTTCAAAAGAATTTTCAAAGATGTTCCTGATGACGAAAGATTGGTCGTAGGTTTGTATTTATTCATATTTATTCTTTAATTGTAAAACTGTTTACTGATGATATTTATTTGTTGTTTAGATTATTCGTGTGCCTTACAGCGGGAAATTTTGGTCCATGGACGGTTGTACGTATCGCAAAATTATGTTTGTTTTTATGCAAATATATTTATGTGGGAAACTCTGGTCTCACTTCGTTGGAAGGACGTCGAGTCAATAACCAAAGAAAAAACAGCTCTCGTAATACCAAATGCTATCTCAATATGCACTAGCAAGGATAAATTTTTTTTAACAACTTTTGGTGCTAGGGATAAAACTTACCTCATGTTATTTCGCGTATGGCAAAACGCACTTATCGGCCAGGTATAAATTTTAAAAAATAAAATTTTAACTCGATAGTGGAATGCTGCATTATTTTATTTACAGCCAATGAGCAACGCGGAAATGTGGTCGCTTGTCCACGCGTGCTATGGTGAAGAATTAGGATTGACTTCGGATGACGAAGACTACATTCCACCTATAGCTGCGCCGGAAGAGGAGAAATTGCCATCGCGTTTATCAACAGAATCTTTTTCAGAGGTATTTTAATAATTATTAAATATTTATAAATATATATCATATGTACATATAAATATAATTGTAATTATTTGTCTAGGCTGAAGCAACACCTGCAGACAATGGGCATCCAACAATTGATCCCATTCCTGAGGCTATCGATAAAATTGACTCTAAGCCAGATGTTAATTTAGACCCGACCGATATGAGCGATACGACTGAAAGTGAGGCTGAAAAACATGCACGTGAGTATTTACTATTCAAATATTTATCTTGTTTATTTATTACCATTCATTTTAAATGAAATATTAAATTTTTTTAAAGTGAGACTAGGAATAAGAGGCGGCACCGTCTGCACGGCACCACACGACGGTCGTCAAATAACAAATATAGTTTTACCGATTCATATTGATCAATTATTTACGCTCCTGTTTACAAGTTCAAAATTTTTCCTGGATTTTCACACCGCGCGCAAGACCACTGACTTGATCCAGTCAGCTTGGACCCAGGATCCAGAGACTGGACAGAAAATGAGAACAGTCTCGTTGACAGTATCACTGACTCAGCCAGTTGGTCCACGAACCTCTCAGGTAACAGAGACCCAGATAATGCTTCCGTGCAGTCGTCCAGGTCACCGGTACTCCATCGACATCGAGAGTTCCAATGCAGGAATCCCTTACGCAGACTCATTTAGCGTTTTGAGTCACTTTTGCATGACCGCGGTGTCGGAAAATGAAACAAATCTGTCAATTTATTCTCAAATAAAATTTAAAAAACACGTGTGGTCTGTAATGAAGAGTCTTATTGAGAAAAACGGTTGGGCGGGAATGGAAGAGTACTTTGGAAGTCTCGCCAAGGCGCTGAGTGTTGAGTGCGAGGACACTTCTGGTGGCAACGGGATCAAGAGGAAAACCAGGAGACGAAGACGCGCAGTTGGTGCTAGTCCTTCATTGCCAGTTCACGCCCCCGATTTGCCAGCAACTTTATCAGCTTCTGTTGCGGAACCGCCGCATGTCATCAGCGGCGCCTCTAAAATCCGCGACGAGCCGACGAATTTGATGAACTGGATCCTGCTGATCGCGGTCCTCTGTCTGATGGTAATCAACGGGCTGCTTTATTACAAACTATGGGGGCTCGAAGACGCTGCTGCTTATACTGTGATGGATCTACATGTTCTCAGGAGCACTCCCAAGTCCGAGGAGGACTGGATCAATTTGTTGCAGCAGCAAGAGAGCCTTCATAATGTTGAGATGCGCAAGTGGCAACGAGTTTTGCATACAGCTGCACAATTACTTAGACAGGTAAATATTAAATAAATAAATTTTCTAAACAAATCCTGATAAAAAAAAATATCCTTGTTCCAGACGGAGGATTCGTTGATCGAATTACAAAAGAGCATGCATCCAACGTCGACGGAAAAAGTATTTTCAGTACTAAAACCAAATTTAAAGGGGTTTTATAATGACCGAGATGATCAACGCCACCATGAAGATATGTAATTTTAAAAACCAATTAATTTAATTATGTAATTATGTAAGTAATCAAGAACAAAAAAAATATTGAGCCAACGAGGTCCGATATTCCTTCCAGTAGCTGCTCGTTAATTGTATATTTTAAATTATAAATATATGTTTATATATATATTATTTTTTTCGTGTAAAAAAACAAAATCATCATGAATTCCTGGTATTGTCTTACTGATGATACTCATTTAGAAAAAATTGAATTTATTTAAAAATAATTTACTGATTTATTGTTATCAAAATAGTTATTAATTTTACATTTCATCAACCAGAATCTATTTATAATTACAGTAAGCACAATTAAATAGTTAAAACAAAAAGAAAATGTTTGTTAAATTGATCAATAAATATATTTGGTTGTCAATAATGCAGTTATTATTATTAATCTCTGTACAAAAGGTAGATAGCTACGATAACTCGATGAGATTTGTTTCCTTATTAATAACAGACGTCAGCGAGGACGTGGAACCGGTTAATGAACGTATGTGAGATCGGAAAGTTGTCGTTGTATTCCAGGCTTCATCTCTGATGACTCCGCGGTTACGCGGAAAAATGAGTAATGGATCTTTACCAGTCTTCTGACATAATTTTTCCTGAAGCATAATCAGCTGGGAGCGCCAGTACTCGTAGCTCGCTTGCTTCAACGCAGACACCCACTGGCTGACTTGTGACTCAGACCTCCCGGTCAGAATGTGACGCTTGTCTTGCTCATCTCTGAACACGATGCTGAAAGCAAATGGTCCTTCTGACGCGGCATCCGTGTTGACGTTGTAGTTCTCGAGGATTATTATTCCAGCAGGTTGTTTTTCGTCAACCTGCCCTAGTTCTGTGATGTTGAAGTAAAATAACAAGTTGCTTTTCAGTTTGAACCATCGTTCTTTGAATACTGAAATGCAAAAATTAATATGTGAAATGGTGGACTCTCTTTACATAACTCACTAATTTCTTAACATAGAAATTTGTTTTGACTGAGATATTTTTAGTTTGACGTTTAACTGAAATGTTTTTGCTGAGATTTTTTTTCCGAGACGTCATTTCTGAGATAAAATGAGGGGGAGTAATTTAAATTTAAAAAATGACATTTAATAAATTTATAATTATCATTTGACAGTTACTTCCTTAACTGATGATTTTATTTATATTCTAATTATTCAAAAATATTTGAAATTTTCAGTCAAGATGATTTCGAAAAAAAAAATTTTTTTTTAAACCAACAAGTAATTGGAGTATTAATTAATTATAAATTAAAATTTAATTACTATAAAAATTTATGATCGTAAAGTCAGCAGACATCTGACAATTTTTTAAATTTTGAAATAATAAATTAAAATGTTTATAAAATAAAAATTTAAAAAATGCATGTTTAGAAAATTCAAAATTCAGTAGATGCATTTTTTAAAATTTTATTACTTTAGTTGTTTAATTTTTCTATGTGTAATTAAAAAATTGTCGTATGTCTGCTACATTTACACTCATTTAAAATTTTCAAAAAAAAAAATTTATTAATCATCTTTCTGATAAATTTATCTAGAACTTGAGCTCATTGATTTAAAATTTAAAAAGTGACATTTAGCAAATCTATAATTATCCTGACAATTGCCCTGACAAAAATAACAATAAAAAATTAGGTGATTAATTGCAAACCTGATTTATGTGCCCGTTTGTGATTCAAACGTCCTTCCAGTTCACCAATACCCCGACTTATTTCAATTAACTCTTTTTCATTGTATTTCATGATTTTTTACGCCACTTAATTATTAAAATAACTTTATACATTTGATTATTGAAACATTCTGTCTGCATTGACATGTCACCGAAGTTGGCTCCAAGTCTGCGCTTACCCTCACCTGCGACAAATTATTTAAATGACTCTGAAGTTAGCAATCAACAATTTTCTCATTTTTTCAACAATTCAATTTAAAAATAAAAAAAAAAATACACATGTAGAAAATTAAAAAAACTACAAGTGCAATTTTTGAAATACATTTTTTTAATTCATTTAAAAAAAAAATACAAAAATTAGACAGCTGATTTCAGTCTCATTTTTGTCATGAGAATGTAGCAGATGAGAAAAATTTAAAATTACAAATAAACGAAATAATGAAAAATAAAAAAAAATGTACCCATTGATTTTCAAATTCTATACATGCGCATTTTTTTATTTTATTCGATTTACATTTAATTAACTTATTTAAAAATTTAAAAAATTGACAGGTGTCAGCTGCATTCACACTCACATTTTAATACTGAATCAGCCGTTTAATAATTTTTGAATTTTTTCTCAAACGACGAATTTAAAAAATAAAAATTTCAAAAAATTGCATCTACAATTTTTAAAATTTTCTACATGTGCAATTTTTAGATTTTTTTTTGTAATTAATTATGTGAAAAAAAATTAAAAAATTATTAATTGTCTGCTAACTTCAGGATGATATTTTTCTCTGCTCTGAAGTCAACTGACGTTTACATAACAGTGCCACGCTATTTATTTACTTTCACTTTTACACTTTTCCTATATTTTGAAATAAATAAAAAACAAAAATAAATGTTCAAATATAATTACCATCACAATGAATACTATTTTAGAAAGCACGGAATTGTACATCGAAACCTTCACTGAAATAGTCCGTAAACTGTCATCCTCTATAATGACACTGACACTAGATACTTTTGGATTGTCATCAGAGTTGATAAACAAAGTAAAAACCAAAGATGTATCATATATTAATATGTTTGATTGTTATAAGCAGTTTATAAATTACCTGTCATTTGATAATTTTCAAATACTTCTGCTAAAAGTATTCATCAGTACCTTTTTATGTATAATATTTATGATCTACGGGGCCTGGTATATTTATGGATCACGAATATCTGATCGGTTCATGGATCGAGGTAGTTTTTATTTAAATTAAACAATCACTTATATTATAAAATAATTAATTCTTAATATTAATTAATTAATTCATTTTCCATTTTGTTCCAGTTATCAACATGGACAATAAACGCAGCAGTTTCATCAAAGACTCATAGCAAAAAGTTATAAATTATTTATTATAAGTTATATGATAAATATATGATAAAAGTAATAAGTTCATTTTATATAATAATAATAATAATAATAATAATAATAATAAAAAATTAATATCTAATAATTATTCAGTCGATATCTAATTCATCGTGATGAGAAATAAGATTTTTAGTAACCACGGAAATCATTTCTGTGGCAAGAACAGGCTCTGAACCTGAACCTGATGGAGAATTTTGAGCAGCGTCAGTGGACTTTACCATGTAGACCTGGACCTCTGTTTTCCCGGGTTCCTCGGCAGATTCACTGGAGACGATCACCAGAGATCCAGGTTCCACGTTGCTGATGTCGGCGCCAGAGTTTTCGTCCCGTTCTAGAGACAGTATTTTATCTCCAGCGATGGGATCGGGAGTATCTTTGCTGGGAGTCTCTACATCATCGAGTTTATCACCGAGAATGTTATCCAGGATGTGCTTTGAGTTTATTCGCAATTTCTTGGGTTTTGGAACCCGTCCTGAGCGAGTTGGTCGGGGTCTGTAGACTTCGGTGTCGCTTTCGCTGCCAGCGTCCGCGGAATCATCGCAATTTGACTGAATAGATATTGATCTAGCGCGTTTTAGTTTCTTCTTTTTTTTGTTAACTGGTGGGTCGGGTTTTGTACTTTTGTTACCGGGTGGTTTCTTACTTTTTTTATCAGTCACCTCCTGGTTTTCTTCGTTGTCCAACGCCGCCTGTCCCAAACTAGTGACAGCGATTCTACGCTGAGCTTTCTTCCGTCTACCCTTTTTAATTTTATCACCAGAGTGTTTTGAAATCGCCTCCAATTTATCAAAGCTCTCCAACTCCTGCTTCAATAAATCAACGTCAAAATGCAAACCAGAAGACAGCGCTTTCTCCACCAGCTTCCTATTAATTTTCTCTTCTTTTTTGTATTTACGTTTGATGTCATTACGCGAACGCTTCGGGAACAGACTTTTCATCAACGAAAAGTCAGTCCCTATAGTACTCAACGCTTTGTAAAATTTAATAGTCTCCCACTTCGGCCACTCTTTCATCCTCGATCGCTGTTTATAGAACCCGCTTCCGTAGATGTTGTCATCAATAATAGCCTCGCTGTTGGCCAGCGCTTCCCGTTGTTTTGCCACACCAGTTCTCTCAATGACAAGACTCTGCTCATCAAGTATCAATTGTCCATCAGGTCCAACTTTAACTTGGGGCGCCGGCATCCCACCGTCTTCCGGATCGTCAGCATCGATGTCTGCTTCCAACTCTTCTTCACTCGCCTGGCATCTGAAACAATTAAACCAACAATTAAATCCAATCTCTCCTTAAAAAAAAAAACAGTAAATAAAAATAAGCAGACTAGGGTGGTCGTTAAAAATTAAATTTTCTCAGGCGCCCCATAAAAAGCTTCTTTTTAGTGAAAAAATACGTGGGGAATTTTGTTTTTTCTTTTTAAGTAAAAAGAACACGTGCCTTAAGACGATCAAAGTTCATTTCTCAATACAATCGCAATTTTTTTAAAATATCTCATGAAATATGCAGATTAAAGGAAAAAGTTATAGAAACAATTTTGTAGGAAATTAAATTCTTGACAAAAAAGGTCATGTTCATTTTTTTTATAAAATGCATATTTATGAAGATATTTTAAAAAAACTTTTTTTAGATCTTATTAATTGAGTATTTAAAGGATTACGATAAGATCTAAAAAAAGTTTTTTTAAAATGTCTTCATAAATACACATTTTATAAAAAAAATGAACATGACCTTTTTTGTCAAGAATTTAATTTCCTACAAAATTGTTCCCATGATTTTTTCCTTCAATCTGCATATTTAATGAGATATTTAAAAAAAACCGCGATTGTATCGAGAAATGAACTTTGATCGTCCTGCAGCACGTGTTCTTTTTACTTAAAAAGAAAAAACAAAATTCCCCATGTATTTTTTGACTAAAAAAGAAGCTTTTTATGGGGCTGAGAAAATTTAATTTCTAACGACCATCCTAAAGCAGCCACATAGAACAATAAATTACCTCAGAGCAATATCTCTATTTGAAGTTTCTATTTGCTTCATTGGGTTCGTCGAAGGATTATAATGTATCAAGTCATACATTGTAAGCTTAGCACGATCTGGCTTGTGGTTTTCGTATTTCAATTGAAACTCTCGTCTCGCTTCTGCGAGTTTTCGCGCTGATTCAGAAATGACAATTTTTTTTTTCTGTCTGACGTTACTCTTCGTCAGACTAGTTGACGTTTCATTGTCAGTGTTACTGTTATTGTTATTATTATTACTAACATTATTATTATTACTATTACTACTACTAAAACTAACTTTTATACTACACTGATTATTATCCAGACTGTCTGTCTTGTTGTTGTTGATGCCATTGGTATTAATTGGTACCGTGAAATGCCGGCGACTGTCATCTTCAGATTCGCTGGCACTGGCTCCACTTCCTTGGACACTGTTCCTGCGAATTCTTCCATGACCGTCTAATCTGGGCACTGGTCGCATGAAGCATCCACGTGACAGCAATTTTGATTGGGAACCAGTCTCGGAATTAGTAACTGATTTTTTTGGTTCAGTAGCAGCAATAATTGAAACTGACTCGGCATCAGAAACACCAGTGTCAGAAGCATCAGCAGCACTATCAGGAACAGCACCAGGAACATCAGTGACAGTATCAGGACCATCAGTGACATCAACAGTAACAGGAATATCATCAGTTTTGGGTTTATCAGCAGCTGGAGTACAAATATTTGAATTATCAGCATCAGCATCAACTTTGCCTTTTATTTTATCAAAGTCATTAAATTCTGAATTTAATTTATTGTCACTTGATTTATTTATTGTGCTGTCAGCCTGAGGAACTTTTTCGTTAATTATCTCCTCAGTTTTAATTATTTTTTCACATACTTCATTTGTCTCTTGTTTGTTTACGTTTATCAACGTACTGGTTCCATCTTCATCTGGTTTTTTAACCGGGTTACGAAATTTTCTTTTCAAAGGAATATTTGCTGTCACTATCACACGCGAACGATACATATTTTATTTTATTATATTATATAAATATACAAAAGATATTATTATTATTATTAATCAACTATAACTATCAGTTATACTTTCACGTGTTTTATCAATCAGCATTTCACCAGTTCAGCATCAGGATCAGCATGTTTTATAACTTGTAACAATGAATAAATAAACAGCTGCCCCCAGTCCAGTGGTTCCATTTTCCCGCGTCTGGTGTCGCCAGTTCTCTCTTCCCAGCTGGAGATCTAGATCTAAATCTGAAATTCTCATTGGCTGAATTATTTTAATCAGCTAAATTATCAGCAAGATGTTGAAATATGACAACTGACCAGGGCTACTGACGTTAACCTAAAGTTTGAATGCTGAACCAGCGGTCATCTTGGTCTTGATAAATAAATAAATAAATAAATAAATTTAAAAAATGTCAAGATGGATGCTGATGTATCCAGTGAACTTGATCCTCAACATTTACTTGGGCAACTAAATACTGCTAGAAGTGAACTTAATAATCTAAGGTAATTATTTATTATTAATTACATTTATTTATTACTACAGTAATTTTTTTATTCAGACAACAGATAAAAGGCCTGAAGTATATTTTTGAAAAAGATGTCGGTAACATAAAACGTCTTATTGGACTCCAAGGCGCTGTAGCTGAAATTACTGACCCGGCAGTTGAAGCTTCGACCTCGACTTCGAGTTTGACATCAAGTTCAACTTCGACTTGTTCTGTTTTACAAGCAACCAGTAGTTTAACTCTAGAACCTATTGGTGTCATCAACACGGGGTTCCCTAGCAAACGCGGGACTCCGAGACAACCGGGAATCGGCAAAGAATCACGTGGGAAAATAACTTTATTTAATACTGTGTTCACTAACCCGGAGCATGCACTCAGTGGACTTGAGGACTACTCGCACATGTGGTAATTTTGAATTAATTAGCAATGAAATTACAAATTTATAATTAGATTATTAATTATTGGATATTCTGGTTGACAGGATTCTGTTCCACTTTCATAGAAATGATTCGACGCATGTGAGAGCCAAAGTAGCGCCGCCGAGACTCAATGGCGCGAGGACGGGAGTATTTTCTACGCGGTCACCGCACCGGCCGTGTCCGATAGGTCTGAGTTTGGTCAAGATAATAAATATTGAAGGGAACACTATTTTGTTTGAAGGGGTCGACACTGTGGACGGGACCCCGGTGCTGGATATAAAGCCGTACATTCCTCAGTATGACGACCCGCTGCATGTGGAGCAGCAGATACGACGCGAAAGTGTCCAGGAGTTTGATGAAAGATTGGATCTGTACAATGACACTGCCAATGGAGATATTGAGTGTTTTGCTGGTGAAGCCCAGCTGGATGTGTCGAGAGACGAGGAGTTGGCGATGAGACTGCAGGCTGAAGAGTTCCAGGGCATAGGTAATGATCTAAACTTATCCCAGAGACCTTTGGATCCTTTAGCTGATGGTAATCTGGAAGCGAGCAATGGACCGGTTGATGATCCAGTGCCTGGGCCATCTAGACTTGGATCAGAAAATCCTCAAGCTACGGGAGCTGATCCGAGTGGTCTACCAGAGTCCGAAGACGCGAGGAACTCGAGACTTCTTGATGGCGCTGACGGACCCAGCATCGTCTGTGTAACTGACATGGACTTAATTAACAGACGTGCGTTGAATCCTCGTCTAGATAACTCGCCTATCAGAATGGGAGTCCGGGAGGCGCCTGATGGAGAAGAAGGATTCGAATCACAGCCACTGAGACCGTCACTTACTGTCGGTAATATTCAGAGTATTCCTGCTGCTGGGACTTTTCAAAACTTTCCCACAAGATCCAGCACTGATACCCCAGACAATCAATTCCAAGTTCGTGTTCCCGATTGGATTTCGCAGCCGCTCTCCCAGTCGCTGTCCGTGGTCTTCAATGAGCGAGCCGTGAGACAACTCACTGAGATAGTAAAGGACAAAGCTGATGAACAGAAACGCGCGATTCTAAATGTACTGCGCGAGGATCCGCGGTCTGTTTATCTGCGCCAGCGGTGGGCCAATCAATTTTACACATTTTTAATAAACGACCTTCACATCAGCTGTAGATTTGACGATACTAGACATATCGTGACGGTCTTTCTGGTACGTCACGCTGGACGTACGTGCGAATGTGGCGAACCTGAATGGCAGTGTCTAGGTCACTCACCGATATCTTAATTAATTAATTAATTATTAATATTTTTTATACTTAAAGATTTTTGAACTCAGTGGCATTTTATACATAATTTTAATGCTTCACTCAAAATGCTTAATTAACTTTAAAAAATTTTTATGTTTATTACGAAAACTATTTATTTCAATTATATGTGCAATGATTTTATCAGTCATAAGTAAAAAATAATAATAGTAATAACAAAAAAATATTTATGAGTACATTCTTATTGTACTGTCGGCCCCGGCAGAGAAGACCCAGGGCTGAATCGGGTGGAACATGACGTCGAGGATCCCGAAGTCATTGAACTTTTCATGGTTAACTAGATTTTTAAGCGGGACTATCAGCGGATTCTGCAGAAGGTCGTTGTAAACCATCCCGTGGCACACAACGAGCTTGCAATCGTCAGATCCAGACGCGAACAGCGGGTAGCGTTTGTGGAAGGCCACGCTGCGGACTCCAGTTCCGTGCAGCCGCAAAGTCTGGTAGGGTTTCGTGCTGAAGTCCAAGTCGAACCAAAGTATTTTACGGTCGTAAGTCCCCACGAGGATGTTGTCACCACCTGGAAATAAATAGATGATTTAAAACCTGTGATAATTAAATTTTTCGCGGTAAAAATATGAATTGATTGACTACCTGGATGTATCGACATGCTGGAGATCCATTGTGAGTTTGAAAATAATTTTTTAAATATTTCCTGCTTGACCAGGTCGTAAATCCTGATGTTCCTTTGCGTCTGTAATTAATTAATTTAGAGTTGGAGTATAAAAAATATGAATGTTGAGTTGATAAGATGTAATACTTACAGCAACAAACAGGAAAGGTCTGATGGGGTGAAACAGAACACACTGAATGAGACCTTTAGATCTGTTGAAAGGCACCTGGGACCGCCTCTTGGACAACTGGTGGATCAGCACTGATCTGTTCTGACCCTCAGGCATCACTGTGGCAAAGTAATCGCCCTTGGCGTGCCAAACAATCTGTTTTACTGTCTGGAAGTGGTTCAAAACAACCCTGATTCCGTTGGTCCAGTTATCACCACTAGCTTGTTCCCATTGAAGGGCATGCTGGACTCTCTCGCTGACAATAACGTCGCTCTGGGGAATGATCTCCATGAGTTTGTCTGTTTTGCTGGTGACCAGGTGGTCGCCGACCCCGGGGTTTATCAGCAAGACCTTTTTGTCCGCGGCGACGGCGATGAGAGATATCGCATCGTTGGGACACCAAGCGACGCTGCGGACAACTCCGCCGCAGGGTATAGTTTTGATACAACGGCCAGTGGCGACTTCCCAGATCTTCAGGGTCATGTCATCGCCACCGGAAGCGATGTACTGGCCTCTGTTCTGTGTTGTCATCGACCGCACCATGTCTGTATGTCCTTTGAAGATCATCGAGAGCGTGGTGGGGAACGGCTGGAGATCTTGCGGGCTTGGTAGTTGTGGGACCAGTTGCTCTGGGTCGATGTTCAGCTTCATCTTGTAGCCTCTTGGACACATGTAAAGATCCAGACAACGTTGGAATCTTTCTTTTATGTAGTCAGGGTAAGCTGGAACTTCTCTCAGCGACTTGTATTTCTGGGGTTTGAAGTGCAGCTTCCTCTTCCAAGGTGTGTCCTTGAACTTGTTCCATTCTTTGAGCTCTTTCTTGTCAAAGAGATACTCGGGAGGCGGGTTGTAGCTCTCAGCGTGACCTGGTAAGTGTCTCTTTGGAGCTGGAATGTGCTTATGGATCCTCCGCATGTCTTCAGGCTGATCGTCAGCTTCCCATAGCAAGTAAAATTGTGGCATTTTGTTCTTTTCCTCGCGTTCCTTCTCCAGCTCAGCTGTGGACTTCATCCAGCCCATCTTCAGCGCGTGGACTATCTTGGAAACCTTCCTGGCCTCAGGCTTCGAAGGCAAAAATGATCGTTTGTGCTCTGGGAAGTTTCTCAGCGGCATCTTTTCTACCTGGGACGTGAACCACTCGACCCAGGGCGCGTACTCATCGAACTTGGCATCAGGTATTTTTTGTTTCTGTATCCTGGTGATCAGCTCGATATCTTGGTCGCTCAGAACAACGTCCTGACCAGTCTGTGGATCTTTGACGCTCCTCCAGAAATCTGGATCTTCCATTCTCTTCAAGAAATTGTCCAGCTGATCACCTTTCTGGGGTTTTATCAACTTTCTTCCTTCCGTATCGTAACCAATATGCTCGTGCTCATCGTACCACTTCATTGGTATGTTTCCTACCGTGTTTCTAATGTCTTCCTCATCAGAACTGTCATATTCATACTCATCTACTTGTTGTCCAGGTGTTTTGTCATCAATATTTTCGTCTTTCTTATTTTCTACAGATTTTTGTTGCTTACTTTCAATTTTTGCTCCATTTAATTTCTTTTTATTTATTTGTTCCTTTACCGCAATAATTTTATCAGGTTTAGTTTTTTCTTTGCTACTTTTACTAGAAATATTTTTAGTTTTTACATCTTTCTCTTCCTCGCTCTCATTCTCTCCATCGTCATCATCATCATCATCATCATCCTCCTCTTCTTCCTCATCATCTCCATCATCATCTTCTTCTTCTTCTTCATCATCATCATCATCATCATCGCTTTCAAATTCAAGCTCATCACTATCATCAGATTCAAAAACAACTTGATCTACTTCACCATCAGAATCACCAGGTTCACTTTCATCAACTTCTTCATCAGAACTATCTACAGTATCATTAAATTCAGCAGCCAGCAAGTCTTCAGTTCCTGAATCCTAAATAAAATAAATTAAAATAATTATAATAATTAATAAAATAATCACATGTTTATCGTAAATCATAAACAATTTAAAAACCAACCTCTTCAGACTCTTCTTCACTCCGCACATTTCTATCCTCCGAAATAACTTCCGGCTTCACTTTCCTCTTGACCGTTTTCTTAGCCGTAGGCGGCATTTTATTTTAATTAATTAAATAATTATAAAAGTTAAATTACAAATACAAATTAAAACATAAATTCATCACCGACCGCTTTCAATACCGACACTAGACACACGTGTAAATTTTTATTTTATTTCCATCTCCCACATGCTCAGAGGTTATGAAAATAATTTCAAATTCTCCCGCTAGAAGTGAGCGCGCCAATATTTAAAATTCCATGATACTGAAGGTAGTCGACGTTTAATAATTTTTGGATCTTTTTAAAAACGATAAATTATAAAAAAAAAATATTTTGAAAAATTGCACCTATAGATTTTTTTTTCTACCCGCGCATTTTTTTTTTTTTAAATTGAATTGTTGAAAAAAAAAATTCAAAAATCTTTAATTGTCTGCTAACTTACGATACTTAAGTTAGTTGACGTCTAATCATTTTTGGATTTTTTTAAAGCGAGAAATTATAAAAAAAATAATATTTCCAAAAATTGCACTTATAGTCTTTTAAATTTTCTACATGTGCATATTTTTAGTTTTTTTTTTCTTCAAATTTAATTGTTCAAATTAAAATTCAAAAATCTTTAATTGTCTGCTAACTTATGATATTTAAATTAGCCGACGTCTAATAATTTTTGGATTTATTTTAAGCGGGAAATTATAAAAAAAAAAAATATTTCAAAAAATTGCACTTATAGCTTTTTAAATTTTCTCCATGTGCATTTTTTTAGTTTTTTTTTTTTAAATTGAGTTGTTGAAAAAAAAAATTCAAAAATAGTTAATTGTCTGCTAACTTATGATACTTAAGTCAGCCGACGTCTAATAATTTTTGGATTTATTTTAAGTGAGAAATTATAAAAAAAAAAAATATTTCAAAAAATTGCACTTATAGTCTTTTAAATTTTCTACATGTGCATATTTTTAGTTTTTTTTTTTCTTCAAATTTAACTATTAAAAAAAAATCAAAAAATTTTTAATTGCCTGCTAACTTCAGGATCGTGCTAACTTTAGGATCATAAAATTCCACGTATCTTTTTATTGTTTGAATATTTACTTTTATTTTATATCAAATATATTAATTGTCATATTTAAATTACTACAAATATATCAACTATTATTATAATTACTTGAATTACTGATACTATAAAAAAAAAAAAAAAATTACGATAACAATTCATAAATTTTATAGTTCGGAAACCATTTCCGGTGAACTTGGTGGTTTAGGTGGACGGATAGTGTTCGTTATTTTCCATTTACGGAGAATTCCTATCACGTAATTCAACTTATCCATGACATCTACAAGTTCACGAGTCGTTTCATATGATAGTAAATGTCTAGAATAAAAAAAAAGTTATTAATTAATAATTAATGAAATGACTTTTAATTTTATCAACAGAAAAAAGTATAAAATAATTACTTAGTTACTGTGAATCCCGAATGGCATTCAATCATTAGACTGGTCTTATCATTAGCGGTGTTCTGACGAAGAGTTTCGATGAGCAGAGTCCTTGGTCTAGCGCACAATGACCTGGTGACATGATTTATTTTCTCAGAAGCGCAGGTGTGCAGGTCGATGACAACAGCGGGGGGTTTGTTCTCCTGGTCTTCTGGGTAATTCCAGAACAGGAGATAGCTGCCCTGGATTACGCACCAGCGGCGAGTCCAGTAAGTCAGGCCATCGTACTCGTCTAGGTAATTAACGAAACCTTTGTGGTCAACCGAGAAGTTTAGAGTGCAGGTGAGATCCAGGCCGATGGTGCCCAGGAGAATGGAGTCCCGCGGAACTCCAACTAGCGGCCAGGGCGAGTTGATGGTCAGGTCTCTCAGCGTAAGCTCGACGCTGCCGCAGACGGTGAATGACGAGGACAAAAACACTGGACGACGTGTTTTAGGGGAGAGGGGATGACGCTCGACTCTTTTCAAGAGCTTTGATGGTGATGGACATGTAGGACTTTTTTCATCGTTCCCAATATGGTACTTGAGCTCGTGCTGATAATTTATCCCGGTGGTCAATTTTAGCACGTAGACTTCAAGTAATATCTTGAGGTTGGGCGACAAGTCGTTCATTACGCACCCGAACCCTGGAAAATCCATCATGATGGTTTCAACTGGACAAGGAATCGCTGAACTTGCGTAGACATTTGTACCCTCCATTATCACAATTACAAACCACTCCTGTATTTCTCCAGGCTCTGACTCTCGGTAAAGACACTCGCGCAGAGTCAGTTTTATGTCCTTGATACTGACGCTACCGCACTGCACAGTCGGGTCTTCTGACTTGTTCAGCTGCTGGAAGTCATCTGATATCCCGCTGAGATCCTTGAGCTCCTGGAGCAACAGTCTCTTGCGAATGTCGGCCAGCAGCAGCAGACGTTGCGACTCAACTTCCTCTAGACTCGCGTTGAATTCTTTCCTGAGCTGACACATCTCCAGAGCTTTGCTCGCTTGATTCAGTATCGTCGTCTGTATGCGGACTTCTTGCAGCAGCTTCTCAATTCTCTGGCTATTAATGCTGTCCTTCGGCAGCTGAAGATAGTCGGGTACTGTAGCTACCGGGTTGTCGCTTTCTTCTTTTATTACATTGCCGCGTAATTTTCTTTTTACTCTCGTAGACAGTGACCTGTACAATTTAAAATTTCTCTCACTCCTGTTCAATAATTTCGATTCTTTTGGCGGCGAGATCAGTGACTGCGAGTTACTTTTGGATGTTGATCGTCGACGGCTGAAGAAACTTTTTACTCTTCTGATGAAAGACTTTGAAGGGGTTTGAGACATCAGGTCCGAAGCATTGACATTAGAAGTGTCTATTACCGCGCCGTATGTGATTGAACTATTGTACAATTCATCACCCAGCGCGTTCTCCAAAAAATGTTCAACTTCATCAGGCAGAATCGGGCTGCCCAAGTTGACTTCTTTGTCTCCGTCTTTAGCTGGTGCAACAGACAGCGGACTTTCAGTCTGCATTATCGTCGACACCGTGCACTCAATATTCGGCGAGTTGGTTTGACTAGTCGGTGCTGACCTCGGAGAAGCTTTGCGCGTTGATTCCAAATTAGGTTTACGTCTCGGCGGCTTCATTGGCGTCTTAAACTTATCAGGATTCTCGACAACGTTATCATTGTCATCAACACAAGGGGCAGGTTGTTCCTCATCTCCAGCAATCAATGGCCCAACATTTTTATCACTAAGCATCGACTGAGGCCTCATGTCTCTCAGCGTGGGATAAATTTTTTGACGATCATTCTGGGTGGTAATTGGCAAAGTTTCCTGAATTCCCAAATCTGCGATCTGAGCATCGAGGTCATTGATTTTAGCCGAGAGCGAAGTTATTGTCGAGTCGTTGTTTCCTTCCGCTAGGGTCTTTATTGTCCTGACATTGGATTGTGAACTCGTCGTAGTCGTCGTCGACGTTACTCTAACACAGTTGCCATTATTTTTTGCTCCTCGTTGGCCTGATTTATCATCAATAGGACAATGTGTGCTGTGTTTACTCTTAACATACTCATTTGTGTTATCATTTACTGTATTATTATGAATTTTTTTATTCTTAGCTCGTCGTATCATACGCTAAATAATTAAAAAAAAATTAATTAAAACTATTTAGTCATCAATTTTAATAAAATTAATTATTAAATTCAAATAAAAATCGAATGGTATAAAAATACGATCCTGAAGTTAGCAGACATTTACAAATTTTCGGATTTTTTTTCAACAAATAAATTACAAAAAAAAGAAACTAAAATTATATATACATGTAGAAAGTTGAATAAACTATAGATGCAATTTTTCAAAATATTTTTTTTTTATAGTTAATCCTTTTTAAAAAAATTCAAAAACTGTCAGACGTCTGCTAACTTCAGTATCATATAAAAATATTTAATATCAAAATTACATGATACTGAAAGTAGCCGAGGTCTAATTCATTAATTCTTTTTTTTAAAGATAAATTATGAATAAAATAATATTTCAAAAATATGTACCTATAGTTTTTAAAATTTTCTTGATGTGCATATTTTTAGTTTGTTTTTTTTTTCGTAATTGATTTGTAGAAAAAAAATTCGAAAATTTTGAATTGTCTGTCAATTTCAGGATCATAAAATTACCGAGTGTGAATGTGGCAGACATGATAAATTTAAAACTATAAATAAATATACTATATAATAAAAAAAAAAAAATTTATAAAAAAATGCACTTATTAATTTTTAAATTTTTAAAATGCGCATTTTTTAAAATTTTATTTTACCAGTTATTTACTCTATTTATTAATAATTTTAAATTAGTCTCTGCTACATTCACTCATCGAAATTAATATTAATTTATTATTTATTAATTAAAAATAATTAATTATTTCTGTACAATTTAAAACATTTAACAAAATTAATTTAATTATTTTGCACATAATTTAAATAATCAAGTTTTGATAATTTGATTAAAATATTTGAATTTTTATAAATTTAAATCAAATGCACATTTAATTATTACAGAATTCATTGAGTTTTTGAGTTATTAATTAAATATATTAATTATTGTAATTAAAATAAAATAATTATACCAGTATATGAAATTCTATATTAATTATTTCATTTGTTATATATATAATATAAATAGCAATGGAATATTTATCTTGGTTATTATTATCGTAATTAAGATATTAATTACAATAATAATAATAATTATTATTATTTAATTATAATAATAATGAATGTAAAATAATACTCACAGTAGTAAAAGTATTAGTATTGTCCATAATGACGTAAAATATAAATTATTTAAATTAAAACAACATTAAAAACCACATGGTTTCCGAATCAGATAAAGACAGACAGATGTCTAGGACTGGGACAGAAAAGTGGTAATGGAGTAACTACAAGCCGATGAGTAAGTAAATAATAATGCATTGCAGGTCATGAAGATTCGGCAATTTGTTTATTTCCTGTATCTATTGGAATGGGCAATGGCTCTGTTATTTTCCCGCTGGATTTTTCGCATTTCTCTGGCCACAATTACCGAATACTTGAACCCTCTGTCGAGTAACCAGCGAAGCTGAGTTTAAATTTATCCTCGACGCTCCAACGCTTAAACAACAACATAACCTGTCAGCTTATTTACTAATCACTATTTTTATTTATATCATTTACAATAACAGTAACGAGTTTATTTAATTCAATTGATGTCATATTTAAATTCCTGATTTTTTTTTACCGCCAAGTTATTTTATAAAAATGTTTGAGGCGCACAATCTGTACGCGGAGCACAAGGATCTGATCCATGATATTGCCTATGATTATTATGGCCAGCGTATGGCAACGTGTTCTAGTGATCAATTTGTTAAGGTCAGTAGAATATATGAATGATATTATTTATTAATTATTAATTAATTAATTAATTTATTTATTTATGATCCAGGTCTGGGACGAAGACGATCAAGGCAACTGGCACTTGAGCGCATCATGGAAAGCGCACAGTGGTTCTGTTTGGAAAGTAACCTGGGCACATCCAGAGTTTGGACAAGTATTAGCAACTTGTTCTTTTGATCGTACTGCATCTGTTTGGGAAGAAATCGGTAAAAAAATCGATGATTTTACGATATGTTTACACCATCTTTCGTTCAATCTCTTCCTTATTTACATACTGTACCTCGTCTTTCTTATTTTTAAAACAAAAGACCTAGTACCCGATTAGGGAACAAGGACTCGATCACTTCATATATCAGTAAATAGATATACAAATATATGAATGATCGAACACTAGTTCCCTGGGTTACAGTCCTAAATACCCTGTTTTTAATAACCATCACAATAAATACTAGTCGAAAATAACCTGATACAAAAATGACTATTTACAAAAATAACTTGATACAAAAATAACCAGACACAATAATATCCTTGTAATTAATATCTAAGTACAAAAATAACCAGATACAATAATAACCTGGTAATAAAAACTTATTGCCACCATTTCATATCAATTTTTTTCATTTATTTATTCATATCAGATTTATATTATATCGATTGGATATTAATGTATGCAGATATTGTTAACAAGATATTTTAGTATATAGTTTTTATTTTTATGGTTATTTTTGTATGGGATATTTTGAGCGGACACCAGTTCCCTGATCATTTACCAGCTCCCTGATCGAATACTAGTTCCCTAATTGGGTACTGGGTTTCTTACCTTTCTGACTATAATCTAAAATTTGTCTTGCCTATTTACCACCAAAATCCCTTTCGCTACCGAGGAGTCATTAATTATACTTTCAATTTCCCGAAAGTAGGCACACAAATCCTCATCCACATCACCCTTCAACTTACTCAATAGGGGAGACTGGGTATGGTTGTCACAGGGTCATTTGTAACCATCGGTTAATCGATCGGCCTCGAAGAATCGCGAAGGCATGACCTCCCTTTCCACGCCGATCAATGTTCGTATTTCGTTCTTTAAGTTTTCTGTTATGATCTCTGTGACAACCATGCCCGGTCTCCCCTAATAACTGCCTGACCTCATTCTTATTATTTATTTCATCCCATTTCATCATCCTGTCAGTCACCTCTTTTTTTACAAGTCTCGCACTCTCGCCTCTTACCAAGTGCTCAAATGTTTCTAAATCACTCGCACGTATCCTACACCCCAACCTTTCTGTCTTTTTTCTACGCCCTCCCCACATGTCCACACCCCATCCTCGCCCATGCTCTTTGATTGCACTTTATATCTCATATATTTTCCAGAAATTTATATATATTTATTTTAGTTACTGCTGTGATTTTTAAATTAATGAGATAATTTATTTACAAAAAATAATAATTATTTAATTAAAATAAACAGTTGGTAGAAGTTCTGGACCAAATGAACGCGGCATGCGTCACTGGATACGACGAACGAATCTAGTGGATTCGCGAACGTCTGTGACAGACGTTAAATTCGGCCCTAAAACATTAGGATTAATATTAGCAACATGCAGCGCTGATGGTGTAATTAGAATTTATGAAGCACCGGATGTTATGAATTTGAGCCAATGGACTCTGCAGCACGATATCAATTGCAAGCTCGCTTGCAGTTGTATCTCCTGGAACCCATCAATGTCTAGGTAATTTTATTAATTGATTAATTAATCAATAAATGTTTTACTGTCTCATGACAATAAATAATTGATTACTGCTGATAGTTTAATAATTAATGGCCTTTTTATTTTAGACTCCACCCGCCAATGATTGCTGTCGGGAGCGACGACACTAATGCTGCGGCAGGCGGCAAAGTCTTTATTTACGAGTACTCCGAAAATAGCAGACGCTGGACGAGGACCGAAACGATATCGAACGTCGTCGAGCCCGTCCACGATATCGCTTTCTCCTCGAACCTCGGCAGGAGTTATCATACCCTAGCCATTGCCACCAAAGATGTTCGGATCATAACTCTGAAGCCTATTCAGTGAGTTCTTAATTAATTATTTATTTTTTTTTTCAAGACAAATCTCAAAGAGATTTAAAAATGAGCACTTGGGTTTTTTAATATTAATGGAGATCACCGAGCGCTTTGAGGATTTAAATTTTTAAAAATGCTACGGGAGCTATACTAGGCGATGATTAATTATTTGTAGTATTGATCTGGGAATTAATTATCAGTATTAATTAATAATGTTTTGATTGATAGGGATAGCGCCCAAAACGGTCTATCACGATTTGAAATAACGACGGCCGCACAATTCGACGATCATTACTGCACCGTTTGGCGCGTCTGTTGGAACACAATGGGAACTATTTTAGCCAGCTCCGGGGATGATGGATGTGTAAGGCTATGGAAAGATAATTATATAAATAATTGGAAGTGTGTTGCTGTGTTAAAAGGCGACGGTACTTCAACACTGAGTACCGAAGTATCCCAGAGCGGAACACCACCTGGACAATCAAATAACACACAATTGCCATTATCAACAACAAGGTACTATAAATTGGGATCTATTAGTCATCCGAATCAGGTTCCGTGGCATTAATTTACGGATTATTTATTTTTACACCGTAATATTTTTTTTCTTTTTTAATTATTTTTACTTTGCGCACTAATTAGTATAAAATGATGATAAGTAAAATCAACAATTGTTAAACTGGAATTGTACACAAGTTAAAGCTGTAAATTTATAATAATAATAATATTTATAAATAACAATAAATATTTTTGTTGTTAAAATATTTAAGTCTTTGAGTATTTTTATAATTTTATTTTATCCACTTCTATTCCATTTTCACCTGTCGCTTGTTTGTACTGAGGTATTGTTGCTGTCGGTGATTTTCTTTTTAGTTGTACATCGTCTGTATTTGTTTCAGTTACAGAACAATAGCTATTGCTGAGGCGAGCTGTGAAAAATCGATGATAAATGTTGTCCCGGCAAATAAATGGCAGGCACCTGTGATTAAAGGACGATTTAGTAAGACTGTTTGGTTGGGTAATCCAAGTGAAACGGCATTACCGCCTCCGCCGTCAGTCCTCGAGTACTCGAGAGTAAAAAAGTAAATATTTAATATGCATATACTTTATCGAATGTCCCGTGACATTTTTTAAATATTTTATATTCAAATTAAAACTCTAAGGACTTATGTTTACTTTTTTATTTTTTAAGTACAAGTTGGCTTTGATTGAAAATGTTTTTTAAATTATATAAGTAATACACTTAGATAGTAGTTTGAGGATAATTAAGTATTCTGGAAGTTTTTACTTTTTTTAAAAGTATGCTAAGTCAATACAAGTTGTAGCAACTTGAGAGAAAAAAGGTGTAAAATTATATATGAGCTATTAAGCATTAACTTTGGGTAAATTAGTTTTTTTTTAGATGAAGAGAATTTAATTGCTGCTTCAACAAAGATATTTATTTTATTTACCTCTAGTTCAAGAGCTAGACTGTTATAACTTATAACTTATATAAGTTTTCTAGAAGATTATCTTTGACAAATTTATTTAATTTTTGTTAATTAATTAATTAATTGATATTTTCTTAAATTTCTTTTTTACTTTCTATGACCGGAATGAATTTCATTTGCAAAATATAAATATATATATATTAGAATGTACCGAAAAAATTGACTGTTTTTTGAGACGAGAAAAAAGACTGAAAAAAAATTTTTGAAACTCAAGTTTTCATATTTTATGTATAGAAAATGTCCATGATACTGAAGTTAGCCGACGTCTAATAATTTTTGGATTGTTTTTCTCCACAATAAATTAAAAAAAAAAAATATTTGAAAAAATTGCACCTATGGTTTTTGAATTTTCTAAATGTGCATATTTTTAGTTTTTTTTTTATGTCATTAATTTGTTTAAATAAAAAACCAAAAAATTTTGATCGTCTGTCAATTTCAGGATCATAAATGTCCATCGCGTTTTAAAATTCTCACTGGGAACAAAAAAATTTTAAATGAAAAATATAATAAATAAATTGACATACTTTTATACTTTTATTACAAATGTATATTCCATTACAGGAATAACGTTTTTTTTTATAGTTGATTGAGTAGAGAATTTTTATTTTTTTGACACGACAGTAAAAAAATTTCACTTGAATAAAAATTCAAAGGCCTGAAATTTCAAAAATAGCATTTGAAATCAGGACTTTTTTTGCCGAGTTAAATTCTGTACAAAGGTGTGTCATTTGCAGTTTGGTGACAAATTATCTTGACATGACATCAAAAAGTTTTTAGTAACATATCAGAACATCTAGCGGAAAAATTATTTCATTGATTCAACCGATAGGAAGTAAAAAATACAATTGCTGTGAAAAAATCAATATCAAGACCTCGAGTTTCCCGGCAAATTTTTTTTCAATGTACTTCAAGTTTTTTAATAGTTCGATAAAACAAAATAGTTGACTTATAGGCACACCCTAGAATATATATATATATATATTTTTTTTTGCAGAAAAAAAGTAAATATTTTATAACGGAAGTAAAACTTCGAATCGGGGAAGTGTTTGTTTAATCAGTAAACTTCTCCTCAAACTATATAGCGATGATTACATAATTTTTTTTTATTAAAGAGTAAAAAAAATTCAATTTCTCTTAAGTTGTCCGGAACAATCTCATTAATTAATTAATTAATGTTTTAAAAGTACAAGTTCTTAAGTCAATATCCATTAGAAGAATTGTTTGTTCTTAAATTAAATAATCTTTTTTTTTTCTTAAAAAAGGTTTCGGTTAAAAGAAGAGAATTGAATATTTTCGTGGCCAAAAATTAATTTTAAGCGGGAGTTAAACTTTGAGCAAGTTTTTGTTTAATCGTTACACTTTACTTCGAAACTAATAATGCCTTTGCAACAGTATTAAAGAATAATTAAAAAAAGAAATAGTGAAACTTAATTAGTTTGATAATCTCGAGGGACTTTTTAAGTATTTTTTAAGCCCAAAGCCCACCGCCTCTATTTAAGTTTACAAGAAAAGTGAACGGAAAATAATCTCCGATAGAAGTAAATAAAAAAAAACAAATTGGTAAAAATCTAAACTAATTATCACAGCAATTATGCTTTGAAAACAGGCATAAATTAATTTTCAAACACAAATATACAACAAATTATTTCATCTGATTAGCCATGCAAACCGCAGCTTCGAACTATGCACTCGGTTGGTTCCAATTAAAAGCGGCCGCGCTAAAAAAAATTATAAATACAAAACTACACAGAAAAAAATGATTTATTGGCTAAAGAAATTTTTCATTCACTTCAAAAAAATTTTCACTTGTCAAAGAAATTTTTTGCATTAAGGTAAGAGACCCAGTACTTGATCAGGGAACTAGTACCCGATCACTCATATATTTGTATATCTATATTTACTAAATATATATCTACAAATACATACAGTGATTGGTAAGGTCAGGATTTTTTCCTTAATTAAAAAATATGACAATAATTAATGATGTCAAATTTTTGATATTACGGGAAAAATATTGGTCGTATAGAAAAATTGCTTAAGTAGAAGTTGTTTAAAATTTAATTTTCTAAAAACAATGTCTCTTATAATTTTTCCTTAGGACCAATAAGGAAGCTGTAATTCAAAATTAAGATTTTCATAATTAACAAAAATTTGAATCATTCATTATGAACCTTAATTTTGGAATTACGGTGAAAATAATAGTCGTATAGAAAAATTTTTCAAGTAAAAGTTGTTCAAAATTCAATTTTCTAAAAACAATGTCTCTTAAAATTTTTCCTTAGGATTAATAAAGAAGCCGTAATTTCAAAACTAAGATTTTTATAATTAACAAAAATTTGAATCATTCATTATGAATCTTAATTTTGGAATTCTGGTGAAAATATTTGTCGTATATGAAAATCATAATAGACATTTTTTTAGAAAATTAAATTTCCTGAAACTTTCGTTTAAAAACTTCTTTTATAAGACCAATATTTTCGCCGGAATATCAAACATTTGAACCATTCATTTCAAAATTAAGGCAAAAATCTTGTCCCTATCGGGTACTAGTTCTCTGATCATGTACTTTCTTACCTTTAAAATAAAAATAAAAATTTTCGGTCAAGAAAATTTTCGTCTTTAATTCATAGTGCAAAATATTTCTCACCAAGAAATCTTTTTTTTCTGTACATATTTACAGGAATAATTTACAGTATTTACTACTAATTGTTGAATAAAAACGATTATTTATTTTATAATATTTACAATATAAAAAAAACAACGTTTTGCAAGTGAGAATACAGTTTTTTCTTTCTTTCTTTTTTTTATATAATGCTAAGCTTAGGACAATTTATTAATTAAATTAATGCTCGACTATCGTTTCGATTGGTAACTCATTGCATTTAAATGAATTTTATTAAATAAACGTTTCATTATTATTTAATTATTTAATTAGTAAAGTTAATTTGTTACATTAGATAGGCAGTGAGTCAACAGATTGGTGCTTGTGCACTTTTATTTATTTTATTTATTCTTCAGCTCTTATCAGCAGAGAAGTTTATCTCTGCCTTTGCGCGGTTATTATCCCCGTGACGCCCTATATTATTTACATATACCATTGACGTCATGTGTTCTATTATTATCATCATTTATTTCCAAACGAAAACTCTCATGACAGAATAAAGTTTTATTACTGCGGCTTTCTTACTTATTCATTATTATTATTAATATTTATTTTTATTATATTTATAGTTTTATTTAGTTTCGTAGATATCCTTAATCCCCTGTCTCTAGCTCATGAATTATTATTATATAGGGAAAATGTTTTATAAAAAGGTGTCGTCTATCTATTAATACGATAAAGATTTTTTTTATTACTTTTTTTTTTTTAATTAAAATACATTGTTGTTTTATGGTTTATATAAAATTTTTTCGCTTTGCGCTTTACTTATTCAAATGATAGTACAATTGTTTTATTTAATATATATATATATAGATTGTATTAATTCACAAACAGAGCGTGATTGTGAATGATTTTTAATACTTTTATTAAATTAATGGATACTCTACACGTGTTTAATAACAGCAACATGAAAAAAAAAACAAATTTTACTCACATTTCAGTGGTTTTTTACAAGAAAAACTTTAACTATCTAACACGATCACAAATACTCACTCACTTTATTTTTAAAGTAAATATTTGTTTTATTTACTCGCGAAATGAAAAATTCAATTTTTTTGGCGGAAACGATTTTTTTTTTTGTTTGTTTATTTAGTTATTTTTTTAGCCAAGTTATGATTGATGAAATTCAAATGACGGTTATGAATATTCGTTTTGCCGGAGAGTAAGTAAATAAAAAATAAATAAATATAAATATTATATACTTCGATCCGCAATTACCTTTAAATATCAATCAGTACCAAAAATGCTCAATTTAATATACAGAAAATTTATATATATATGTATATATATAAATTTCATATTTTAATTACACATTTATTCATTTCCATTGTATAGAGTCGACAACATTTATGTATTATATGTAATGATTATAATTTATAATTAATACCGTAATTATATTCTAGATATTTTTGGTATTCAAATTTAATTTTGAATTTTTTATACAAAATTGAGTTGATAAAATAAATTTATGCACTGAGGTAAAATCAATAAGAAATTATCAAATTTATAGTTCTATTTATAGACCTAATTTTGAATAATTACTGAAATTAATACAGTCCCTGGTTAAGAATTCCGATTGAATCCGATTGAGTATAATCGGAATGAATCGGTTTCAATCGGAAAAAATGCATAAAAATAAAAATATTATTTTCCGATTGAATTCCATTCAAAATTTTTAATCGGAATGAATCAGTTCCAATCGGAAAATAATAACGAAATATAAATATTATTTTCCGATTGGAACCGATCCATTCCAATTTAAAATTTTGAATTGGATTTAATCGGTTTCAATCGGAAAATAATATATTTTTCGGAAATTTCTGATTCACTCCAATAGAATTCAATCGGAAATTTCCGATCAAATCCTATTGAAGTGAATCGGATTTCTCAACCAGGGGTAGATTTAAAAAAGTCAGTGATAAATTTTTGAAATAATAATCAAAAGTATAATGATCAAAAATAATAAATAATTAAAATAGTTTACAATAATTTTTTTTCTACTCTTGATCCTGCGGATGACAAAAAAAATGACACCAAAAATATCTAGGTCTGTATAATTAGTAAAAATAACAGTCTATATTAATAACAATAGCTCATATGCCGTGAAATAAATAACTCATGAATGTAGTGAACTTGTTCTGTAATAAATGGGATAATAAAAATATAAAAAATTAATATTTCAATTAAAACCTTTCCATACAGTGAGTAATAAAGCATCAAAACATTTCAATTTAACGATAATTTAAACAGGATAAATTACAGCACCAATTGAATTCAAAAAATGTTATGAAATTTACGTGCGTGTTTTCCCCGAATAAAAATAAACAAAGCGCCCGTTAATCATACCCACTATTCAAATTTTATCAATTAAATAAAATTCAATAATTAATTTGAATAAACAAGTTATTTAAATGGAATGTTAATCAATTCGTCGTATCAATTCCATAAATGGCAGCTGAAATTTTTTGGCTTCATGTTATGAAAAGTTGGTTGAAACGAGGCAATTTTCTAATGGCCCAACTTAATTCCAGCATCAAGTCAAAGGGGAAGTTATGCAAGGATTTAATGAATAAATTGGTCTTAAAGTTTATGTAATCCACGTATTAATATAATTAATTATTTAAATAATTCAAATGATTTAGTTCATTCGAACGCTTAATATTTTATTTAAATTTATTATTATTATTTTTCGACAGACTGCGAAGAGAAATAACTTTTTTTTCTTCTTTTTTTTTTGTTTATTTTTTATAATACACATTTTACAGATTGTTGCACATTTATAAACGGCAACAATATTTACCGGAACTAAGCAGACCGACGTAACAATCAACTGGATCTTCAGCATTACACAATAACATTTAGTTTATTATCTATTTAATTTTCTTTGTATACAAACTCGGTTTCCGTGATGGAAAACTGAACGATATGTCTCGTTGAGAATTTATTATTTAAATAAATAACTTAACTCCGTTTAAATTATTTTGAATTTTAAAAACGCGCGCGTCTGCTACATTCTGGTATGCAATCAATTTATTTATGTATGTATGTATATATATATTTATATTTATTATTATTGTAATTATAACTAGTCTCAGATGTTATTACAACATACACAGTACCATATATATATTTATATATCTATATATTTATATGTCAGATAAATTTCACTTGTCACCCGATTTAAAACCAATCAGTTAAATGTTACGTTTAATGTCATAATACCGGACAAATATGATTTATGATTCAATTAATGAGGTGCTAGAAATGTGTATAAAATATTTAAATATTTAAAGTTTCAATATTTACAAGAGCGCGAATTCATCCACTCATTCATACATTTATTATTATTATTAATAATGTTCTTCATATAATTATCGTCTTTTAGTCTCATTTAAAATTTATCTCGTCTTTTTTATTATTATTGTTATTATTTATTTATAATTAAAAAATGACACGACAAGTGTCCCGACGAAAGTAGTTGATTAAGTCCTTTGTAAATATGTAAAAAGGGCACTTGATCGAACGTAGAGAGGCAAAATAATTGTTTGTTGGTTGCTGGGATTTTTTTTAAATTTCAGTTGATGTTGGTGTTATTAGTACTGTTATTGTTATTGTTATTGTTATTATTGTTGTTGTTATTACAGTGAGTGTGTGTAGTGCTGTACCTCTTAGTGTTGGGAAGTAAATCGATCGTCGCAGTTTCAGGGCTTAAACGCGCGATGTCATGTGTTTAAAATGTATGGTAACGATAAAAAAAGTAAGATAAGGCTGACGAGCGAAAGATTTTGATGATAGTATTGCGGGTAGTAGGTCACACGGAGCTTTCCCTCTTGGTCACGGGACCCTGGGCCATTGGCATCGTGCTGGTGTCCTTGGAGGAGGCTGTAGAGGATGAGGTTTGCACGCATCTCTGCTGTGGCAGTACAACGCGCGATGACTGGGTCTCGTGGTCTTTTGCGAGTATCGTTGCACTGGGGCAGGTCCTCAGCACACCGAGACCGGAATAAAGTACGGGCGGATTCATTGTCATTGTTATTGACTGGTGGTGCGCTATACCAGGACTTGGCCAGTGCTGTCTTGGTAATGTGCACATACCAGTTTCATACACTTGGTTATTCATCATCGGCTGAAACTAGTTTTTAGTTTATGTTAGTAACTAATTATTCATACACTGGAAAAAAATTTGCGGAGTTAAATTCACTCCGAAGGCGAATTTAAACTCCGGATCGGAGTAAATGCGGATTGTAATAAAGTCCGAATCACTGCGAATTCACTCCCGATTTTTTACAGTCTAATTATTATTTATTTTTAAATTTTCCGCTAATCAGATTTACTGATTACATTCAAAAAAATTTTAACCAGCATTTAATTTTCAAAAAAACTTTAAAACTATTGCGGACGGTCGTAGGAACTCACGATTTTTTTCTAACCGATTAACCGATTTAAATGAATTTCGCGGCAATTAAAAGACTTGATAAATATTTACAGTCGAATAAATTTTTAAATAAATTTTGAGTTGTTCAATAAATAAAACAGGCGAGTACTGGGTCGATTGATTTAAAATTTATAAGAATATTTGATAATTAAATGAAAATAAAAAAAAATAAGTGTCGGGTTGACAAGTTAAACATCAAGTGTTTACTGAAGGTTTGGGAAAAGTGATAGAGGAGAGCCGAGATATGTACTTGAGAATTTGACTTAGCATGTATCCTTAAGCATAATTAGCAAGCGTTGATTAACACTTACGCCCTTGTGTTTACCCGATGTTAAGGCGGATAGCTCACGTAATGGCATACCACTTCGTATGGTACAGTAACCGACATAATTCCCATGGCCGGCAAGTGCTTGTGGCTGCATAGACGGCTGCTCGAGAAGACTCCGAGAGGGAGAGGTGTCTATAGTTGATACTGCCTGAAGACGCCTTTTCCTCACGTAATCCGATGGCTCTTCTGCGGGGTCTTATCAGAGCAAAACAATATAATTAATAAACAAGTGTTGATTAAAAAAAAGGATAAAAAATATAGAGTGCCATCGTGTGATCAAGAGACTAAGATTTTAATCTTACTGGCAACTTGTTGGGGGATTATATCAGGATTCTTATCGTCGCTCTCGCTCAATTCGCCGGCGTTAGCCTCAAGCGATTTTCCAAACGTGCCGGTGGTGTGTTTTTCGTCGACAAGTAAATTACATCCCTCACGGAATCTCAGTTCCCGTTGAATTGGTATTACTTTTGTATTCTTGTCAAGATCCTCAAGATGTGGTTTCCCCTGGTCGTCGGGATTTCCATTTTGTATTCTTAGTACGATCATTACAATTACTGCGACTATTACTAGAGCCGCTACCACGCCGATCATCACACTCAGCATCGGAGTCAATTTAACGTGATGACGTGGTCTTTCTGCAGTTACACAAAAAAAAAAAAGGAAAAATAATAAAAAACATCATTAGCATTATTAAAAGTTAAACAGACTTTAACTTAATGGGTAAAAAAAGAAGAAGAAGAAGGAGAAAATAAAGTATTTAGCATAAATTTGAAATTTAAAACAGAAACACTTTTGATAAACTATTTAATTACTCACCTCTTGATTTACCAGCAGTTTCAGAAGTCAATTGTTTCTCGGGTAGTCTCAAAGTACCCGCTTGAACAACCATCGGTTCGCTCCTGCCCTTTTCATTAAAAGCGTAAATACATGCATGGTAAAGGAGCCCGGGATCGAGATGCGTGACGCTAAATTGCGGCGTCGCAGACGTTAAATTAGCCCGTATCTCTTGGGAGTTGCTCTCGCGAACTTCGAGAAGAAACGACTGCTGGAGCCCGCCGTTGAAACCCTCGGTGCATCTCACGGAAAAGGAACTGGTGGATGCATTGTGGGTCGTGCAATTGTGAACCATGTCTGGGTGTCCCGCGGGTATAATGTGGTACACACAGGGTATCAGCTGGTTCCCGATAATGTTGTTCGCCCAGCAGAGCAGCGTTCCGTAATCCAATTCAGTCATGGGCGTGTACGAAACAACTGAAGACGTACCCGACTTAACAATGTGGCCAGCGGCGACATCGATACTTTCCGCCGAGTTGTTGAACGTCCAACGAAATTCAACAACCGGAGGATTTGCGTCAACCTGGCAGGATATATTAGCCTTCTCTTGTTTAGCGACCCCGTGAATTTTGGTCTGATTTGGTTTGCAAGTCGGTGCAAACATGACATTCAGGTGGAACGGCAAGCTCTCGCCGTCGCCCTCGGTGTTGTAACCGACACAAGTATAATTACCGGCACTCCTTCTCTCTACACCCTGTAAAACTAGGCTCTGGTTGCTTATAATTATACCCTGAGTTGTGTTGTGCTGAAGTGTACGGTTGTCATGACGCCACTCGACCTTATAAACGCCCGGTTTAGCATTTATCAAGCAGTCGAAATATACATCAGTGCCTTCGCGTATGGCATTTCTATTCAGCGATGTACCCAATTGGATTCGTGTCTCCGGTCTGTACTGTATTTCTAATACCCACTCGTCCTCAATCGGGCCCATTCCCATTATCGGATTTTCCGCTCGGCACGATAAGTGTCTGCCAGCATCACTTTTGCTCGGTACAAATGACAGCACACTGGTTGTCACGTTGCCGTCGTTTGACGTCGTCTCGTTCGAGTCATTTAAGCGCTGGCCATCACGCCACCAAGTAACCAGCGCCGGGGGTCGTGAACCCGATGTGGCACACACCAGGTCGTATCTCTTGTTGGCGGACAGCGGCTGGTTCGCCCCGATTATTTTAACATCCAGAGGACCAACTTTAATGGAAAAAAAATATTACCAGTGTAATTATAATTCAATGAAATCAAAACTGTAATTACTATTATAATTAACGCGGTGAGTTATAATAATATATATGTATATAAGACGCAGGGATTAAAAATGAGTTCATGGTGCCGTGAATTATTACTTACAGGTCATGTCGATCCGGACGGCTGATGATAAGGGTATAGATCTGTTGTTATTGTTTGCACTACATGTCAGCTCGGACTGCACGTCTCGTCGTCCTAAATTTTTTATTAGAATTGTGCTACGGAGCACACCCTCCCTCACGATCTCCGCTTTATTGCTGATCAATTTATGGCCACGGTACCAGGTTACCGATGGCGGAGGCTTACCTGTATCGACAATATTACCAATTTGATAAATAAATATTTAAACTCTGTGGCAATATCACTCTATTATTCTTCACATTGTCATTTATCACATTTTATTTGTATAAATAACATTAAATGTAAGTAGCTTACCGCCATAAACGTCACAGTGTAGTTCCAGGTCGTCACCCTCGAGATACGGCCCGACTTGTTTGTCCCTTGTGATGCCGTTCTCGTCAATAATTGCTATTTTTTTAGGCGGAACTGTTGGTCGTTCAAACAGTACATTCATAATTAATTAATTAATTTTATTCAATCGATTAAATCCTTCGTTTATTCATTTATTAATTAATTAATTAAATAAATCAATAACTCAATTAACTAAGTGACAATCAGTAATTTATGTGTCCAATACCAAAACCAAATAAATATAAAATACTATACCTATAACAGTGAGGTTGACTTTGGAATTACGAGTCTGCCCGATGCGGAAGTCGACGCGGCACCGATAGATCCCGGCGTCTTCCTCGCGGATCCTGTCGACCCCCAGCTCTGCGGGCTTCTTGTCCGGGCGAAAGTACGCCCGGTTGCTGAAGACCGCGTCGTCTGACCACCGCTCCGCGATGTCAAAGTCTCTGTCACGTGCGTCGATGCTGTACACAGAAGCGCCCAGGTCCTCGCGGTACCACAGCACCAGGTGGACCGAGTCCCCGTCATGGTTCGTCGATATGTCGCAGGGAAGGTACGTCGGGTCGCCGACGATCGCCACCACATGGGATATGGGGACTGGAACAAAGAAAAGAAGTAAATCATTCTCAAGTTAGAGTTAAGTTCGAGGATCCTAATTGGGTATCTAGTGTCTGGAGTTTCGGGCAACAAGTATTATATGCTCGTTTGAGCTCTTGGGGTCTGGTGGGTGGCTGGTCGTTGAGCCGAATCTTTGGCAGAGTTGAGGTGTGCAGAGTTCTGGAGAATAGTGTATAGTAGTTGTAACCATACCCATAGAATAGCAGAATAGTATTAGAGAAGGAGAATTTGGATAACGGATGAGCAACGAATGGCGAAATAGCGGTCATGCGCTGTGGGTTATCGATCGAAGTGCTATACTAGTCCATGCACGCACGCACGCTGCTATAAACGAATAGAATGGAACAAGCAAAGCCTAACACTATACGACTAGCCGCTAGCCAGGACACGCATAGCTTCATATATATATATATATAGACCAGTATATATGCACACTAAAAGTTTATGCTTTTATAGCGGACTGTTGGGTACAGCGGCAGCAGTAGCAGCGGCACTGGTAGGAAAAGTATAGTGGAATAATGAAAATAGTGAACTATAAACGTCATCTGGTATATATTGTTTAGGTTGGCAATGTATCGCGCCTCACTGGGAATCAGTGTGGCAGCTTTCACAATCGATTAAGATCAATCGTGATATAGCTCTATACTCGCAAAGTGCACACTCGTATCCGCGTTTTCCATGTGCGAGCCAGGGGGAACTGCGGGATAATGGGAGCGAGGGTGAGGAGAAATGCGATAACATTATTGTCGCTGAAAAGCAACCCGAGGTTCAGCAGTCGCAGTAGCACCAGCGGTAACATTGCCAGAGCCCGAGTGTCCAATACCGTTGGCCTTTTCATTGTGTAATCAACTCGCGTGCATCATCGTGGTCGCATCACCCACCGACGCTTTTGCGGTATGCTTTCAGGCTATCATGCGGCATGTATCATCCCGCGGATAAATTTCCCGGATGCTTGCATTCATCAGCGTGTCCTGCGTAATTAGTCCGGTTAATTAATTATTTTTAAACTTTATTATTTTTCATCCAACAATAAGCTTTTGTCCCGACGCCCAAAGCCAGATTTACACATATGGATGGACACTTTACATATATATGTATCCACATATAAATTGATGGAACGTATTTTGTAGTCTATTAAACCCTGCGCCAACAGCCAATTTCATCCGCTTAAACGCCTTCAATTTTTCGATGACATTTTTTTATTTCTATATACATATAGAGTTTTTTTATTGTTCTGTTATGACAATTGAGTCGGATTATCTACGTCTATTCAATCGTGTCGTTATTGTCTCCATTAAATGTGGATTTAAAATAGTTACTTTGCTTCGGGGTGACATGCATCCCATCGCCCTGTAGCTCGTGTACACAACTCGCAGAGCTTTAAAACTTTTTCCGGTAAAAAGTGTCTCGAGTCTCTTAGTAAGAATATCAAACAACTAAATTATTTTATACTTTATACACACACACTATATATACATATGTAATATATATATATATATATATATATATATATATATATATAATACATCTCAAGTGATGTTTGATCGCGCATGAGCTTTCTCTTGAGCCTTATTGTACTACGGCCGTTTCTTTCCCAAGCTTTTTCTCCATCCTATCTCTACCTATGCATACACATATATCTATATATTTTTGTTGCTTGTATTCTACTAGAATATCAGATAAGATTACACTCAATGCATTTATACATCTCTATTCTCATTCTGCGCTCTGCAGTCTATAGTCTAGTGCAAAGTTTGTAAAAATACAACTTGCATGCGTATATATGTATATTTATATCTATGTACGTATTTGTTATGGATTTATTTATAGGTAAAGAAATATGTATATGTATAAAATATAAATAAATGAATATAGATGATGGATGGTATTATTACTTACTGTCTTTAACACAAAACGAGCCAATAATCCAGAGCGAGAGAAGAGGAATAACAAGGGCTTCGTCTAGGTGTCTTGGGTTTCTAACGCACCCCGACTTCCGTAGACACAGCTGTAAATTAATCATTATCGTCTGTCGGTTTAATCTCGTGATGCATATTAATTATCCATTACAATCCCGTTCGATCACTTAAAATTTACGAATAACAACAATAAATAATAACAATGGTAATGTAAATGATGTTGATGGTAATGACAATAATACAAATGTGTTTTGTCACGCGTTACAAATGGATGCATATTCACATAAACAGTTAATCATTAGAGCCCATTTGGATGGCGAGGCTTACGCCGGTGCCGTCGGTTTCAGTAGTAGAAGCTGAGGGATTAGGCCCCAGCCTGGTTCTACTGATGCTTTTGGGGCTTCGTCAATATCCAAAGGGATTTGCTCTTCGCAGAGCAGCATTACCCGACGGCTCTATCGAGCGGTTACAGGTGGGAAGCCCTTTTGCTTACAACCATTTGTGTTACTGAATAGACTGAATTGTCGGACGGTTCTTCACCAATGAGTAGTTTTATTCAGCCTGCCAGTAATCAATCCCCGTCGAGTCATGCACCATTTAAATCCAAAGGCACTTGGGCACTACTTATTATTATTTATTCTACTTTATTTTGTAACTAATGGATTTACAATCACACCGAGGCATTGTAGCGGATGAGTGAGTTGAGCTGGATGACCAGCAGCTTCTGATACTTTTTAATCGGGTTTATTAAATTTTAAAATGATGAATTGCAGTCAACTAGACAGTTAACAAGTCTTAGATGACTGGGCTAAAATAATCTTACACCCGCACTTCCGATCTCTCTTTCCACAAACGGAGTGGATTTTTTTTCACACATCGACACCTATACCGTACACTGATTTTTTCTCTCAGCCCGTTTTACTTCATTTGAAAATCACAAACTGTCACAGGACTCGGACTCTCATCTCACTCGGCAGCTTCTCAGAGATTAATAAACTTTAAGAATATCCGTTATTAAAACCCTCGAGCTGGTTATTTTTTTAGTTTATTTAAATCGACAAAAAACCGAGATACGCTGTGTTAAAAAGCAACGAAATACGCGTTGCGCCGTAGCTCAACCGACTACATGCAGCCGCCATCGGCGAGATTTTCCTCTCGGGTCTGACACCAGCAGCACCACCGTCCAAGCCAAAAGCTTCCCGTTCTCGCTCACTCCCACTCGCAGATCGGAGCTTTGCGTGGGCTATATATCTCGCGGGGTAGTTCTCTCGCGCTCGACTCTGGCCGTGGTGGTCGTCAAGTCGATCGAAAAGTGCCGTCGAGATGGCAATACGCGGGCGCAAAACACAAATTTAAATCGCATGCGTATTGAACCGGCGGCCGGCTGGAGAATACGCGAGACCTCGACGTTCCAGCTAGAACACAAACTGCACAGGCTGGAGATGAAAGTATTTTGAGTATACTAAATATATATACATATATATTATCTATATCTACACCCACATATCTACATATCTACACCTACATCTACTCTCTGCTTGCATTTATTAAGCTATAGATATATATTTTATTCAAAGACATTATTATATATTCATAAGATAACTCTATGGCACCCACTCATGTGTACCACTTAATAAATATACTGAGGATTTAATTTATTTAACACTCTTTAGGACGCTTTCCAATTCCGACTGAAATCTCATACTTAATAGCAGCCCTGTGCTGTAAGTATTTACCTGGCAATTAATTATTTATTAATTAAACGTCTGGAGTTCGTTAAATTAATTAAATGGTTATTTTAGATCAATAATATGATTTATTTAATTGACTGATAAATTTACAAGATAATTTTCGATGTATCGGATGTAGAGATGGAGGCAGAGGGTGGAATTTATCAGCAGAGCACTAGTGCGGGTGAAAACGGTCGGTATTGTGCTGCGCAAGATAAAGGGGTAGTTTTTTGAGGGTGAGCTGCGCGGTGGATGGAAAGATGGAGAGGAATTCTATTTATCGGACGAGTTTTAAATATTTAGGTGAGTGAATAAGTAAGCGAGTGGGCTGCAAGCCAGTTTTTTATAGTTTTAAAATTTAATTTTTATGTAAAGTCGGTCTTTAGGTTGTTTTATTATTCATATATGGGTGATTTAAGATTAGAAGAAGCTTTGAATGTTAATGGATTTTAATATTTTATTTGATAACTTAATGCTAGTAATTTTGAGTTTATTTAAAGCTGTAAGAGTTTATAGACTTAAGGTAAGTATTAGGTGGATGGAATATTGATTCGTACTACTGGGTGGTAATTACGTGTTATTAGCGGATGTGACATTGCTATTGTCGGACTGTAAAGTGGATGAGCTTAAAACTGTTATTCTGATGATGGAGTATTGATTCATAACTGGGGTAATGTTTTGGTTTATAGTCGAAGACAGGTGGGATTTAATTGAGCTGGCGAGCGAGGGAGTAATTAATGAGGATTTACGACAGATATAATTTATAGTTGATGGCGAAATAGTAGAAATTACTTTTATTTCTGATGAAAATTGATTCAGGAAATTTTTTTCAAATGTCCGATATCCCAAAAACTCAAAACGTCTAATCGTATCCGTGGTTCTGATCAGGATTGACATCTAAAAAATTCTATAGAAAATCGAGACTCACTGGCTTATGCTGAAAACTATGTTAGTAAACTACTGGTCAATTGCGGAAATTTCTTGTGAAAATTCCGGAAACGTCTATACATTGAAAGAAATTTTCGGAGTGAACGCGGATTAAATTCGGAGTGAATCCGGAGCGGATGACTGTTTATTTATTTAATTCCTTCGGAGTGAAATTAACTCCGAAAAAAAGTTTATCTTGATATTAAAACTCTGGATTGGGGTAGATAAGGATTCAAATTAAATTCTCATTACTCCGAAATCACTCAATTGAAAATCAAAAACTCCCTTTTCACTCCATAGGTGCAGTGATTTTTTTTAAACTCCGAGTGACGGAGTGAAATCAAATTGAAATGAAATCTAAATTTACTCCCAATTTTTTACAGCGTATTGACCCCATACGCTAAATGTGAAAAAAAATTAATAAACCAGTTAATTGTACAAATTACTTATAAATAATTAAACATAGTGCACAATAAAAAAAATTATTTTAGTGTATTATTAAAAAAACTCTAGTATTTCACTCCACTTTTATTTTCAATTTTGTAAAATAATTATCAATAAATTTAAAAATATGAAAACTTACAGAAATCTTTTTTAATTAATTATAAAAATGACAAGTTGCTGATAAAATATCTTGTATCCAATCATAAAATCTTTTATGACACAAAGTTGACATGTAAATTCCACTATTACAGTTACTAATATTTATTTCCATTCGTCTGATAATCTGAAAAACAAAAAAGTCACTTGTAATTAAATTGCAAAAAAAAATAGTAAATTAATAAATTATTCTTAAGTATTGAGACTATGAATTATCTGACAGTTCTGTTCAGTATCTTTATAAAATACAAGAGGTGAAGTAGTCTCGAAGACAGTTCGAATGCGAGTGACCATTTTCTGACTCTGCGAAAACCCCCGCTCCCCCTTGTCTTTCTACAGCAGGTTTCTAAGTTGTAATATTGCGTTGCGTGATTTCCTGAGTCTCGGGCTTTGTTTGAATAGACAAAACTTTATTCGCAACAGAAAGTTATAGAGAAAGCGTAATCGGGTGCATAAACAATGAGGAAGACTTGATATCACGCATGAAGTTTATAAGTTTATATCTACACCGTAAACTTTTGTTTATTATTTCGATATTTCTATATGAGTTTTGTTCGACAGGCGATCATGTCGGGACAATGAACTGAGACTTGATAAACTTTATTCCCTTACACGCGACAAATAAATTTAATTTAATGTCTATACGACAATAGAAATATGAAAATGAATGTTTTTTTTTCAGGTTTTTCCTCAAGTTTACCATACGTCCAACACAATGGGAATTTTATATTTTTGACATTTTTCTTTTGCTGTCAATTCGTGCAAATGCTCACTGTTATGAAAGAAGTTGACAGAGAGATAGTAAGCTTGCGTGTTTCCAAGTTTGTATGCAAATATTCGCTATGCAGAGACAGAAAGTTTATTTTCTATATGCAGAGTTCTAAGGCAAGCCGCTCGCGAAGGAAAATAAATACTGCAGAGCTAACTCACGCATCATGTTTACAACTTTTCCTGTATGTCGTGGGTGCATGAACTTTTATTTATGATTTCTATTAGAATAATTTGTTTTTAGGGACAATGAACCCGAAGACGACTGTCGCTTTGGGAAACTTTGTTTCTCTATACACGCAACATTAGAAGGAAGTTGAAGAACAAATAAATAAAAAAAGTTTAATATTTTTTGTGGGATTCGATTGACAGAAACAGAAAAGTTGGCTATTATTGCCAGTAATAATTTTTTAGGGATGATTTAGAATTTTTGAAAATCTTTAGGAAAATATCGCCGTCTTAGAAATTCTATAGAATATCAGGACTTATTGACTTGTGGTAAAAAAATAATTTTTTTTTCATACTTTTATGAGCCAGCATTTTTCCAAACAACTCGTCTGATCTCTCCAAAGACTTAAAAAATTTGTCTGAGTCCGTGTTTTTAGACAGAATCGCCGTCTAAGAAATTCTATAAAAAATCTATCGACATTCTATAGAAATTCTGACTAAAAAATACTGAATATTCATAATTAGAGAGCCCAAAAATTATGCATATTAATTACCACTAATTTCTCAACTTATAACACTCTAAACTTAACTCTTAGCTCAGGTGTTGCACACACAATATGACTATAGATAATCGCGAATAAGCATCACCCGACGAGCAACTGATTCCCCTTCGCAGAATAAAAACTCGCTACCCCCTCCGGCGATCGTTTTGCGTGCGTCAGTTACAAAGTAAAACTCAAATTATGATTCAATATTAAATTTCTTAAATATTTAATAACTAGACGTCATGCCATGCCATAATTCGACTCTCTATTTTTTTTACTGGCAATATATTTCTGACTTGAGCTTCAATAACTCGATACCAATTATTTCCCAAATATTTCGCCATGGCTCTGAGTGTAAAATAAAAAAATTCTATTTTTTATAAAAAAACCCTAAAATAATTACAGAAATAATAATATATATTTTTGTTCAGGAAATAAATAGTGAAGATAAATTATTACTAGACAAAATAATTTGGGCGATTGAACTATTAGGTTGTTGGCCTCTGAATCGATCAATTAAACAAACAATATTATTTGTAGTTTCTATAACTTACTACTTAATTCATCTGTCAATGTCATATACTGACTTGATAAATGTATTCGGGAATCTCGAGCTAATGACGATAAATCTTATGGAAACGGCTGTACAGATGATAGCAATTATTCGATTGGTATATTTGAAATTATCTCCGCGTGTGAAAAAAACAATTATTTCATACAAAGAAAATTTAAATATCGAGCGTACCAATGATTCGACCGAAGTCAAAATTTATGATTACTATCGATCAGTAGCTAAATTATACTTTTCTATAATAATGCCATTTTCGGCAATGACTTCATTCGCCTGGTATTTAATGCCTCTTCAAAATTGTTTTATCGCTTGTAAGTAAGTACTGACTTTATTTTTGTTCGCTATTTTCATTTTTTTTAACTTCTGCTGTGAAATTCAAAAATTTAAAAAGGCAAGTTATTGTTATTTTTTTTTATAAGGGTTAAAAAATGAACCGGTAATTTTGGTACCGCCGTACAAAGTCGTTTATGTTTTTTTCAATCTCACGTCAATAGAACAAGTCATTGTGGCTTACATTTATCAAGCTCCTATGTCGTTTCTCCCATTGGGATTCATCGCAATTATTTGTCTGAAAATAGTTATTATTGCAAACGTTTGCTCGCAACTGGCAGTACTTTCTTACAGGATCAAAAATTTGAATTTTAAAGATAATAATAAAAAATTCAGTGTTTTTGGTTACATTGTACGCAAGCATTGGGGACTAGTGAGGTAAATTTTTATTATGAATGATAATAAAATTGGAGTAATTATTCAGAATCGTGTTTGGTCATCCTTGATTAAAAGAAGCGATTTAAAACGATTCGAAATAAAAAATTTTAAATACTTTTTAATGCTTTTGAATACCTTGAATACTTTTGAATCCCTCTTCTTATGGGTATTTAACATTGCAAATCGTTTTAAATCGCTTTTTTGAATCAGGGATATTTATCATGTTGTATAATACGATATTGAGGATATCGTGAATGAGTTTGGTCAATTTATTTTGTTGTGTGATGGATTGACGTTAATCAATTTGGAAACACCAGAATTACTGGGGTTAATTAGTTGCGTGTATCGTTGGAAAATAACATCGATAAGATTATTTACGGCGTATTATTCATTCAGTAAAGTTTAAATTATCAGAGTGGATAAGGATTAAAAAAAAATTTACATTTACTCTGAAATTAATCCGTTTAAAAAAATGATCATTTAAATGATTAAAAATCGCGCCAATTTGTAATCCAACACTTTATTAATCAATGCATAAATTTATTTGAATGTAAAATCTTTAAAATGAAATAGTTGACATGACCAGGCGTCATTCTGAGGAATGGAAAAAATGCATGGAGAAAATATTCTTGTTTGAAATGTTCAAGTGCCATTTGTTGGCCAAAAATTAATATGGCCATAGTAAAATTGACAGATTATATAACAAATTACTGTAACTATTGTAAATTTTACTTCACGGAAAGAAATTTTCTTTAAAAATTACCGTTAAATTCACTGTAATCGTGGGACATAATGCGGCGCTTTTATTTATTACCATTTTTGAAATCAAAATTACGAAAAAATTTATTTATTTTGTGGTAAACTTCATGAAATTTACCGAAAATCGAATAAAACTTACAGTAGACTACGGTAAAATTTGTTGAAAAAAAGTTAAAAATTATCTCATTTACCGACAAATGATTAGGTCGTGTCATTCGTCCCACGATTACAGTGAATTTAACGGTAATTTTTGAAGAAAATTTCTTTCCGTGTATGGCTATGTTAATTTTTGCAATAAGTTCATATTACTTTCCGTCAAGTATGGTCATCATGCTTTGGCTTTACTATGGCGCCATAAAATTTCAAACAAGAATAATATCTTCGTGTACATATTTTTAAGTGATTATTTAATTACTTAACTATAGGTTTATTATGGAAATTGATGATACTTGGACACTAATTTTTTGCTTCGAACTAGTGTTGTCGACTATTTTATGCGCTTTGGTAACGTACAATGCAGTTATGGTAAGATGTGACTTTAAGAAATATTTATCATAGCTCTGAGTTAAAAAAAATCTTTTTTAGGCGATTGGTAATAAGGATAAAATTGAAATAATTTCACTATTCACTTACGTGATTTCTTCTCTATTAATTTTGTTCGCCAACTGCTTAATGGGGGAAATGCTAAAATTCGAAGTATACTATAATTAATTGAATATCTTTGTGTAATTTAAAATTACAGTTTATTTTTTATTTCAGAGTGAAAATCTTCAGGAAGCACTTTACTCATGTGACTGGTTTGAAATGTCGATAAATCATAAGCGTTCTTTATTAATTTGTATGACTCGATCTCAGATTCCGTTGCAATTGACTGCTGGGAAATGTTACGTTTACTCATTTAATGCTTACGTACAGGTAATTGACTATTTTTAATTTTAATTAAAAATTTTTATTGTCCTTCGGGTAACAACGAGTTGAGCCGAAGTGTGAAAAAAATTTTCCAATAAAAATGTAAATTATTAGGAATTAAAAATTTGATACACGGGGACTACATTCGCCTCTAATGAGTTTATTTAAATAATGACAGCATACTAAATTACGATTGTATATTTTTTTATTAAAAGATTGTAAAATCTGCAATGGGATGTGTCTCGTTACTACGAACTTTAACCATGTAAACTATTTTTCGTCAATGAATGATAATTAATACCCAAGAACAAAAAATAATCTATTTACCCAGATAACCACAGATTCTCTGCAACAGCTTCGATGAATGTGCCGTCAAGTTGAGGGTAACAATTTACTATCTAACTATAGGCTCCAAGTTGACTTTAATTTTTTCAGAGAAAGTTTCCGTCAAGTTGACAACTTTTTTGCTCGCCAGATTTATTGTATTCGATTTAGCGACAAGTTGTCATCAATTGTTGAGCACGCTGACAAGTTGCAGAATTTTGACGTCTTCAGCTACAAGTTTACGTCAAGTTGCGGACGAAATGGCTATCTGGGTACATTAAATCAGTGAAAAATTAGTTATCGGGACAAGGAAACCAACAGAGCTTGAAATTTAGCAACAGTAATATTCAGTAGTAATTTTTTACGTACGGCAAAAGTAATAATTATCGATTCAAATAGTGATTATAGTTGACTTTATACACTAGTAATTTTTTATTTTTTTCCCTGGACGCACTCATTTATACAAATGTCAAATAATTAAAATCATGTAATCATAAATAATAACAATTACTTACAGTAGACTGCAATAGAATGTAAAGTCGATAAATGTAATATTAAATAAAACGAATTAATTAATTTAGAAGATTTTAAGTGAATATATTTGATAGCGAGTAGCAGCGAAATTAGTTTGAATTATAAATTAAAAATGACCAAAAGAGAGACCCTTTTTAAAAAAAAAGGCCATTCGGCAGCCGAAATGGAAGTAGATTTCTCATTAATTAATTATTTTCACTGTTCAAATAAAAGTTGATAATGAAGTAAAATTTTTTTTGACATTTTCTTAAAAATTCTCGAGATGATAAAACAAAAAAATCGAAAAATTATAAGTATAATGCCAAAAATTGAAGCTAACTAAATGAGCTTCAGAAGAATTTTTGATGATAATTCACTATATGTTTTGATTTGACGTTATTTAATGATACCTATGCATATATTCAAACTATCGGACCAATGGTATTCCGGACCCTATTCGAAAAATTATGATAGATTATGGTTTTAATGCACGAAAATTCTACCATAAGGACAAAGGCGATAATTTGCTTTCAATAAAATCTACTAATAAAATATTCTAAAATTAAAAATTGATTGAGATCCATCAAATTGTCATACTTGAAATTAGTACTAATATTTGAAATAAGAAGGCTATCAGAATATCAAACGACGAGTAGATATAGATAATATTTTCATCATAACTAATGTTAATCTTGTTATTGATGTATCATATCATTTATACTCTGTCGATAAAACAAAATCAGGAGACACGGTAGTGTCTCGCGCCAAGTACACGTTTAAACATTGTATATACCCACTGAATTGAGATGTTTAGATTTTATAAGTGTCACACTGCGACAATATGAATTTAAGTAGCTCCATGAATGTACTAAGAAGTAGGAGAACTAATGCAATAGCAAAATTTCATTGAATGAATGGTAAAATAAGTAATTTCAGTGGTCTAGGCATATATATATATCGGCATGAAATTTCAAGCTTATTCGAAGAGCTTTCAGATGAATCCGATATAGAGTCGATAAGTTATCACATTCAAAAGATATTAAAGGAAGAATAAGTAAAAATATGAATTTTGGGCATTTTGAAAATTTTGAAATGCTATAACTTCTAAACTAATCGACCGATTGAGCTCATTTTCAAACTCGAACAAGGTAGTCAGCCACAAAATACGTATACTAAGTTTTAAGGTGATCGGTTCGAAATTGTGGCTATAATCAAAGTGAAAACCTGCATAAAATTAGTTTATACAATATTTTGTAAATGTTCAAACCCATTTATCTATTAGAAAAAATGGTCCAATCAATGAGCTGTATAGTCAAAATTGTAGGCAATCGAACGAGCTTTCACATAGAACAAACGAAAATAAGCTATTTCTTTCCGTTTAGAAGTTACACCCAGTTAAAGCGGCAAACAAATTTTTTTTGAAAATTTTACAAAATTTTAATTAACTATAACTGCTAAACTTATTGGCCGAATTGGCTCATCTTCGAACTCATCCAAGGTAATCGTCTATAGAATAAGTATACTGAGTTTCATTAAGATCGGTGTAGAATTGTGGACGCTATCGTTGGAGAACGGCGCGTTATATTATATATACATATATATATATATATAAATACATATATAAACTTTTGAACCAAATGTATTTTCTGACTCAGCTCGTCGAGCTGAGTTGAGATATAGCAAAATTTTTCGAAAATTCCATTATGAGGACAAATACAATAGTTAGATTTTTATGAAATCTACTAAAAATTGAAATTATTGATAAGTGACAGCAGATTAGTTAAAAATATTCTAATTTCGCTGATTTATAATCTTTTATACATCTGCTACAAATACTTATATATGAGTACACTTCCCTTGTTCATAAAAGATCACCAAATGCGAATCTTTACTCCTTGAAGCCCCCCCACCCCCTCCCACATCCGTTACTTAATCGCGTGTGAGTTCTTCTATAAATTGATTCACTTTTTTCATATCCAATGCAAGTTTTTATGAATCAATAATATATATGTACATTAATAATGAGTATCTATAGAAGCCATCACGAAATACAAAAAAAATCAATTTAACGCAATCAAGTCGGTTCAGTTTTTGATACGACTTCTATCTTAGTTTTTATATTTAACTTAGGTTGATGTTTTCGTAATTAAAATCGCAAACTATGAATTTGGACGAGGTGATTTTTTTGACTTTTGCAGTTTCAATTATTAAATTTAATAATAATAATATACTTAATTATTACACTGCAGAAAAAAATAGAAGAGGCAGGACTACTACTTGGATTAGACCAAATGGCTTGGATAATAAATTTGGTCGGAGCTTGGCCGATTCAGCGGACATTAAAACGCAATATAATTTTTTCTATGTACTTAGTGTATCATAATTTATATCTTGTAACATCTTACAGTTATTTAGTGATTGTGTTCGGTAATCTAGAACTCATGACAGGAAATTTAATGGAGTCGGCGATACAGTCGATGACATTAATTAGACTACTCACGATAAATTTGTCACCTCAATTAAAAAAAAATATTTTTGTGGTACGACAGAATTTGAGTAAAAAACATTACGAAGATTCAACGGAGAAAAATCTTTATGACAGATATTATTTGATAGCTAAAAAATATTGCACATTTACGATGATTTTCACTGTCGTAACGTCAGTCAGTTGGTATTTTATGCCGATACAAACTTGTGCTATATCTTGTGAGTATTTTTATAATTTTATTTACCGGCACTTACACTGTAAACAAAAAACTGGTGTAGGCCCACTCTATCCCGGTGTTAAATTTAACTCCGAAAACGGTGTTAAAATTATACTGGTAGTGGTGTTAAAATTTTTCCAAGTGCTAATCGGTGTGAAAAAAAAGAAATTTTCGATTACCAGAAGTCTAATTTTATTTCAAATATAAAAAAAATTTTATTCTTTTGAAAATTGATGATACGACAGATTTACCCAGAGTTAATTTATTTCTTGTTTACACCGTTTTAACACCGATAGGTATCACCGCTACATCGGTGTATGTTCATTTTAACACCTTTTTTTTTTACACCGTCATGATTTGGAAATTGAAGGAAAAAATTTTTGAATTAAATAAATAATATTTTAAAAATAATGAACTGATTGAAAAAAAATATATATGTAAATTTTTTTAAGGGTTTTTAAATAAACCAGTTGTTTTAGTGGCACCTTATAAAGTTCATTTATTTTTTAACGTATCGTCAATAAAACGAACTGTTATACTCTACATTATTCAATCGCCTCTGCAATATCCGCCAATATGTTGTGCGGCGACAATTAACGTGAACGTTATCATTATAACAAACATTTGTGGTCAAATGGCTATTTTTTCTCACAGAATTAAAAATTTAAAAACGAACGACTCGTCGAAAAAAGTGTTTAATAATATTGTTAATAAACACTTGGAACTGGTCAGGTAAAAACAACTTTTTAAAGATTTGATACCTCGTAATTTATTTGAATTAATAAGTTAATTTTATTCAGATTAACGAAAAATTTTGAAGAGTCTTGGACTATAATTTTTGGTTTTGAACTCGTAGTTACGACTATTTTATGCGCCTTGGTTTTATACAACGCACTGATGGTTAATTTTTTCTATAAAAATTATAATACCTTTTTTTGAGTTTAATTATTTAAATTTAATTATTTTCAGGCGGTTAGTGCCGACGATAAAATAGGATTAATTTCATTAGTAGCTTACGTATATGCATCATTATTATTTTTATTCGCAAATTGTTTGATGGGTGAACTGCTCAAATTTGAGGTACAGAAAGTAATTCAGTATTTTTAGTAATTATCCGAAAAATTTTTATTGGCCTAGAAAACTGTTTTTTCAAAATCTCTTTGCCAAATCTTACGATTCGTGACGCCTAAGGGTCTCGCAGTTAATTTTTGATTTTTTTTTCATATTTTGAACCCTCATATTTTAACAGAAAAAAAAAAAGTATATGTATAACTGTATTTGTTATTGGCTACACGGAAATTTTTTCCAAGCCAAAATTCCACTTTTGTGATAATTTATAATTTTATTTTGTTTATAGAGTCAAAATCTCATGGAATCATTATACATTTGCGATTGGTATAATATGTCAACAAATAACAGACGCGCACTGTTAATTTGTATGACTCGCGCTCAACTTCCGCTAGAAATAACCGCCGGAAAATTTTATGTTTACTCGTACAATGCATACATAAAGGTAAAACTTCACTGTAATTCACACCCGACTGTACAATTTTGAATATATTTTTTGGTGAATATTTGATTTCTGTTATTATTTCAATAGATTATTAAATCTGCAATGGCTTACGTGTCAATGCTGCGAACTCTAACAATGTGAACTCTACATCATATTTTTTTTTTAAATTGTATAGTAGTAACCCACTGTTAATTATAGCAATATAATAATATAGAAAATTATCTTGGATGTTCGGTTTTTAAATTTCGTAAGGGCCTAATTTTTTATAATTTATTTTTCTTTTCATACAACTAAATCATTCGTTAATGAAAAATTTTTTGTGTAAACATGATTTTTATTTTGAAATAAATTTTTTTTCAAACTTTGTGTGTAACAAAATAAAAATTTCTACTTACTAGGTTTTGAATCTAAGCAGCCAAAATTTTGACAAAGTAATTAAATGTCATTAACAGAAAATATTTAAATTTCGAAATAAATTAATCATTTTATAAATGATTATTAATTAATGTTTCTTTTTTAATTAACAACTCACATAAATAATAGTTCAAATTACTCACCGAAAATTTTATAAATAAAAAACTTTAAAAAATTTTTTGAAGTAATTCGTATTAAAAATACTAGATAATTGCTAAAAAAAATTAACTTTACTTGAAAGTAAGTTTAAAATTTCTTAATAGTTCATAATTTACACATAAATTTTGATTTTCTTTAGTAGAAAAATTTTGTCTGTTATCAAAAAAGTCTGGTGAGTATAAAAGTTTTACTGAAGGTATAGATTGTAGTCCGATCGCTGTGGTTGAAAAAAAATGACTGAACGCGTGTTTTAGTAAAGTAAAATCCGGATCCCCCCACTTTGGGTGTAGAATTGCGTGCACTAAGTTTTGTCTATACTGCAAAACTTTTTACACAGTAATTTTGAGTTTATGAATTGATAAAAATCGAGTACATTATTAATGCGCGTACACGTCAACGGACAGGAAAACCGAGACAATGTAGTCTCTCCCTTAGATGGCATCCAACTTTTACTCAGTAACTTTGTAGAAAGAAACAACAAGAGAAAGAAATACTATAAGCAATGAATTTAAGTGTCGAGGTGAGTTTTCACACGAAAAAATAATTTTTTGCCACGAGAAAATTTTTTCTCGCGGCAAGAAAATTTTTGTTTTCAATTCATGATGCTAAAAAATTTAATGGGGTGAGTAAATTTTTTTGCGTCAAGAAATTATTTTTTTCTGTGTACTCTACCAAATCTAATTTTGTTAAAAAATAAAATTGATATTTTTGAAAAAATTTTTACAGGAAAAATTTGAAGAAGTTAAATTATTAATTGACAAAATTGCGGGGTTTATAAATATACTGGGAGGTTGGCCGATCGAGCCGACACTTAAACGTCAAATTTTATTTTATACTTATCTAGTGTACCACATTGTTTATCTTTCAATGGGATACAATGATTTATTTGAAATTATCGGAAGTCTCGATCTCATTACAGGAAATCTTACGACAACGGCCATGCAAACAATCGTGTTAGTTCGTATGGTTTATGTTAAATTTTCAAAAAATATTTTTAAAATAATTATGAACGTGAAAGTTGAAATTCTCGACAAAAATGACTACAGTCAGTCGGAAAAAGAAATTTTTTTGGGTTATTACTCAATAGCCAGAAAATATCATAAAGTAACCATTGTTTTTTCTTTCATGGGGGGTTTCAGTTGGTGTTTGTTACCTCTACAAAATTACGTTATTTCTTGTAAGTATTTAAAATTTATTAATATTACTAAACAAAATAAGTGGTTAATTTTTGTATTTCCATCCGCAAGTATTATTGAATAGGCCAGCTATTTTAATAGCGCCTTATAGGGTAAAAATATTTTTTTTGAATGCCACGTCATTCAAAAGTATTGTTGTGATCTACATTCTTGAAACGCCATTGCCATTACCCCCGATTTGCTATGTCGCTATAGTTAATTTGCAAGTTGTACTTGTAATTTATATTTGCGCTCACATGGCGATACTTTCACGGAGAATAAGTCATTTTCGTCTTGAAAATAAATCATCTTACCGTAAATTTTCTCAAATTATCAATGCACATTTAGAAATAATCAAGTAAGTCTTCAAAATTTTTTTTGAAAGCATACCGAAATTTTTCACTTACACAGTAAAAAATATTGTGTATTTGTGTCGAAAACGGTTTGTGTTAAACTAACACAAAGTTTGTGTCACTTTTTGTAACATAAAAAATGTGTTATACACTCTTTATTAACACATTTTGTGTGTTACTGTGGAATTCTTTGCGCCCTCTTGTGGCGATATTTCAACATAATCTTTGTGTTAAAAAGGGGTTACACAAAGTTTGTGTCAAAATTTCAACACAAATTTCGTGTCAACCGTTTTTAACACACAAACTGTGTTGATTTTACACAATATTTTTTACTGTGTATTTGGTCTGTGAAAATATTTGTTTAGGGGGGTTCTGTTACACGGAAAAAAATGAACTATATAAATTGAGAATGACAAGTAATATAATGATAAAATGATCAGTAAATACCATCATTCTAAATAGTAATTTTTTCGTTTATGATTAAAACGTGAATAATTACAGGATAAGTATGAAAATTTATTGTCTATGCAAGAAAAATTACTATTTGAACTTTAAAAATCGTAAATGATACTTAGAGAATTGACGACACGTATCATAAAATTTACTATTTGAATGTTAAAATTCCCCATATTGACAACCGGGTTCCTGGTTATAATTTCAAATAGTAATTTTTAAAGTTTTTTTTTTCCGTGTACATTCAAAGTGACGATGCAGTAGATTTTATAATTTTTAAGACCATGAAAAATTTTCACAGACTAAAATAAGTGCCGATTGCTATGCAAATTGACCTTTTCAATTTAAATTTCAAAAAAATATGTATAATTTATATTATTTAGACTAGCAAAAAATATTGAAAACACTTGGACGCCAGTTTACCTTTTTGAGATGTTAGTTTTGACTCCCATAGTAGCCTTAGTTATGTACTATGGACTTTTGGTAAGTTTACTACTTATCTTCATCTAAAAATAATATTTAATAGAGAAATAATTATGCAGGCTTTTGATGCCGGTGAAAAAGTTGCTTTTATATCTCTCTGTACGTATGTCTGTGCAGCAATGTCATGTTTGTTCGCTAATTGTTTGATGGGTGAAATGCTAAAAACTGAAGTACGTACAATTTTTTTTTTTTTTAATTAAAAAAATATATGTGTGTATTCGAGGTATAATATCTAAATTTGAATTAAGTGTGATCGACTTTTGGACGCATATTATCATTGCAATTGGTATGACATGCCAATTAGTGATAGGGGAGTCGTGTTAACTTGCATGACTTACACAAAAAATCCTTTGACAATCACGGCTGGAAAAGTTTATACTTTTTCATTTAATGCGTTCGCAGGTGTAAGTATTTTATAAATAATAATTTCAATATAAAAATTTCAAATTTTACTTACAGGTATTTTTTTTTTTAATAGATTGTTAAATCTTCTCTGGCTTACGTATCAATTTTAAGGACACTCTTGGTATAAAAGTACAGTAAATTAAAACGCCAGGGGAATATAATGCACATTTTTTAAAAATGAATCTTAATTATTTTAATTATTTTATAATTACGTTATATATATATATATACATATATTAGATAGTAATCACAGTCATTATCAAGTATCGAAATAAAATTTTTTTACAGTGTACTGACTAAAAATATTAATAAATTATTATAATTAACGCAAAATTATGATAACCGATAACTGTCATATATGACAAAGTCCGCTCGCGCTGATCTATAAATTCTAGGTGAACTGATCACATTGAATACCTGAAGACAACTGACTGTCTTCTTACAAAATAAATTATTCAACCTCCTCTTTGCACTTAATCGCATGCACGCGTTGAATTACAAAGGAATAAAATTATTTATTCAACCGAACTTATGACAACTTTCAATCGATAAAAGTTCCGTACGTTAATAATGAACCGACATACGTCAGGAATGAGAAATATTAAATGAAGATGAAATTTAGTTCTCCTCAAGACTCTGGCAGTGAATAAACTTTTCTTTCATTTCAATTTCATTTCACTTGTATCTACTACTGAAACTTTGCTCTTGACAGCAATGGATTTACAAGTCGAGGTACTTTTTAATAAAATAAAACAAATTGATTCTAAATATCATCCAAAATATTTTTTTTGTAGAAAGAGTTAAAAGAAGCAAAATCACTGCTTAATAAAGTGTCATGGGTGATGGGATTTTTGGGCGCTTGGCCGGTTCAAAAATCACTCTTTCAACGAATTAAATTTACAATTTTTGTCATATATAAGTGCCTGTATTTATTAATGGCATTTAACGGTTTAGTGGCGAATTTTGATAACGTCAAACTCTTGACGGTATTTGTCCAACAAATCTCAGGCCTTTCGATGACATTCAATCGAATATTATTCATAAATTTTTCCACAAATGTCAAAGACATAATTATAGCCACTCAAAGTGAAATAAGAAATATCGATAAAAAAGATCTTAGCGAAAAAATGATTTATATTAAAATTCATCGAACCGCGAAAATTTATTTCACCTTAACTATTAGTTTTGTATTTTTTACAGCAGTGAGCTGGTATGTTTTGCCTCTACTAAGGTGTTTTGTTGCTTGTAAGTGTTTTTGAAAATTTTTATTTATTTATATAATAAATTATGTCTTGTTTTTTTACAAGGGCTGACACATAAACCATTAGTTATAGTAGTACCTTACAAAGTTAAAATATTTTTCTTCAACGTTTCATCATTCGAACGTTCGTTTTTATTATACATTAGTCAGATTCCAACGTCACTTATGCAGCCAACTTACGTCGCCTCAATTAACATGCAACTAGTGATTGTCACAAATCTTTGCGCTCAAATAGCAATTCTTTCGAGTAAAGTTCGAAGTTTAGATTTGGAAAAGGATTCGTCATCTTCTAATTTAATTCTGAGAGATATTGTAGTCCGACATGTTGAATTATACAAGTAAGTTTACTACAAGAATTATTTTTCGGTAGTGTGTAAATCATTTTGGCTTTTGAAATTTTTTTTTAAGCGGCGGTTAATTTTACGCCCCAAGTGATACAACTTCATACTCTCTAAAGATGAATCAGTGAAATTCACTTCGAATTGGTGGATTTACACATGGGAACCAGATATAAATATACCACTGGTTGAATTAGTGGTATACTTGCACAGAAAAAAAAGTTATCTTGAGTCAAGAAAATATTTTTGAAGACAAACGTTTTCGGGAACCAAGTCAAGATTTTCTTGAGCCAAGAGAATTTGTCTTGGTTAAAAAAAAATCGTCTTGGTCGGTGAAGGTTTCTACTTTATCTGAGAAAATTTAGGTCTCCAAAAAAATTTTCTTGAATCAAGAATATTTTACCTTCAGTCAAGAATTTTTTTTTTTCTGTGTGCTGTAGAAATAGTGACTATCCACTGATTCGCCGTGAATTTCACTAATTCATTTTCAGTGGGTAATGTTTTTCTTTTATTTTAAATAATTAAATTTTAATATTCAGGTTAGCAAGAAAAATTGAAAATACTTGGACGCCTATTTACTGCCTTGAGCTTGCTGTTTTAACTCCTCTTATTTCAATAATTATCTATAATGCGATGATCGTAAGATATTTTGGACATTTATATATTGAGGTGTCAGAATAAAATTTTTTTTTTTCATATTTTATAATTTCTTAAATAGGGTAAGAGCACCGGTACCCAGCCCTAAACCAGTAGCCAGCCACCTCATGTTAAATTATATCTACATATATTTTGAGCCAATGTCAAAGTATATGACCGGCTGGCTACTGGTTAGGGGCTGGGTACTGGTGCTCTTACCCTAACTTTAAAATTTGAGTAAAATTGTCCCCCAAAAATTAGATCGATCTATTAACAATTGAAAAATTACATATAGGAATTTTTTGTCACACTTGAGAATCATGTAAAAAAAATCGTTTTTTTTTTGTAAACAAGTATATAGAAAAGTTATCCGATCGAATTCTAGATAAAATTTTTCCGGGAAATGAATTCTTTACAAAAAAAACTTAGAGTGTAATTAGATATTAATTAATATTGATATCGAATAAATTGATAGAAATTTTTAATTTAATAAAAATTCGTAACCCGAAAGATAATATTTTTTATTTTTTTGACATCTCAAATATATATTTTCGTTATTGCTATTTTTATATATAATTTATAGCTTCTAAGTAGTGGTCAAAAAGTAACAGCAATTCCTTATTGCACTTACATGATTGTTACCCTAGGAAGTCTCTTCGGGCATTGTCTGATGGGGGAATCATTGAAGAACCAAGTTCGTATAGAATAAATATAAAAAATTACCGGTACTAATATCTTATAGCAATAAATAGTTAATTTTTTAAATTAAATCTGTCGAAAGTGTGATCTTCTTTCGGAAGCTTATTATCACTGTAACTGGACCGATATGCCGATGATTAACAAAAAAAAGTTGATAATTTGCATGACATACACCAATATCACCCTGCATATCACCGCTGGAAAATTTTTCGTTTACTCATACAATGCATATACAGGTGTAAGTACTATTACTTATAGCACTTTATCGCTTGTAACCCTGGCGGTTCTAATTTACCGTAAAAAATCAGTAAAAACGCCGTAATTTTATGGTAAATGAGTATAGACCCGTAATTTACGATAATTTGAGTCCGTCAGCGGGAAAAAAATTGTAATGTAATTTTTTTAACTTCTATTAGATGCTGAAAACTATAATGGCATATGTGTCTCTATTACGCACAGTCGCAATGTAATATATAATAGCAATTACAAGCTATCATTATTTTGACAAATATCGTGAGAGTATTTGAATGTCATTTTCTTTTTTTACTAGTGATAAATCTTATTCATACGTGCACTTGCTTCATTATCTGTAATATTACGAGCAGTGGTAAAGTATTGACCACAAATATATTGTATTTTAAATAACGACTTTGATCACAACTTTTGAAATAAAGACCGCAAATAAATAGATTTGTATAAAAATTTCTTTGTTTATTAAATTCTTTTTATTTTTTCAATACTTTGAGAGCAAAAATTAGAATTTTTATAAAAAAAATTATCAAAGTATTTTCAAAAATATCAAATCATTTCGTTTAATCAGGACCGTATGAAGTTTTTGAAATGTGTAAATTATAGATGTATGCTCAGTGAAATTAATTTACGATTGAGGTGGATGTTAAAAAGTAACTAAACGCCTCTGTGCATAAGAAATTATGCGGATCCCCTTTTGGCGCGTAATCGAATCGCGCATGTACTGCTAAACTTTGTTATTCATATGCAATAGTGATGAACTTACTAAAAGTTTGATTTATTATTCATAAATGAATTCATTAACGTAACGCACAAAGAGACGTTAGTTCTTCACTCTTGACCACTAAGTTTTATTTGCGGAATTAAATTCTCTCTATTTTCCTGGTGTGTTATTTGATATCCGAACCAACATTACCAGTGATGAATACAAACGTCGAGGTAAACTTTTACAAATAAATGTCTAAGCTATTAAATTTATACCGTATCTAAAGCACGATAAGAAAAAAAGTTAATAATTTTGAGTCTAATAAAATAAAAATTTTAGAAACAATTTAAAGAAGCCAAATTATTATTCGACAACATTCGTTGGATGATACAAATTTTGAACGCCTGGCCAATTGATCGTACAACGAGAGGATTACTACTGTTTATATTTTATTTGATCTATGAAAATATTTATCTTTCTATGGCGTACAATGATTTTTTTTCAACTTTCGGTGATCTCCAGCTTATGACTGCGAATCTTTTAGGAACTTTAATACAAACGGTGATGATGACACGATTGACGTTCGTCAGATTTTCAAAGAGCTTAGAAAAAATAATTATCGAAGTAACAGATAATTTTTGTGATAAAAATTACCAAGATCCAAATGAAAAGAGGATCTACGTCCAATACAGTTCATTAGCAACTAAGTTTTACAAAATTACAATGATTTTTGGTGCTGGGTCTGCATTCGGTTTTGGTCTATTACCTCTACAAAAATGTATTATTTCCTGTAAGTTATTATTTAAATTCATTGAATTAAATTGTATAAATATGGGTCACACTATTTTTACCCCATCAAAGTTTTTATTTTTATAACTAAATCAAGGGTTACTGCATAAACCTGTCGTGCTAGAGCTTCCCTTCAAAATAAAAGTATTCTATCATAGTAATTTATCTGCCGATCAAACTATTCTATTATATATTTATGAATTACCGCTACCAATAAATGCATGTAGTTTTATTGCATCGATAAATCTTCAATTCATGATCATAATGAATATATGTGCGCGTACTGCTATTTTGAGAAATTTAATAAAGAATGTGAATGTCAAGGGAGGAACCAGTAGTCAAAAGCTATTTTTCAAGCAAATAACTCTTAAACACTTAGTTTTACTCAAGTAAGTACATTATTATAATTCGAGAATCGATAAAACCATTAAATGACTCATAATATTTATTTGAATTAAGATTAACGGATGCATTCGAGCAAACATGGACACCAATATTTTGTTTCGAGACAATTATTCTCGTTCCGCTTACGTCATTAGTAATGTTTTCAGTTTTGGTAATTATTTTTAATATATTTTTTTTATAATTAAGAAATTTATATATTTGAGAGCAATGTTACAATTCTACTCACAACATCTCTACTCAAGAGAAGTAGCTACAATTCTACTCACTCACAACTTTACTCAACTTCAACTCTACTCCCAGCTTTTTTTTACTCAGCTTCAATTCTACTCACAAAGAATTGCTATTTTATCGATAGGCTAAAATACGAGAGTAGAGTTGTAGCTGAGTCAAGATATTACTGAGTAGAGTTAAACTTGAATGAAAAAAACTGTGAGTAGAGTTGAGGCTGAGTAAAGTTGTGAATGAGTAGAGTTGTAGCCTACTTCTCTTGAGTAGAGGTGTTGTGAGTAGAATTGTAACACTGCCTATTTGAGATGGGTGTAATCTAAAGCTTTCGCAATAATTATTTCAATATTTGGTGGCCAAATTCAAATTTAGCGGCTTATAAAAAATTTTGATACTTGAAAACTGATTACACTATTTGTAATCGGACTAATACACACTTGAATTTCTTATCATCAACGTATTATTCGCCAACATTTCAAAATCTAAAAATTAAAATAATTTAGAAGGGTCTAAAATAAATTTTTAAATCTTAAAGTTTCGAGGCAATTGAATTCTCGTCAAAGGGAAAGATTTGGATAATACTCAATATCGATAAAAAAGTAAAATTCATATGGGATGAAGTTTTTTAATCATCAATAATTTCATAGGCACTAGATGGTGGTGAAACGGTGGCGATCTTGACGTTAGTAACTTACGTGGGCTCAATGACGTCATGCTTATTTGCAAACTGTTGGATGGGTCAACTTTTGTTAGATGAAGTATGCCTTAGCAACCGGAAACGAGTTAGAACGAATTGAAGTTAATTCGAAAAAGTTGTAATCCCGCGTCAATTTAAATCTGTTTTTTTTTTTTTTCTAATTTGATCTTATTCGCCTCTTTCAATAAAAATTAATGCGTTTTGTTACTTCTTGGTCAATTTAATTCGTTTCTATCCATTAGAAACTCATTTTTCAAATCTGATTCATTTATTTCTCTGCCATTTTTAGTACCAATGTGAATTTGATCAAATTCAAACAATCAAAAGTTCATTCTATTCGATCTAATTCGTTTTTGGTTGCTGAGTGCAAAATAGTTCAGCATTTTTTGGTATATTTTTAATACTGACTTTTTTATGTTAAAATAAAGCGTGATCAACTTATGGAAGCATTTTACCTTTGCGAGTGGTACGAAATGTCAAATGAGTGTAAAAAATTTTTGTTGATTTGTATGATTAATTGTGCGAATATTCCGATGCAAATAACTGCTGGAAAAATTTACATATTTTCGTTCAACGGTTTCACGGGAGTAAGTACTTCAATTACTGACCTAATGGTCACCTAAGTTGTTTTAAACGTGATCTATTACTTTTCAGATAATGAAATCTTCGTTGGGTTACGTGTCGTTGCTACGAACCCTGACTTTGTGAAAATGTTTCAAATTATCTTAATAGTTTAATTGTAACTATTTTTTTTCTAACAGTAATATAATAAAATCAGTTTCACTTACTGATTACTTGTTGATTGTGAATAATTAATTAATTTTTTTTGTTGTTTTCATTATCGAGATTCTCTCGCAAAAGTAATAAAAAAATTTATTGCGGAATTATTTAGTATATACAATAAACGATAAAAATTTCATAAAAGTTGATGATCTCAATTTATCACTACACTTTATGGAAGTAAACAAAACATATATATTATAAAAAATGTGAAGACGGTGGCTCATGTTATTAAAATTGATATCATAACTCCTTTTTGAAATTTTTGCCCTTTAGTTTTAGGAGAAATTTTTTTTTAATCATTCAGAAGTAAAAAACTTGTGACACGACCACTTGAGGGAGTTGAACATAAGTAAAAATTGTAGATGTATGCTAAGTAAAAATAGTTCAACGATTAGGGGTGGATGTTAAAAAGTAACTAAACGTCTCTGTGCATAAGAAATTATGCGGATCCTCCTTTGGCGCGTAATCGAATCGCGCATATACTGCTAAACTTTGTTATTCATATTCAATAGTGATAAACTTTCTAAAAGTTTGATTTATTATTCATAAATGAATTCATTAAGATAACGCACAAAGAGACGATAGTTCTTCACTCTTGACCAATAAGTTTTATTTACGGAATTAAATTCTCTCTATTTTCCTGGGGTATTATTTGATTTCCGAACCAATATTACCAGTGATGAATACAAACGTCGAGGTAAACTTTTACAAATAAATGTCTAAGCTATTAAATTGATACGATAACTAAAGCACGATAAGAAAAAAAGTTAATAATTTTGAGTCTAATAAAATAAATATTTCAGAAGCAATTTAAAGAAGCCAAATTATTATTCGACAAAATTCGTTGGATGATACAAATTTTGAACGCCTGGCCAATTGATCGTACTACGAGAGGACTAATACTGTTTATGTTTTATCTGATCTATGAAAATATTTATCTTTCTATGGCGTACAATGATTTTTTTTCAATTTTTGGTGATCTTCAGCTTATGACTGCGAATCTCTTAGGAACTTTAGTACAGACGGTGATGATGACGCGATTGACGTTCGTCAGATTTTCAAAGAGCTTAGAAAAAATAATTATCGAAGTAACAGATAATTTTTGTGATAAAAATTACCAAGATCCAAATGAAAAGAGGATCTACGTCCAATACAGTTCATTAGCAACTAAATTTTACAAAATTACAATGATTTTTGGTGCTGGGTCTGCATTCGGCTTCGGCCTATTACCTCTACAGAAATGTTTCATTTCTTGTAAGTAATTATTTAAATTTATTCAATTAAGTTTCTCAAATAAGGCTCACACTATTTTGGCCCTCCGTTAACTTTTATTTTAAAAATAGATAATATATATGTTATCAATTGCTTGTCAATAACCATAAATAGGTTGAGTTTTATTTATCAACTGTAATCATGTAGAGGAGGCTGAGGCACGCCAGGATTTCCCGGAACTTGGCTAAAAAGAATATTTAGATTTTGTCTTAAATTTTTAATTCATTTTCTAATAGTTTCAAATTTTGAAGCGAAATATTTGAAAAATTTTTTAATCGAAGCGATTTGATCGAAAAACCAAACGAATTACAGTCCAAGCTCGTTATAAGCAATCGTCAAAAGTTGTAGAGGAAAAAATTCGTAGAAAAATCCAAAATTTAGGCTCCTCTTTCATGTTAAGTTCAAAAAGGAAAGAGTGGGGGAGGTTAAAAGTCATAACGAAAACCTCGATAGAAAAAGTTGCTTATTACGAACTTAGGCTGTAATTACTGCTTTAGGTATTTGTCGTGCTCTGGTCCTCTTTCATGCCTATTGTTCAATTCATATTGACTTGTCTATTATGTAATTTAAATATTTATTAAATTAAGGGTTACTGCATAAACCTGTCGTGCTAGAGCTTCCCTTTAAAATAAAAGTATTCAATCATAATAATTTATCTGCTGATCAAACTATTCTATTATATATGTACGAATTACCGTTACCAATAAATGCATGTTGTTTTATTGCGTCGATAAATTTGCAATTTATGATCATAATAAATATCTGCGCTCGTACGGCTATTTTGAGAAATTTAATAATGAACATAAATATCAAGGGAGAAACCATAAGGGAAAAACTATTTTTCAAACAAATAGCTCTTGAACATTTAGTATTACTCAAGTAAGTCGAGGTTGTTTTTTAAATTTTTCATTAGATGATTGATAAAATCATTAAATTACTAATAATATTTATTTGAATTTAGATTAACGAAAGCATTTGAGCAAACGTGGGCGCCAATTTTTTGTTTCGAGACAATCATTTTCGTTCCACTTATGTCCTTAGTGATGTTTTCAGTTTTGGTAATTATTTTTAATATATTTATTTTATAATTAAAAAATGTGTGTATTTAAAATGGGTGTAATCTGAACCTTTCACAATATAATTAAGCTAATATCTGATGGTCAAATTTTAATGAAAAATCACGAAAAAAAAATTTTAAGTCGTACACGGAGAAAAATTTTGGCTCAAAACCTACACGGAAAGAAATTTTCTTTAAAAATTACCGTTAAATTCACTGTAATCGTGGGACATAATGCGGCGCTTTTATATATTACCATTTTTGAAATAAAAATTACGAAAAAATTTATTTTTTTTGTGGTAGACTTCATAAAATTTACCGAAAATCGAATAAAATTTACAGTAGACTACGGTAAAATTTGTTCAAAAAAACTTAAGAATTATCTCATTCACCAAAAAACGATTAGGTCGTGCCATTCGTCCCACGATTACAGTGAATTTAATGGTAATTTTTAAAGAAAATTTATTTCCGTGTACCAATTTTTATTATGCTGTCGACTAAACTTGAAACAGGAAGTGAAGCATCAAAAAAATTATTATGCTCATACGAAAAATTATTATGCTGTATCACAATACTTACAACGCGCAAGAAACTTATTAATAAGCTTTAATAACAATTACTTTCATACATTATAATAATTATGATGCAGCATAATAATATTCCATAAGAGCATAATAACTTTTTGGATGATTCACTTCCTGTGTCAAGTTTGGTCGATAGCATAATAAAAATTGGTAGATTTCGAGCCAAAATTGTTCTCCGTGTAAAATCTAAACTATTTTTAGGAGTCGATTAAAAATTGACTGACATACATTTGAATTTCTTATCTTTGAATAATATTTAAATTTCAATTAGATTTTTATCGAAAGTGAAAGCTTAGATAATACACAATTTAAACAAATGAGTTCGTATGGGATAAAATTACTGAATCATCAAATACTTAATAGGCACTAGATGCTTCTGAAACGATGGCAATTTTGACATTAGTAACTTACGTGGGTTCAGTGATGTCATGTTTATTTGCAAACTGCTGGATGGGTCAGCTTTTGTTAAATGAAGTATGCAACTCAATAAAATAATTCTATCTGTGTTTATAATACTGACTTTTGTATCCTAATATGAAGCATGATCAACTTTTGGAAGCATTTTACCTTTGCAAGTGGTACGAAATGTCTAATGAGTGTAAAAGATTTTGGTTGATTTGTATGATTAATTGTGGGAATATTCCGATGCGAATAACTGCTGGGAAAATTTACATATATTCGTTCAACGGTTTCACGGGAGTAAGTACTTCAATTACTGACCTGATGGTCACCTAAGTTTTTTTAAACGCGATCTATTACTTTTCAGATACTGAAATCTTCGTTGGGTTACGTGTCGTTGCTGCGAACCCTGACTTTGTGAAAATGTTTCAAATTAACTTAATAGTTTAATTGTAACTATTTTTTTAAAACAGTAATATAATAAAATCAGTTTCACTTACTGATTACTTGTTGATTGTGAATAATCAATTAATTTTTTTGTTGTTTTCATTATCGAGACTCATCTCGTAAAAGTAATAATAAAATTTATTGCGGAATGATTTAGTATATACAATAAACGATAAAAATTTCATAAAAGTTGATGATCCCCAGAACTATACATCCCTTTCGAGCATGTAAAAAAAAAAATTTATCACTACACATTATCGAAGTGAACAGAACATATCTTATTAAAAATGTGAAGACGGTGGCTCATGTTATTACAATTGATATCATAACTCCTTTTTGAAATTTTTGCCCTTTAGTTTTAGTAGAAATTTTTTTTTTAATCATTCAGAAGTAAAAAACTTGTGACATAACCATTTGAGGGAGTTGAACATGGGTAAAAAATTGTAGATGTATGCTCAGTAAAAATAGTTTAACGATTAAGGGTGGATGTTAAAAAGTAACTAAACGTCTCTGTGCATAAGAAATTATGCGGATCCCCCTTCGGCGTGTAATCGAATCGCGCATGTACTGCTAAACTTTGTTATTCATATGCAATAGTGATGAACTTACTAAAAGTTTGATTTATTATTCATAAATGAATTCATTAACGTAACGCACAAAGAGACGTTAGTTCTTCACTCTTGACCACTAAGTTTTATTTGCGGAATTAAATTCTCTCTATTTTCCTGGTGTGTTATTTGATATCCGAACCAACATTACCAGTGATGAATACAAACGTCGAGGTAAACTTTTACAAATAAATGTCTAAGCTATTAAATTGATACGATAACTAAAGCACGATAAGAAAAAAAGTTAATAATTTTGAGTCTAATAAAATAAATATTTCAGAAACAATTTAAAGAAGCCAAATTATTATTCGACAAAATTGGTTGGATGATACAAATTTTGAACGCCTGGCCAATTGATCGTACTACGAGAGGACTAATACTGTTTATATTTTATTTGATCTATGAAAATATTTATCTTTCTATGGCGTACAATGATTTTTTTTCAACTTTCGGTGATCTCCAGCTTATGACTGCGAATCTTTTAGGAACTTTAATACAAACGGTGATGATGACACGATTGACGTTCGTCAGATTTTCAAAAAGCTTAGAAAAAATAATTATCGAAGTAACGGATAATTTTTGTGATAAAAATTACCAAGATCCGTACGAAAAGAGGATCTACGTCCAATACAGTTCAATGGCAGTAAAATTTTACAAAATTACAATGATCTTTGCTGCCGGTTCTGCATTCGGTTTCGGCCTATTACCTCTGCAAAAATGTATTATTTCCTGTGAGTAATTAAAACTATGTGTTCAATTAAGTTGCATAAATAAGACTCACACTATTTTTACCCCTTATAAATTTGTTCTTTGGAGATAGATGTCATATAGGGTGAGTTTTATTTATCATCCGTAATCATTTAGGGGAGACTGGACACGTCGGAGGTACCCGTCGAAATTCGGTGCAAAGAAAAGTTAGATTTTTTTTGTCAATTTTTAAATTGTTATCAAGATTAATTCGGAGCCTAGAAAAAAAATTTTGAAACGATGATAGCCCGAGTTTAAAAAATAACTTATCATTTGTTGACTTCAACTAAGCCACAGCCAAGTCGAATTTCATTTCTTTGGCTTAAATGGATGACGAACGTATTTGATTTCGACTTTTGTCTAACTCAATATACTTAGTATCCATTTGAGTAAAAAAATTCAAATTTACGATATTTTTTTGACCAGGGACTTAGTTGAATGATTACAAAACGAAATGTATTCGGTGCTCAGAAACAAAAAAATTTTCTACACGCTTAGATACTTCGTCGTGCTCTGGTCCTCTTTTCTGCCTATCGTCCAAATAATATGTACTTGTCTAATATTTAATTTAATTAATAATTCAATTAAGGGCTACTGCATAAACCTGTTGTGCTGGAGCTTCCCTTCAAAATAAAAGTATTCAATCACAATAATTTATCTGCTGATCAAACTATTTTATTGTATATGTACGAATTACCGTTACCAATAAACGCATGTGTTTATAATGCATCGATAAATCTGCAATTTATGATCATAATGAATATATGTGCCCGTACTGCTATTTTGAGAAATTTGATGAAGGATATGAATGTCAAGGGAGAAACTATTAGTCAAAGACTGTTATTCAAGCAAATAGCTCTTAAACATTTAGTATTACTCAAGTAAGTCGAGGTTGGTTTTTAAATTTTTCATTAGATGATTGATGAAATCATTAAATTACTCATAATATTTATTTGAATTCAGATTAACGAAAGCATTTGAGCAAACATGGACACCAATTTTTTGTTTTGAGACACTTATTCTTGTTCCACTTGTGTCCTTAGTAATGTTTTCAGTTTTGGTAACTATTTTTTTCTACTAGTTCTTGTAGGTTTAAGTTAAGAAATCATCAGTAATTTATTATTAGGCAATAGATAGTAATGAAACGGTGGCAATTTTGACACTAATAGCTTACGTGGCCTCAATGATGTCATGCTTATTCGCAAACTGTTGGATGGGTCAACTATTAATAAATGAAGTATGGAATTCAACAAAAATTCTCTAATACACGAAAAAAAATTGTAATTACTACAACAGCAGCTGTAGTAAAATCAGTACGACAGTCGAACTCCATTAACTCGGACATTATGTCCATGAAGAAGCGGAAATTTCTTTGAATTTCCGGGTTAACGGAAGCCCCTTCTCCCTTGAAAAGTAAACTATGACGCATGCATTCTTACGTCACATGAACGACGCATATAGAAATATACACAGACACATACGAAAGTGTAGCATCGGGTAAGAGACAACGTAGCTTATAGTGAGGGTCAAGATTCAGGGAAAGTTCCGAGATAATGGAATCCGAGTTAATGGAGTTCGACTGTATCCTTTAACACATATGGAGTACTCGCGACTGCAAATATTTTACTGCAATATTGTCGTTAGAAGAACCATATTTTTTTTCGTGTATATTTACAATACTGATTTCTGTCTCTTAAAATGAAGCGTGATCAACTTTTGGAAGCATTTTACGGATGCAACTGGTACGAAATGTCTACTGAATGTAAAAGATTTTGGTTGATTTGTATGATTAATTGTGGGAATATTCCGATGCAAATAACTGCTGGGAAAATTTATGTATTTTCGTTCAACGGTTTCACGGGAGTAGGTACTTCAATTATTGACCTGATGGTCACCTAAGTTGTTTTAAACGCGATCTATTACTTTTCAGATACTGAAATCTTCGTTGGGTTACGTGTCGTTGCTGCGAACCCTGACTTTGTGAAAATGTTTCAAATTATCTTAATAGTTTAATTGTAACTATTTTTTTTTTTTTTTACAGTAATATAATAAAATCAGTTTCACTTACTGATTACTTGTTGATTGTGAATAATTAATTAATTTTTTTTGTTATTTTCATTCTCGAGACTCATCTCGCAAAAGTAATAATAAAATTTGTTGCAGAATTATTTAGTACATACAATAAATGATAAAAATTTCATGAAAGTTGATAATCTCCCGAACTATATATCCCTCTCGGGCATGAAAAAAAAAAAATTTATCAATACACATTATTGAAGTGAGCAGAACATATATTATAAAAAATGTGAAGACGGTGGCTCATGTTATTAAAATTGATATCGTTACTTCTTTTTTAAACTTTTGCCCTTTAGTTTCAGTAGAATTTTTTTTTTTAAGCATTTAAAAACACAACCACTTGGGGGAGTTGAAAATAAGCAGCAAATTTGTATTGTCATCAGTATGAAAAATAATTGCAATGTGTATACCGCAGATGTACGTTCAGTAAAATTAGTTTAACGGTGAGGGTGGATCTTGCAAAGTAACTGAACGCCTGTTTGCATAAGAAATTATCCGGACCCCCCTTTGGCGCGTAATCGAACCGCGCATGTACTGCAAAACTTTGCTATTCGTATGCAATAATAATGAACTTACTAAAAGATACATTTATTATTCATAAATTAATACATTAATATGACGCACAAAGACAATGGATCCCCACTCTTGACCACTGAGTTTCATTGGCGGAATTAAATTCTCTCTATTTTCCCGGTGTATTATTTGATATCCCAACCAATATCACCAGTGATGAATACAAACGTCGAGGTAAACTTATATCTAAGCTATTAAACATATACTGCAGATAAAGTATGATAAGAAAAATATTGGAGAATAATTTTCAGTTTAAATAAAATAAATATTTCAGAAACAATTCGCGGAAGCTAAATTATTATTCGATAAAGTCGGTTGGATTATTCAATTTTTGAGCGCATGGCCACTAAACCCGACGTATACTAAATTAATACTGTTCTTATTGTATTTGATTTACGAAAATATCTATCTTCTGATAGCGTACAATGATTTTCTTTCAATATTCGGTGATCTTCAGCTCATGACTACAAATCTTATAGGATCATTAGTACAGACGATAATGATGATACGATTAATTTTTGTTAAATTTTCAAAAAAAGTTAGAAATATAATTATCGAAATCCAAGATGACGTTTGTGAAAAAAATTATAAAAATCCTGATGATAAAAAAATTTACGTGCAATACAGCTCGTTAGCCATTAAGTTTTACAAAGTCACCATGGGGTTTGGCACCGGCGCGGGATTAAGTTTTTTTATATTACCTTTACAAAACTGTATTTTATCTTGTAAGTACTCCATGTTATTTATTTTTTTTTAGCTTCATAGATGAAGCCCATTCTATTTCGAGCAGTAAAATAATAGTACATTGCATGACAAGAGATGAAACAAGAGGATTTCGCTATACCTGCAGTGAAAGTTCAAATCTCTGCCCTGTTTTTGAAAGAAAGTTGTACTTTTCTCTTATAAGAACACAAATAAAAATTAGCGCGTGCGCCATTTTTTTTAAACAGAGGCCAAAATTTAAACTTTCAAGTGCAGATCTAGAAATTTCTTCCCTTGGGGTGTAATATACCAGAAAAGAAACGAAATAACCGGAAAACACTCGGCTTCATTTATATATGAACCACTTAATATAAATTAGAATGTTTACTAATCACATATTTTTTTGAAACAATAAAATTTAAGGGTTACTGCATAAGCCTGTTTTTCTGGAGCTTCCTTACAGAGTTAAATTATTTAACTCAAATGAAACATCTTTCAAAGAGTCTATTCTACTGTACATTTTTGAAGCACCGTTACCTGTAACTGCGTTGTGTTTTTTCGCATCTGTTAATATGCAATTTATAATAATAACAAATATATGCGCTCGTATTGCTATTTTGACCAGCAGAATAAAGAAAGTGCGCGGCGAAGTTGAACCTGTCAGTGCAATTAAACACATTGTGCTCAAACATTTGGAATTGATCAGGTGCGTGAGATTAACGTTTACCCCCCCCCCCCCACCCAAACTTTGAGTCTTCTTCGTTTGTTTCAAAAAAGTGGGAAACGTTTAAAATTTACAGCCCCTTGTTGTCTACATTTTAAGAGCTTCTACTGTAGATAAATTTTGAATTTTAGCGCCTCGAGGAAAAAAGTTGTATGTTGGTACAAAAGTTTAGGGTACATAAAAAATTTTCAAAAAATAATTACATGCGAGTTGCGAATAAATATCAGCATATATTTTTTTTTTTTCGTGGTGGCGGTAAATTCAAATTTTTGAATACGGGTCATTTTTAATAAGAAGTCATTTTTAATAAATATAATATTTATTTTGTTGCCTATTGTCAATTTTAATGATTTTTTTGTCTAGATTAACAAAAAAAGTTGACGAAATTTGGACACCGGTTTTTTGCGTTGAAATAATTGTTTTAATTCCACTTTTGGCCCTAGTTATGTTCAGTGCAATTTTGGTAATTAATTAGAAACTTCAACTAGTATCTTTTATTATTACGAATAGTGAATATTATTTATGAATTTTTTGCAGGCACTGGAAGCCAATGAGACAATAGCGTTTATGACATTATTCACTTACGTAGGCGCAGTATTGTCATGTTTGTTTGCAAATTGTTTGATGGGTGAACTATTATTAACTGAAGTATGTATTATTCCAGTGTACTATTAAACTTAAAAAATTTAATTATTAACATTATTGTGAGTTGCAATAAAGCGTGAGCAGTTGTTGGAAGCATTTTACTTATGCAATTGGTACAAAATGTCAACCGAGTGTAAACGATCCTGGCTCATTTGTATGGTAAATTGTGCAAATATTCCAATGCGTATGACTGCTGGAAAAATTTACATATTTTCGTTCAACGGTTTTACGGGAGTAAGTACTTTTAATTACTGAGCTAATGATTAAATTATTTATCACCATACCTGCACCTGAAGTTCAAGTTTCAAAATTAGCGCGCGTGCTATTCTTTCTACAGAGGCAAAAATTTAAACTTTAAGGTGCAGATCTGGTGAAAAATTGGATGCATACTACAAAGGAAAGTAGGAATTCCCAATCCGCGTGTTTGCTACCCTCGCTTTCGGCTCGAGTCGGCAATTACACACACGGGTCGGAATGCCCTTACTTTCCTTCCTCGGTATAGAATATACTAATCAAAATTTTCTATTAATTTCTTATAGATATTGAAATCTTCAATGGGTTACGTATCGTTATTACGAACACTGACAATGTGAAAATTTTTTTTTAATAAGTAATTTTCTTAGTCTAATTGTAATTATTTTTTGAAATTTACAGTAATATAATTTCGTTCGTTATACTGTTAATTGTCATTATTTTATTGAATTTTTTTTTAAATTATACATATGTATATATGATCAGTCAATCAATTAGACTCTAAGATATGGAAGAGATACGAAAAAAAAAATTTTTTTTAGTATTTTGGAAATTTCTTACAGAAATGATTCAATCGATTGATACCGAAATTTAATCAGCTCTAGAACTTAAAAAAAGTTCTGATCTGAGTTAAAACTCATTCAAATACTTATTTCGATAACTTACATTGATGTCATCCTGAATACATTCATTTTATTGAACACAATCGTGAATAAATATTCGAAAAATTTCCCGAAATATATCCCATTCCGGCATATAATAAAAATTTATCACTAAACATTACAGACATGAACAGATATATTATAAACTAAGTGAAGTCGTTGGTTTATGTTATTAAAATTAATATCATAACTTTTTTTATAAACTTTTGCCCTTTAGTTTTAATTGAAATCTTTTTGTCAAGCAGTTAAAAGTAAAAAACATGTAAAAACACAACCACTTGAAGAGTTGAAAATAAGCTGAAAGTTTGTACTGTTATCAGTATGAAAAATAATTGCAATGTGTATACCGCAGATGTACATTCAGTAAAAGTAGTTTAATAATGAGGGTGGATGTTATGAAGTAACTAAACGTCTCTGTGCATAAGAAAATATGCGGATCTCGTCTTGTGCGCGTAATCGAATCGCGCATGTACTGCTAAACTTTGTTATTCATATGCAATAGTGATGAACTTACGAAAAGTTTGATTTATTATTCATAAATGAATTCATTAAGATAACGCACAAAGAGACGTTAGTTCTTCACTCTTGGCCACTAAGTTTTATTTGCGGAATTGAATTCTCTCTATTTTTCTGGTGTATTATTTAATATCCCAATCAATATTACCAGCGATGAATACAGACGTCGAGGTAAAATTTTACAAATAAATGTCTAAGCTATGAAATTTATGCAATAACTAAAGTGTGGTAAGAAAAAAAGTGAATAATTTCGAGATTAATAAAATAAATATTTCAGAAACAATTTAAAGAAACCAAATTATTATTCGATAAAATTGGTCGGATGTTGAAAATTTTGAATGCCTGGCCAGTTGGTTGTACAACTAGAGGATTCATACTGTTTACAATTTATTTCATTTATGAAAATCTTTATCTTTCTATGGCGTTCAATGATTTTATTTCAATTTTTGGTGATCTTCAGCTTATGACTGTGAATCTTTTAGGAACTTTAGTTCAGTTGGTGATGATGATACGATTGATTTTCGTAAGATTTTCAAAAAGCTTAAAGAAAATAGTTATCGAAATAACAGATAATTTTTGTGATAAAAATTATCAAGATCCAAATGAAAAGAGGATCTACGTTCAATACAGCCCATTAATAACTAAGTTCTACAAAATTACTATGATATTTGGTGTTGGGTCTGCATTCGGCTTCTGCTTATTACCTCTACAGAAATGGTTAATTTCTTGTAAGTAATTACTTAAATTTATTCAATTAAGTCTCTTAAATAAGGCTCACACTATTTTGGCCCTCTGTTAATTTTTATTTTAAAAATAGATAATACATATTTTATCAATTACTTGTCAATAACCACAAATAGATTGAGTTTTATTTGTCAACTATAATCATGTAGAGGAAACTAAGGCACGACGAGATTACCCGGAAATTTGCTCAAAAGAATATTAAGATAGTGTCCTAAATTTTTAATTACTTTCAAGTTTGAAACAAAATATTGGAAAAAAATTTCGAAGCGATAATAGATTTGATCGAAAAACCGAAGGAATTACAGCACAAGCTCTTTATAAGCAACCGACAAAAGTTGTAGGGAAAAAAATTCGAAGAAAAATCGAGGATTTGGGCTCCCCTCCAATTTTAGTTTTGGGAGCCTGTTCTACATGTGTGCGTTACATATGTGGATTATTGCAAGTAGCTCGTTATGAAAAAAGATTTAAATTGCGTTGAAAAGACCAATAATCAGTTATAGGAGAGGGTGGGGCAGAGCGGCCCCCCTGAAATTTTGATAAAAAAAAATTGTTTTTTTCTTCGACTAATTACTATAAATCCGATATGTTCGCGCATTTTTACCCCTACGCATGACATTTGGGGCAAAATGAATAAGCCCAAAATTTTGAAAAAGTGATTTTTTCATATTTTTATCGTCAAATTAAAAATAAATTATTATATTTTCACATTTCTAGCCCTACGCATAACACCTGGGGCAAAATGGACCAGCCGAAACTTCCGAAAAAATTATTTTTTCATATCTTTCGGCCGTTTCTCTAAGGAAGAGGCAAATTTGGTCACTAAAAATTTATAAAAATAAAATTTGTTTTTTTAGTTGATAAATTTTTGAAATAAAGTAAAACTATAGAATTGTTTTTTTTTTTTTATTAAATAACAATTAGTAATTAAGTTAATCGAGAGTGAACGATTTATTACACCTTAAAAAATTTTTTTCGAGAAATATAAAACCAAAAATAGTTGTCAAGAGAAAGAAATACATTCTTAATGATGAAAACAATTTAAAAAAAAAAAAAAACGAAAAAAACAAAATTTTTTTATCACTTTTTGGAGGGGGGCCGCTCTGCCCCACAAAAAAAATTTTTTTTTTCAGAATTTTGGCAAAATGTCCATAAATTTGTTCGAAATAGGACAAAAGTAAAGTGATCTTATGGTTGAAAGTCACAAAAAGTAATAATTGGCTTAGGGGGGCCGCTCTGCTTCACCCTCCCCTAAGTCTAGAAAGGAAAGAGTGGGGGAGGTCAAAAGTTATAACGAAAACCGCGATAGGAGAAATTGCTAATTACTGTTTTAGATTTAGATATGTTTCGTCGTGCTTTGGATTTCGGCCACTTTAAATAAATTACAATGTTTACCAATTACATATTTTTTTGAAATAATAAAATTTAAGGGTGTCTGCATAAGCCTATTTTTCTGGAGCTTCCTTACAGAGTTAAAGTATTTAACTCAAATGAATCATCTTTTAAAGAATCTATTCTACTGTACGTTTTTGAAGTACCGTTACCTGTATCTTCGTTGTTTTATTCTGCATCTGTTAACATGCAATTTATAATAATAACAAATATATGCGCTCGTATTGCTATTTTGACTAGCAGAATAAAGAATGTGCGCGGCGAAGTTGAATCTGTCAGTGCAATTAAGCGCATTGTGCTCAAACATTTGGAATTGATCAGGTGCGTGAGATTAATAAGTCATATAGTCAATCTTGCTAGTGCAATTTCTCTAACTTTTACACTCCTAACTTTTGAGTCTTCTCCGCTTCGGAAAAAAAATTGGAAAAAGTTTAAAATTTACAGCCCCTTGTTGTCTAACTTAGAGAGCTTCGACTGCAGAAAATTTTTGAATTTCATTGCGTCGAGAAAAAAATTTGTATGTTGGTATAAAATTTTTTTCGGCTAAGAGTGTCGTCTGGGGCGGGGGTAGGGATGCCCCGCAACCCGTGTATGACGGAAAGGGCGCGAAAACGGCCTTCCGTTAAACGGAGGTGGACTTCGGTCCCGTTACATTTATTAATTGTCAATATTATTGATTTTTCATCTTCTTGTTTTTCGATTAGAATAACAAAAAAATTTGACGAAGTTTGGACACCGGTTTTTTTCATTGAAACACTTGTTGAAATTCCACTTTTGGCCCTAGTTATGTTCAGTGCAATTCTGGTAATTAATTAAGAGCTTCAACTATTATCTTTCATTATTACGAATAGTGAATATTATTTATGAATTTTTTACAGGCAGTAGAAGCCAGAGAGACAATGGTGTTTATGACGTTATTCATTTACGTAGTCGCAGTATTGGCATGTATGTTTGCAAATTGTTTGATGGGTGAACTATTATTAACTGAAGTATGTATTATTCTAGTGTATTATTAAACTTAAAAAATTTAATTATTAACATTATTGTGAGTTGTAATAAAGCGTGAGCAGTTGTTGGAGGCATTTTACTTATGCAATTGGTACAAAATGTCAATCGAGTCTAAACGATCCTGGCTCATTTGTATGGTAAATTGTGCGAGTATTCCGATGCATATGACTGCTGGAAAAATCTACATATTTTCATTCAACGGTTTTACAGGAGTAAGTACTTTTAGTTACTGAGCTAATGGTTAAATTATTTATTGCCATACCTACACCTGAAGTTCAAGTTTGAAAATTAGCACATAAGCCATTCGTTCTACAGAGGCAAAAATTTAAACTTTAAGGTGCAGATCTGGTGAAAATTGGATACATACTACAAAGGAAAGTAGGAATTCTCAATCCGCGTGTTTGCTACCCTCGCTTTCGGCTCGGGTCGGCAATTTCACACACGGGTCGGAATGCTCTTACTTTCCTTCCTCGGTATAGAATAATATACTAATAAAAATTTTCTATTAATTTTTTTATAGATATTGAAATCTTCAATGGGTTACGTATCGTTATTACGAACACTAACAATGTGAAAATTTTTTTTCAATAAGCAATTTAATTAGTCCAATTGTAATTATTTTTTGAAATTTACAGTAATATAATTTCATTAGTAATACTGTTAATTGTCATTATTTAATGAATCGTTTTTAAAAACCATATATAGGGGAGGGAGAGGCAAAAGGGGGTACTTAAGGAAATACCAAGTTTTCGAGGACTCAAATACGCTAAATATTTTTTTTTTAATGATATTCAAAATAAATAGAAGAAATTTTCAGTTACCGTTGAAAAAAAAAATTTTTCATTTCTGCGGGCAAAGTGGGGTACCCCCTAAAAAAGATAAAAAAAAAATTTCTGGATTTTAAACGAATTTGATTGAGTTGAATTTTTTTGTAAGTAATTTACATAAAGAAAAATTATATTTTACATGTTTATTGGATACAAAAGAAGAAAAAAAATTTTTAATAGTTTTTATCATAAAACAAACGTCATTAATATTTTTCAACTGACAATTAATTTTTGAAAAAGTTTACCAAAAAAAATTCAAAGTAACGCTTAATTATATTTACACAAGTGATTTTGGAATGTTTAAAAACCATTTAAAATATAAAATTTTTTTTTATCAAATTTTGGGGGTACCCCGTTTTGCCCCCCCCCCCCCTTCCCCTATATTGACTTTTAAATTCTATTTTCATCAATTTTTATAACTTTAAAATAATTCTACAAAACAAATAGTAGATTACACACTTAGGGCAGTAAAGTAAGAAACGTCTTCGCCTCGGCCAACAATTACATGTGATCTGAGGCTTTCTTATTTAATTCCCAAGGTGTGTATACTATTTTTCTTCTCGACGGAGGCGGAAAGCGGCAACTTCATTCTACACGGCGAGAGAAATAGCTTCAAAATAATTCTGTAAAAAAAAAGAAATTAAGAGTATAATTTTATTACTTACCTTAAATTCTATAAAATAACTTTTTTTTTAGCAAAAAAAAAAACTTATTAGAGGAAAAAAAAATTACAGTAAATTATTAAGGTAATGTTATACTATTTTTTATTGCATTAACATCTGCATTTATTACACTTAACATCTCGAGTATAAAAATACGTGTATGATAACTTAGTTATCTAAAAAAAAAAGTATTCATTGTTTGCACGTTACAAATGTAAGTATTGACGTGGCGGATTTTATCAAATTATGCCCACGTTATTTAATTCTTTCAAATAATACTACATTGTTTTTTTTCTTTTATATATTTTTAAATTATAATTAAGGAAACAAAATAATAATAATAAAATAATGGTATTAATTTTGTGACAATATTTGAGCAAATAACAGCGTCGTCATTCATATATTTTTTTTCTTAACAATCATACGTCACACCGCGATCATACCGCACACCATTTATTTAAATTACATTGGAATGTTAATAATAATTAACTAAAAAAAAAAAAAAAATTCAGTACAATAATAAAAAATTAAAATTAAATTTAATTGAGTGCAATAGATAAAGTAAAATGAAAAATATAAGATCCTAAATAAAGTACAACGCGGAAGACGCAGCAAAAAAAATAAAACGACGCTGACGGGAATGTTTTTAATATATAAAAATTTTTTCTGTTATAAATGGCACCCTGAGTTGAAGAAGCACGGTCTGTTGTTTGTAATTTATATATTTTAAATGATAATTAAATTTAATCACGAGTGTGATGCCCTCGTAGGGTCTTTTTTACCCGGGGACGAGGATACTTTAGTGATCGGTGAATTAATCATATAAGAATTGCCTTTTATTTCAGAAGGATGTCGGTGTGTACTTGCTGATAATTTTCTCGGTGGTTTTGCTATCTGTGTAGTCGAGAGTCCGCTCACAGGATATTTGTTCCTGCTCGAAATCGAGCTTGTGTTTGTATCCCGGGAGAGACCTATTGAATTTTTACCGCTGGAGGAAGCGGTGGCTGGGGTCGTTGTCATCGCGGAGGAGGATGATGATGAAGCTGCTGCTGCTGATAGTGATGCTGATGAAGATGATGAACTCTCTACTGGATGCTTGGGCAGTACGAAAGCCTTGGTTTGCTTGAGCAGATAACGGTCGTTGCAAAGCGCCGATATCAGTGGCAAGTCCAGGTTCCTGCTCTTCTCGCGAAGAGTCCGTATGTCAAGCATTCCGTCTTCTTTGCTGCCTTCGTTATCAGCTATGCTTGTCGTCGTTGTTGTCGTTGGCGGACAAGGTGCTGATGATGCTGAAGGAAGCGGTTGGTTTTTCTCCAGATTCTGAATTAAAAAAAACAACCAATTAAATTAAGAACTAGTATTTTGAGAAATTGATAGTGATATTGAGTGTCAGTTAATAAATTACCTGGATTTCGTAGGGAGGTGGTGGTGGCGGTGGAGGCAGACGTCTGTGCTTGGTCTGCGGCAATGACTGAAGTTTGCTGGCAGCCGGTGCTTCAAAACATTTAAGAATATTTTCATCGCTTCTGGTGCGCGAGAAAGTGTTGTGAGTGTAAGGATTCGCTGGAACAGAGGGTTCTCTTCGCAGACTGTGGCTACCAACGGATGACGAACAAGTGGCACCGCTGTAGAGAGAGCTCGTGCTGGCGGCGTAGTGGCTACTGAGATTACCGTGCACGGGGTAGTTGGAACTGGTGTCACTCAAGTTCAGGTTGGAAGCGTACTTTGAATTGCTGGAGGAGAATGATGATCCAGGTAAGTACGGAGTGCTGCGATAGACCACTGATGATTTGTTGTTGAATGACGGATAGGGAGGCGGAGGATAGGCAGCTGTCAGTCCTGACAACAGCGAACCCTGTTTTACGTCAATGTACTCCTGTTTTGATATCGCTGGGTCTTTCAGCGGGAACATTACGTAGTCGACATCAGAGTAGAGCTGCTGACGGTACTGCTCTATCTGAGATCGCGCTACTTGGCTAGTGTACACGGTCGCCAAACTGGGCGGTGGCGGGGGTGGTTGCCGCGTGTGAACCATCGGCGGCGGAGGGGGAGGAGGCGGTTGGGGTGTCGGAGAGCCCAGATATGGAAGCAAAACGGGGCCACTTCGTGACGCGTGGACATCTAGATAATTATTGGGGCCAACCACTAGCGCAGCTACGGGTGCGTGAACTGGCGTTGGCTTCATTTTGTCACCGGGGTAAGTTGGTGGCTGAATTCTCGGCGGTGGTTTTGGTGCCAATGCCGGTGGCGCTTCACTGGCTATCGAACAAGACTTGGTAGGTGTTGTAAGAATTGAATTCTTCGTTATATTTATAGAGGAACGATTATTTTTAATACTAGCCATTCGCGATAATTCCTCGCCGGCATTCGGATACAACTTTGAAATGGCTTCTTGACACGCGACTGTAATTTGCGGGTATGGAGGAGGCGGTGGTGGCTCACGAGGAGTAACTGCATCGTTTCTCGGTGGAGTGGGCGGGGGAATTTGTATACGCTCGCGTGGAGACGTGTATGGAGGAGGTGGAGGTGGTGGTTCGCTTCTTCTAGGGGGGAGAGGAACGAAGTCAACTCGCGGAGCGTTGTAAGGAGGCGGTGGTGGAGGCTCTCTTTCAGCTCCAGATGGTATCGTAGCACGTGACGAGCTTATTGATTTGTAGTCAATATTAGACGGGTAGGGAGGTGGGGTCGGTAATTGCCGTTCATTGCTGTCAATTCTTGGCGGCGGAGCAGGTGGCGGTGGCATTGTCACGTAATCACAATCAGAGTCCATAGAGTTACTTATTGTTTTACGTGGGGGATAGCGGCCGACAATTAAGTCAGAAAGTTCATCAGCAGACAGCAGCGGTCCCATTCCCGGAGGATCACTTCCGTCACCACGAAAACTTCCGGTACTCAGAATGCTGTTGCTTCGTGATCGTAAGTCATCTAGATGCTGATCGATGTTGCCGTTGGACAGGCCAATTGAACTTGTCAGATCTTCATCGTCGCCTTTACAAATACTGTATATAGGTTCTTGATCATCTTGATTGGCATCCTCAGTGTAAACGTCACTATTCTCTGACCTCAATTCGCTGTGAATGGTGTAGAAGCCCGAGGTAACAGATGCCTCATCAGTTGTAGACTGAACCGAACTCAATGTACATACGTCACTGGTTGATATTGACTCGTTAGCGTCACCGCTCGGTGAGTATAATTCTGTTATCCTCTCGTCCTGTATCGCGCTGCTCCTCATTGTGTAGACTCCACTGGTCTCGCTGGCAATGTCCGTCCCAGTGAATCCCTCGTCGACATTCAAAGTCGAGCTGCTGTTGTTGTCCGCAAATGACTTGCCAGCTTTCTTGCACCTGTCGTAAATGACACCGGGAAAACTGGCGGATTCAGAAGAGACCGCTGAGTTTTGAGCGGTGTGTGAGTATCCCAATTCAAGACTAGAGCTAGCAGATGCACGTCTAGGTCTTGAGGTCACGGAATTATTGGTGAGTGGATTTATTACAACAGTACTGCAACTGCTGCTGCACTGAGAGCCTTCAGTGCACCCGGGATTGGTTGCCGAGCGCCTGGTGGCGGTGTTGCTGGTAAATGTCGTATCATTACCGTCAACTTCATCAGCGGGTGAAGTGATGGGCGATGAGGAACGCGATTGCTCGTCGCTGGTCAGCGGTGTTGAGTTTTCAGTGAGTCGAGCAAGACACTCTGTCGAGGCGGGTGCAGTGTCAGGTTCGTCTTCGCTGTGCACGCGATCACTGACGATACCCGAGGTCGTATTTGACGAAGTGCTCGAGATAACGGATATGCGCTGATCGCGACGTGAACCGCGGGCCGTCATACTCAATTTACATCTAGCTGGGTACATGTAGCAGTCACGCAATACTTTGCGTTCCTCTTCCTCGCGTCTGCGCGCCTCAGTGACACGAGGCGCTATGGCCATTGAAAACTGATGGGTGTCGCGACACAATCCGAGCAGCAGCTTGCTCTTGTCGTCGCATCCACTGTAAAGGGTGAGTTTGTCTGGCTGATCGACCGCGCGAATTTCAAATTTCTTGCGGTCAAAGCAGAGCTTGCCGATGTTGTTCCAGGCAAAAATCCGTGGAGTCTCTTGTTCAGTGTAAATTCTGACTCCGCGGGCGCAGATCGCGAGGAGAATGCGACCGGGGCCGACCTCCCCTTTGGTCCGTCGCAGCCGGTAGAGGTGAGCATTGAGCGGCGCCTCCAAGAGGACAGCCTCGCGTATGTACTGGAGCTCTGCTTCTTCCCTTGAGAGTCCGCGATTGTCCCGGTGCTGGGACGCAAGCACGTTGAGGACGTTGGCCTCCAGACACATGTGTGGCGGCAAGTAGTCTGTGGGCTTGCAGTATCCGACACTACCGGCGTGGGGACGGTGACGTTCCTCGCTGTAGTCCCCCATGTCTGCCTGCAACGCGAGACCCGCGAGGACCAACAGCGGGCTGACGATCTCCGGTGTGTGTAGGGGATGGTGAGGGTGGAGACTCTCCACCCCGCCTCCATGCCGGACAACATTGTCACGCAGCTGCAGGTAGTAGTGATGCCGTGTTGTTTCATCGCTGGAAATTTATTTTATCATTTTAATAAATGTATATATTTAATTTGTGAAGTTTTATTAACTAGGTCAGCTAAATAATTGTTTGTGTTTCAGGAAGTAAGGGATAGTGTTACATTTTAAATCTGATAGCTTTCATTGTTTAGAATATCAAGAGTAAATAATTTAAGTAAAAAATAAAATAAAATATTACTGAGAAACAGTTGCAAAGAGTATTAATATTTATGTGTCTTGGAAGATAATAATAGTAATTTTTAAATATTTATACCTTAATAATAATGGAGTATCAATGTAATATCTAACGCGAAAGTAGAGCACAAAGGCTGGTCGTCCGCTGCTATCCAAGCCCTGGAATAAAAATAAATAAATTAATGTCAATAGATAATAGATAATTGTTAAATAATAATTGCGATAGTGATACGTCATTGTCAGGGTGAAATAGGATCCAAGAGGATGATAAGTTTTTAAAATAACTTTTTATAATTCCCGGAAGCTAAACAATCGATCATCGATCGCCGATCAGATACCGATGCTCCATTATTGAGGAACGAAATTGCCTGGACTACTCGCAAATGAAACCAATTTAGCTCTGAATGGCCAAGAAGACGCAACCGGTGCACGCATGCCTCCGGGCCTACGGAGACCTGTTGTATAGAAACCTACTGGAGCTAAGGCCACCTTGCGCGCTTATCTACTTCCCTCATGTGAGTAATTATTCCAAATGTTCCAGTTCGGGTTGTTTTTTTTTTTTAATCAATTTTTTTTTTCAATGCAGAGATAGTCAATGGCAAATGGAAAAATTGATAATCATTAAGGATCGTTAAATTTTTTTTTTATCAGATGGATTAAAAATGATCGCGTGCGGATGCCAATCGCCCACACAAGTCTCCGCCCACATGAGGCCCAAATGCGGTAGCAAAGTCAATAAACTCAGTCAATAAAAAATAAATATAATTATAATTATAATTACGATGATAATAATAATAAGTATTGTAATAAATAATGAAATACCGAATGATGACGAAATTATAATGTAACTCAGTGAGTCATATTTATTTTGATGTTAATTTGTTGTGTAAACTTTTTTATTATTTTTTTTAATTATAAATATTTGGCGAAAATTTTTCTGTGAATGTGATAATTTTTTTAATTATTTCGACAGAATTTTTTTTTTCGATTTAAGGTAAAAGCCCCTATACCCGCTCACTTTTCATTGGAGTGAGGTTTAATTACTCAATATAAATGATTAAATAAAATGAAAAACCATATTTTTTTTTTATAGTTATTTTTTGTAGTTTCAAGTATTAGAATAAAAATGATACTGAAGTTAGCAGACGTCTAATAATTTTTGGATTTTTTTTTAGACGATAAACCATAAGAAAAAAAATATTTGAAAAAATTGCACCTGAAGTTTTTTAAATTTTCTACATGTGCATATTTTTAGATTTCGTTTTTTTGTAATTGATGAGGTGAAAAAAAAATCCGAACATTACTAATTGTCTGCTATCTTCAGGATCATGAATAAAATTTAAGTTTCAAGAATAATGTCGATAATTAATTATTATTAATTTTTAAAATAAGGTCCTTGAGTGTACCCATAGTCGCTCACTGAAAGTTGTCATGTACCATTACTCGATCAACACATGGCCATAGTCGCTCAAAGACAATATCCAATTAAACTATGATAAGTTTATTGGTTTGGAAAATAATTTATAAATTATACTACTTAATTCTTTCACAATATAAAATTTCATGGATTTTAAAAATATATTTAATAAGATATAGTTACCAAAATTCTCAAAAAATTTGATGTAACCTAAATTTAATCTAACGAATGGTCAAAGTAAAAAATCCCCGGCTTTGCGCGATTTTGCAAACAGTCACTTAATTTAAATTTATAATTTATTATAAAATAATTTGATACATGATATATTTTAATATAATACTAAAGTTAGCCGACGTCTAATAAATTTTGGATTTTCTTTTAGACGATCAATTATAAAAAAAAAAAAATTGAAAAAAATTGCACTTGTAGTCTTTTAAATTTTCTACATGTGCATATTTTTATTTTTTTTTTTCTTCAAATTTCACGTTAAAAAAAAATCAAAAAATTTTTAATTGTCTTCTAACTTTAGGATTGTTATTTTAATACATTTAGATTCACAAATAATATTTTTTTTAGTTGAACCTTGTGTTTATAAAAATTATAAAAAAACGAATTAAACAGTTAAAGTGAGCAATGGTACTGAGCGGGTATAGGGGCTTTTACCTTAACAGAAAATTTGATGATGAATTTTTTGAAAAAATTAAAAAATTTTAAATAGATGAGAAATTTAAAAATAATTTTTTTCGAAAACGGAAGTGAGTTTATTTTAGACTTGGGCACAAGTGGCGCGATCGGGATTAAATGGATTTGAATAAAAAATTTAGAGAAAGTAATAAAATAGTAATTAATTATCGTACATAAAAGAAGCATCGTTAAAAATAGTTAAGAATGGATGGTCTTTATAATGAATATTTTATTGAAAAATAAATAATTCAAAGACAAGCATAAAGAATAACTTTAATCCGACGTATGCTTCAGCGGATTTTGTTGTGTCCGAGCTACCGGTCTTTATTATAATTATAATTTCGTGGTATTAGAAATGCGGTAAAAAAATTTCCAGCTTAAAAAGTTGTGTAACAGTTATAGGAAAAAAAAAAAAGTAATAATAATAATTATGATGTTGATGATGATGATAAAAATGATGAATTTTTTAACGTCGGGATATTGGATAGATTTAGGCTGAAATTTCATTATAGGACAAATTGAAGAGGTCCCGAGTGAGGAATGCGCACCAGGCCATTGTGAAAGGTTGATAAATTATCCCCTGGTGCTCGGGCTCTCTCGGGCTCCTCTCTGTCGCTCCTCAGCCGAGAGGCCACGCAGTCAATAACGAATTCCAGTCCAAATTCGGTAGCACGAAAATTTGACTCGGAGGCACCGAGGGAGAGACAGAGAGGGAGGACCAAGACCAGCTGAGTATCAGTCTTAGTTCGTAGCTGTGTGCCCGAGAGAGAGGTCCCAGTGAAATAAACAAGTCTTGCTCGGTACCAGAGACCGAGAGTGAGCAGGAGAGTAAATAAATAACCGAGTGAGCAAAAGAGAAGCAAAATAACCGAGTCGTGTCTAGACCTAAACCCTCCGGTCAAATCGCGGCAAATTACCGTCCCGGATCCCCATTCTCATATTTTACGAACCATAAATATTAATTCACCTTCCCCTCGCCCTCTTCCCTCTTCTCTCTTTCCTCTCCCGTCCCCCGAGCCCGTCTCCGGGCGTACAGTCTTGCCCAAGAGCTTCTGCTAGTCTTGAGGCTTGACATGCTCACAAACCACCGAGTCCAATTGACATCGAGCCCCCCGTCCTACCATTTATTTAACAGCAGATAAATATTTTTATTTACTCTTTTTTTAAAATTTGTTACAGCAGCTCTGGACCGAGCTCCGGACGGAGCACGATCATTTTAATAGGAGTTACATATCGGGAAGGTAAAAGTATAAGTTGCTCTTGTTGGTGTAACTGCTGGTGCTGATGGTGGACTTGAGAGACTGAAACGAGATGCACCACAAGAGATAATGACGTAGTCCGGTAGCCTGTTTCACCGGGCGAGTATTTATTGGTTATTGGCGGGCCATCATTAGTGTGGCCCGAGTGTAAGAGAGAATAAAAATAAATGTTTAAATACTACAGCCACCGAGGAGACTGAGACTGAGACTGAGAATGAGACTGAGACTGAGACGTATATGTAGTAGATTACTCAGAGATATCGGTCAATGTGGATGCTACCAACTACCAAACCAACTACTTGTCTTACGAGTTCGTTTCTCAGAGCAACAACTCCGACTTCTCTGACTCGGCTCATCTTATTCCAGCTTACGAGTTTTCTCCCAACTCTCTTTTTCATCTCGTACAATGTTAATGTCTTTATCATTTATTTTTATATTTATTACATACTCGGGATTTAATACTCACGTAAGTATGGGAGCTTCGCCAATTTTTAGGCGCGTACTTGCTGAGCTTACTCTCGGGATCCACAAACAGGTACTCGCCGTCTGTATTTAAAAAAAAATAAATTTCATTATTATTACTAATATTTATCAGTAGTAAGATAGTAATTTTATATAAATAAATTTATCGACAAGATAAACAGGCAATTAAATATTTTTAATGGAAGTGATAGTAATTTTTATTTATTTTTGGTGTGGAAATATTTAAGTGGCTTTTATTGTTCTAATGGACTGATAAATATTATTTTACAAATATATATACGTATGTGAAAATAATATATGCCGGGTTGAATCCCATGTGTGGATTCTTTCAGGAATAAAACAATGAAAGAACTTTCCTTATATAAACAAAGCTGATGCTGAATGAAACGACCGCGGCCAGAAAACTTGTCCTGCCCACTTAAACTTGGCTCTTGTCGAGTATCCGAAACTCTTCATAATACATGTAAGGAATTTTAGCCAGTAGATTAAAACAAAATAAAATAAAATAAAAAGAGAGGTGGATTTGTGCCATGGCAACAGCCCTCGAGTGGGTTTTATTTTTTGTTTCAGTGGAGGGAACCGAGACCGAGGCAACCTCGAGCACACCTGCTCCGAAAGCACGTTTGGGGATATATATAGAAGGCATTTAGCGATAAGTTTCTACAGGTTTTGGGTTTAATGCTTTGAATAAATCTCGAGGAAGCAGAACTGAAGCGGTCTTCCTGGACGTCCTATCGCTGGAATGGTCAATGCTGCGGGTTTATTTATGTATAGAAACAAAGTGGAGAAGCAGAAGCTGAAAAAGTTGAAGCAAAGCAACTTCGTGACAAGAAGGAGGCCGTAAGGAAGAACGATCTCATAAACCCAGCGTGTTTCCCAGAAAGAAACAATGCCTTACCACTGCCGCCGGTACGGCAATGCTTCGTAACCGTAATTACGACCATAATCACCCCTCTGATTGCCGGGAAGGCGTAGCGAGAGAGAAAACGAGAGACCAGCGGTGAAGAAAGAGTTAAGTAGTGTAGAGAACAAGTATATAAAGAGATAGAGGCAGAGGTAAAGGTAGAGAAGGTTGGGAAGGAGAAGGATGATCTCACACGTTACCTGGACTTATGAGAATAACTTTGAGCTGATGGGCACTCGCATCACATCACATCAGCATTCCCCGGAGACGTTAAAAGGCTGGAAACCCGTGTGGAGAGCTCTGTCCCCCTCGCCACGCTAATGATCGTAATCATAATAATACGTCAATGATAATCGAGCGCCAATGCGCTTATGCTTTTGGTTGGAATTCGAGGCGATCTAAGGGAACGGAACGGACACTGGGATCGTATCGGCGGGCACGGCATGGCGCGGTCAGTCAGAGCTCCACTGAGGAGGACAGAGATGAGGAAGACAGTGAGGCACGGGGAATGTTAAGGCATTCCACATTAGTCGCGCCACCCCGTGAGCGAGTACCGCGAGGCGGGAGTAGTGTGTCGCGTCATGAGGAGAGGGTGATGGGTCGCATACCTGAATGCCCGTGTAGTGAAGAAGAAGCCTTGCTCGTTCTTCGGCCCCCTCGGTCACTGAACGCGAATATGCATTTTATTCTCTTCCTACATCACGTGGTCCCTTTCTCTCGATTTTTGTACCACAGGGAATTTTTTTAAATATTTATTTACAAATAAATCGACGGATAAATATAAATACATGCATGGGTGCGTTAATATCGTCGTAAACAATTTGTTTAAGTATGTAGAGTGAATTAAAATTTTCATTTTTATTTATAATAAGTTGTCCACGTGTGTGAGGATCAAGACGAGGACAAGGATGAGGATGAGGTTGAAGAAGGAAAGATACGGAGGGAAATAAAAAGAGAAAGGGGTATAGGGTACTCGGCTCATCTTCCTGATGCTCACGGGATCCCCGGGGGGTCCTAGTATCTCAAGTCTCGTCGCATATTTCAGCTCGATCAAATTATTCCGAGGAACAAAACACGCCGGGTAAATACAACGAGTCTTGAGAGAAGTTGGAGTGAGAGGAAGAGGGAGACGGAGAGACAGAGAGAGAGTCAACTTTACTTGCGGTGTGTTGAGATGGCCGCCGAGTAAAGTCAGCCAAGAAGAGGAAGAAGAATAGGAGGAAGGAGAAAGAGCCACGAAGGGCCAAGGACGGAGGAGCGAGATGAGCTGCTGCAGTCCCGGGTGTGGAAGAGAGTCCGAGGATGAAGGACGGACGGAGGACAGCTACGACGACGCTCCAGTGGTAGTGCTGGTACTGGTGGTGCTGATGGTGCTGGTGGTGGTGGAATTCGAAAGAAGCGAAAATGTAAAATGAAAAAAAAAGTATAAAATAAAAATGCCAGAACTGATGGCGAAGGAGAGAAGAAGTTGGAATGGCCCTCGCCAGCTGCTACTTGCTATATCGCTAAAATCTTAAACTCCCCCTCCTTTTATTCCCTCAACTCGTATATATACATACATACATACAATACATACATATACCGTCCAAGTAAGTGTATAGGTGTGTATTATATTCTTACATCCTTCAGTCCACCCACACTCTACATAAATTAAATCCCCCCAAACGTCCGTTTCGATTTTAAAATAATTTTATAAAAAATTAATTTTTTATTATTATTGTAAATTAAAACTTTTTTAATTTATCAATGAGTCATTCAAGTTCTTATTCTGCGTAGTATGTTGATGTTGACGGGCATTAAACCACTGGGATGTATCACGCGTCAAGGTTATTTTATCTCGGTTTATTTTTATTAGTCCTTATTACCAAGAGTCACTAAATAAAAGTACAAGTTAACATTTATTTTAGCAGTTAACTACAGAAGCCCACTAAACAACCTAATCTTTGGTGTAATTGTAAGAGCATTGCGCATATATGTACAGCCCGTAAGATTTATTAACGCGGGAATATTTCGCCATAAATCTGACGGTGAGACGCGAGAGAAAATAAGGAAGTGAAACAAGATGGCGGTAAAGGCTCGTCGCGGTGCTCGTGGCCTGGGTAATGTAGAGGCCAATGTTGCTGCTGCATATCGGGGAAAGGTGTTGTTTATGAGTCTTGGGGTGAAGCATAAAAAAACAGCTAACCTGGTCCTGAATAAGGATTCACCAGCACATACTTGCCAAGTTTACGTTTAGTTTCCTCGGAATCGCGATTCGCGTCCTGTGTCGCTTGATACCATTCGCGGGCGCATTTTCGCGGGCATCTGCTGGACTCCTATAGTGTGTGTAGCTTTGGTTTGTTCGTCGTCTGGGTCTTGTATCGGTATTATATACAATGCTCTAAGTATTATATGAGGACTGGTACGCTCTTACTCTGTGCTACTCCGACTCGGGCTCTGGTGATGTGAGCAGAGGCAAAGGCCCATTCTGCCCCCCACCAGTGGACATGAGCCAGCACAACGTACCCGGGCAGCAGAGTCCTCACCCTCTCACATTCCTGGGACCGAAGTGGTCGCGCGGCTGCGTTCTGAAGCCGAGGAGGATCGGGGCCCGCCGTGCCGCGTCGGGACTCAATGATGATGGTGGGAGGTGGAATACAAGGCACCCTATACAAATCACCGGGCTACCGTCTTACCCGCGAGCGCTTTCTCTTTCTCTCTTACTCCTTATACTACTACACTACTTATACATTTATACATATATACACTCTTTACTCTCCTCTTAATACTTTTTTTATTTATATTTTTATTTTCGTCTCTTTCAGCTCCTGTTTTTTTCCTCTCACCAGCCATACCCAGGCCTTTCTAAATCTTTATACAATTCTACTTACACTAGACTATTGCATTTTGCGGATTATTTTTAAAAAATCACATACGAGTCGTTAAAATTAATAATGCAAAATGCACTTGAAGTAGACGGTGCTCGCGAGAGGAGTGTGGGGTCCATCGATTTGATTACGATTAATGTGCCGAACGGAGTGGAACGAGAGCGAGGTATTGGGATGATGAAGGCCGAGGCCCAAGGGCTCGAAATAATTCCCAAGAGCCCTTCTTCACGGAAAGCAAGTCACGCGAATCGCTTCAAGGGTCCAACGGGCCCCGATGGTATGTATATAATACGGGTTCCGCAACGCCAGAGTTTCTATTTTTAGCAGCAATGCGCGTACCCGCCGGCACGGAGATGGAACTTGTAAAATGACATGCCTCGACCAAATACAATCCTATCTTACTTTTAAATCTCTACATATACATCCTCATATTTTTTTTTTTGACATTAATCACATCCAGAATTAAATCATTAGCATCTCATTGACATGGAATATAATAAAAGCAGAAAATAAAAACTACTGAGTACTCATATTTTTATCAGAATAGTCGAAAAAAAATCTATATATCTCTACTCATACCAAGAAGGTAAGGCCCCAAAGAGAGAGTACTCGTCTACTTGTTCTGGTTTTTCAGTTGTTGCATTATTATTTTTTCTTACCGTGTTGTGCCTCGCGCGTTTTATTTCAAAACCCGCCAGTCCTTAACACACTGAATCTTACACACACTCACACACAGAATCACCGGGTACTTGGTGATGGGGGTCCCTGGAATGCGGGAGTTTTGCCGAGTGGGAGAAGATGGTGTTGAGGTAAGAAAGAGGGAGAAAGCACCGCGACCGCGGTCTTGCCGGACTCGGTTATATTGCGCTGGTGTAGAGGAGACCGAAGAAGTAGTGGAGTGTAGAGCCAGTCAGGCAACACACCGAGAGATGAGAAAAGTTATCTTTCGATTCTTCCATTACACTTTATTCTACATACAATACAACTTCTATACCAACAACTCTCTTCTTTCATTGGTATTATATGGCTCGTATTGAGACTCAGAACCTGGAAGAATATAAGGCCCAAGTGGCGCGTCAGTAGCGCCCGAACAAGTCCGACCGGCTCATCCTATCTTTACTACATATATATGTATATATATATATACATATGAAAGGGCCCATGTAGATGTGAACCAAAGACGCGGTAGGGCAAGTTTGGTATGCAAAAAGCTTTCAAGATTAAGTCAAGATGTTCGTCAGCATACTCAAATAAATTTATACCATTCTCTATACACTTTTCATACATCATACATCATTCTTCGCCATCAAAACATCCTACGCACTTTTAATAATTACATTATAGTCATATAATTACGTAACATATATTTATTTATTTATTTATTACATACCTGAAAGTATTGCCAGGCCAAAAAGTTCGCAATCTCGCATGCCCTGTTGCCCAAGCAGTACGCATGTTTGCGCATATACTTCTTTTACTCTTGACTTCGCCTGTAATAAGTCAACAATTATTATTTTATTATTTTTTATTATCATCAAATATTGCTGTAAAAAAAAAATAGTGAGTCGGGAAACGGCAATAAAATGAGAGAGGATGAAAAAAAATAGTTAGTAAATAATTGGCAAATGTGACTAATTCAGTATGCCAGGAGTTGTCGATCGATTGATATATCGAATTGAACGTCAATTCCCAAAGTGTCCCCGAGGGGAAAGACGGAGCCCGGCAGGCACATCAGCAACCGGTTAAACTTATACGTAAACCGCGGCAGCCACCAGAGCACATCTCGTATCGCATCGAGGACCATCGAGTAAGGGAGTACTGCAGATGTGTAATTGTAATTTTAATTGTAATTGCAATGAATTCGAGACAAGTTTCGCGTGAGTCTTGAACTCTATGTAGAATTTTAAAAAAGTTCATATTTGACTGCTAAAAATATTTTTTTACTGGCAAATTATGATCTTTAAGTTAGCAGACAATTTTTGGATTTTTTTTCAACAAATTAATTACAAAAAAATGAAAAAATAAAAATATGCACATGTAGAAAATTTAAAAAACTACAGGTGCAATTTTTTTAAATATTTTTTTTTTTATAATTTACCGTCTTAAAGAAAATCCAAAAATTATTAGACGTCGGCTAACTTTAGTAACATAAATATGATCCTGAAATTAACAGGCATAATTTTTGGAATTTTTTTCCAACCGATAAATTATAAAAATAAAAACTAAAAATATGCACATGTAGAAAATTTAAAAAACTATAAATGCAATTTTTTCAAATATTTTTTTTTTTATAATTTATCATTTAAAAAAAAAATCCAAAAATTATTAAACGTCGGCTAACTTCAGTATCGTATCATAAATTACGATCCTTAAGTTAGCAGACAATTTTGGATTTTTTTTTCAACAGATCAATTACAAAAAAATAAAAATATGCACATGTAGAAAATTTAAAAAACTACAGGTGCAATTTTTTCAAATTTTTTTTTTTTTATAATTTACCGTCTAAAAGAAAATCAAAACATTATTAGACGTCGGCTAACTTCAGTATCATAAATTATGATCTTTAAGTTAGTAGACAATTTTCGGATTTTTTTTTCAGCAGATCAATTGCAAAAAAATAAAAAAATAAAAATATGCACGTGTAGAAAATTTAAAAAACTACAGGTGCATTTTTTTCAAATATTCTTTTTTTAATAACTTATTGTTTAAAAAAAAATTCAAAAATTATTAGACGTCGGGTAACTTCAGTATCCGGCAAATTTAAATTTCAATTAAAGTTCTAGGTATAAATTATTTATTGCGGAGTAATTTTTAAGTGAAGATTTAGATTTAGGTCAATTTTGGTGCAACAAAATAGCCGGGTAAGAATAAATTGCGGGTGATCGTGAACAAACCCAAGAAAACTACAAGTATGCAGCTGAGTACATTACAATAATAATGCGCAATAAGGATGCAATGCACAAGAGTACAACGTACGAGTATATGAATATTGCAAACGGTGAAAGCGTAGCCCACATACCAGTACAATAATCAAGTCACTCCTCTATTTCTTCCTCTCTCTTTCTCTCTCCTTTGGAGTTTTTAAAATCTAAACTATTTTAATTGTTAATTACACTGTACATATTTATATTTATATAAATGTTTCGTCTAAGTATCAGTGTAATTTTTAAATAAAATTATTTATTTATTTTTTTTTTAACGACCATTAAAATATTTATGCTGAGCGCTTTACTCCGGGATATTACAGTAATTATATATTTTAAAAATATAAATTGTCAAGTAAACATCTGCAATAAACATCAGTTTTATCATTATTCTTATTATTAAGGTGCATAATTTTAGTCATAGTTATGTAAAAAAAAAAAAATTATGTGCTGCGGTTGTAATGAATGATACAACCATCAGTTTTAAATGTGTACATATTTTTTTATCAAAAATAAAATTGAATTATTTCTTAATTCTCGCAAGCGAATAAAAGTATTTTATACGGTTTTCACATTAAAAAAAATTTAATTAATCATGCAGACCGTGAGAATTTATTATTAAAATTTAAATAATTTCATATTCATGCATTTAACAAATTAAAATTTATTTATATTTATAAATACGACTACTCATAAATATATTAAGAGTGATTGAATTCGTATTATGCACATGTACTTTATTAACATGAAACCTGAGCTCTTTAATTGATTAATAGCTACAACTATTAAGTATATGCTTATATATATATACGTTGATATTAATATTTATTTAACTAAAGTATATATGAGTAAAAAATAAATAATGGCCGTTTTGCGAAATCGGTTAAATAAAAATATTTATTATTATTTTTAACGGAATTTACGTATGACTTAATCAGCAGACCACGCATTTAATAACAAGGAAATAATTTACGGTTTAAAATATTTAATGTCGGCATATAAAAAATCTAAATATGTGCGATGAGGTGGACTGTCGTTTAATTGTTATTTCTACTTGATTAAACAACTGAATTCGACCGAATTAAAAATTTTAATTCTATGTTCTGTCGAATTCTGCAAAACAGAATTAAACTGAATTGAAAATTTGAATTTGAATTAAACAGAATAAAACCGATTTAAAAATTTCAAATTTGTTTTAATTCAGTTTAATTCGGATTCAGAACCAGAAATTGGAGAATTATTTTCGAATTAATCAGAATTATTTTAATTCGTTGTAATTTTGACAAATTCTGGTTTTCCTGCCGAATTAGACAGAATTAATTTTTAAGTTAGGTACCGAATTAACAGAATTTATCTGAATTAGGGGAGGGTGGGGCAGAGCGGCCCCCCTGAGTTTTGAAAAAATATATAAAAAAAAAATTTTTTTTTTTAGTTGATAAATTTTTGAAATAAATAAAACTATAGAATTGTTTTTTTTTTTATTAAATAACAATTAGTAATTAAGGTAATCGAGAGTGAACGATTTATTACACCTTAAAAAATTTTTTTCGAGTAATATAAAACCAAAATTAGTTGTCAAGAGAAAGAAATACTTTCTTAATGATAAAAACAATTTAAAAAAAAAAAATAATTTTTGGAGGGGGGCTGCTCTGCCCCACAAAAAAAAAAATTTTTTTTCAGAATTTTGGCAAAATTTACATAAATTTGTTCGAAATAGGACAAAAGTAAAGTGATCTGATGGTTGAAAGCCACAAAAAGTAATAATTGGCTTAGAGGGGCCGCTCTGCCCCACCCTCCCCTAAATAGAATTAAAAATTTGATTCTGTTTAATTCGATCGAATTCAGTTGTTTAATCAGGGCTGTGTATTTAGATTTTTAGGAGGTGGACAAAATTATCAAAGCCCAATTCCGTCGGATTTATCGGTCTTGATCGGACATCCCACGACAGCCGCGTCGCATTCCACGGCGCGTTTGCTTGTCCCGGGCCAAAATCTCTAAGGCCCACAGACCATAAAACATCCTACCAGCCGAACAACCTGCTGTCTCGGATTTACAACCGATCCAATCTCCTCAGTCTCACTCACTTGCAAACTTTCTTCTCTCTGTCTCTACCAGCTCATTCTTCCTTCTTTACTATATACATATATATACATTTATACATATATATGGACGTACATACACATAATAGGAGCCCAAGGAAAGATGGTTGCGTGGCCTCTCCCGAGTTGAGGAGTGAGCTGATTTATCATGTTCGACCGTCCGAGGAATGCCTTACTCGAGTATAAGAATGAACAATCATTTCAAAACCCTCAAGATATTTCCTTCAATCGTTTCCTCGCAAATTAAATAACGATTAGCCCATTAAACCGACTCCGTACTGTTATATATATATTGCTTCGTACATACTTTGATTCCATGCTAGTGGGTTTGGTTTTGTTTTTTAAATTTAAACATGTGCGGTTTAATAAAACAATAATAATAATGGCAGCATAATAGTACCAAGAAATCAAAAGTCTCACGAATGATGACAAGCAAAGCACGATTTAATAAAATTAATTGTGAGAAGCACAACTCATTTCCTTCGCGGAAAGCGTAGGCAACCGAACCACGTTAACGAGCTCATTAATGGCTCAATTAAATTCATCTTTCGCTCTTTATAAATATGTGTATACATATTAAGTTAATCATCGTCATTATGGTTATCATTAATGCTAATGAGATTGAAAAAAGAAGAAGAATAATAATAAATTACCTCAACGACGAAGTAAAGAGGGTCACCGGGAAGGGCGTGCACGGCAAGGTAGCGGCTGGCGGACACCAGGGGTTGAAGGCAGGACCGCGCAGCCGTGACACCGCTACCACGCATGCTGCATGCTTCATTTCGTCGCCGATACGCCCAGCGTCCTCACTAAAATAAACAGAAAAATATAACAGATTAGTAAGTTAATAAATAAATATGTATGTAGGAGAAGGGGAGGGGGGAGGCAAAACGGGGTACCCCCGAAATTTTATAAAAAAAATTTTATATTTTAAATGGTTTTTAAACATTCCAAAATCACTTCTGTAAATATAATTAAGCGTTACTTTGAATTTTTTTTGGTAAACTTTTTCAAAAATCAATTGTCAGTTGAAAAATATTAATGACGTTTGTTTTATGATAAAAACTATTAAAATTTTTTTTCTTCTTTTGTATCCAATAATCATGTAAAATATAATTTTTCTTCATGTAAATTACTTACAAAAAAATTCAACTTAATCAAATTTGTTTAAAATCCAGAAATTTTTTTTTTTTACCTTTTTTAGGGGGTACCCCACTTTGCCCGCAGAAATGAAAAATTTTTTTTTCAACGGTAACTGAAAATTTCTTCTATTTACTTTGAATATCATTAAAAAAAAAAAGATTCGCGTATTTGAGTCCTCGAAAACTTGGTATTTCCTTAAGTACTCCCTTTTACCCCTCCCTTTCATAAAATTTAAAAAAGTATGGAGAGATAATTTTCCTGGCGAGCAAAGACTGAAAGGTCCATGACCTACTCAAAGAATTTTTCAGCGGGTCGATCGGGTGGAATCGCGAGTAGGAAGTGGGAGGGCATAAAGATAACAATGCACTCAGATCAGATGCTGATGCATAGTCGTGTGTATAATGGACTCGAGTGTGGGTAGGGTAGGGCCTATATGCAAATGGCAACGGTAACTGGTCACACAAATCACTGTGGCATTTCAGGGTAAATCTCAACTCGGGATGGAGAAAGTGGGCGCGCGCGTGCTCTTACTCCTTCCACTCTCTGATGCAAACACGTCCACCATCCTGGTCACTACACACATACTCACACTCACTTCCCACATACACACCAGATAATACTCCATCAGCAATCACCAGTACCCCTATATCGCCGCTGTACCTTTTTTATTTTCTCCAACCAGTAAATCACCAAATCGCTCCCGGCATTACGCTCTTATTTTTCCATCCTCCTCTTTATACTCATACTTCTACTACTACTACTACTACTATTATTATTATTATTGTATTCCTTAGATTCTAAACAATCCCACCGCATCCATATTATTATTATAAAATACAATATAATATTTGTTGTTACAGTATAAAAACAACCGTAATACATTTCAAGGTTTTTTATTTTCCAGGTAAAGTTTGTTGGAGGCTAATGGTCTCGGAGTAAATATATCTCATGTACCCAAGATATAATATATATACATATTTATATATTATACTGGAGTATGAAGTCTGCAGTATAGTAACGGAAGAAGGTATATCGAGTCACGTCGTTTGCCGAGAAGCAAATGATCGATGGGATCCATTACCGTAGGGCGCGCGTGCGATCCGCCTACGAGAGCAATACTCATTTGCACCACAACATATACATGCGTATATCATCATCATCATCATCATTGTTATTATTATTATTATTATAATTTACTACATGTGTATAAAACAGTATGAGTATATGTATAAGTACATTTAAAATGTACATCCTCGGATAATCTACAAGTATTTTAACCAACGGTGGACGGGTGCGTGCGAACGGACGGCTAACGACCGGGTTATTACGCCGATTGCCCCGGATACCGGATGGAAAAGTCGGTGGCATCGATCTGCCCGTGGGATTCTCCCAGCATGAATTCCTTAATAGGTTCTTCTTCTTCTGCTCATATATATATAAATATAGATATACACTTGTTACTTTTATGACTAAAAAGTCTACTACATAGCCGGCTATTAAATACTGTCTTCAAAAAACTATGTCCGTTTTGGGCCTCAACAGTCAATTCAGTCGATGCGCTTTGTTCGGATGTCAATTTCTTTGGTTGTCGCTGCTTATTTCGTACGAACGTTAAAAAATTGGTACTGGATCACAGCTGACTAAATGTGAATCCCACGTGCACTTGTGCAGTAAATGGAAATTTTGTCCGTTTTCTTTTTAAACAAATGAACATTTTTCAAAAATGAAAACGTGGATTGCTGGATTATGCATCAAGCATCGTTCGAAATTTTGCCTTTAGGTTTTGTTTGAGAGAAAAGTTTGGGCAAAAATTACTGTAGGCTCTCTTTGAGTATTTCGTGTCACTAATTCCAAAAAGACATATTTTGATAGTACATCAATGTGCAGTCTGTAATTTGTACTTAAAGATTTTGATTCCAAAAAAACTCAGTCGAAGGGTGACCGATCTAATGAACTTTGAAAATCGAACTTGACAATTTGAACTTTGGTAAATTTGAACTTTTATGAATGATTATTGATGATGATGAATGATGATGATGATGATTGATGATGATGATGATGATTGATGATGATGATGATGATTCAAATTTACCTAAGTTCAAATTTACAAAAGTTCAAATTGCCAAAGTTCAAAGTGTAAAAGTTCAAATTTTCGAAGTTCATTAGATATAGAACCAGTCGAAGATGTCTGGTAACCCCTGTCATAAGTCTCCAGCCCTTTTGGCTTTGGGGAACTCTCTGAAGTCAAAAAGTTCTTTTGGAATTAATAACGCGATTTACTTTCTATAATTTTTCCTCTTTCTTACCCTTTATGTTAAATAAATAAATAAATAAAAGTTCATCGTAATTTAGGAGTTAAGAAAACTAAGGAGTGATAAACATTTATATTATTATTGTTGTTGGTATTTATCGACACAGCCGAGTGTCGTCAATATGATGACAGTCTTTTTATGGACCTGGATAATGTTTTAATGCTAATGTAATACATATAAGGGGCTAAGATACGTAGGAGGTGATATATAATATAAAAACAATGTGAACTACATTCTTGCTGCATGACTAACTTTCACGTCTTTAGATCGCCTACGTGAATCTTATTAACTAACAAATCAATTTAATAGCTAGTTAATGCTCAGTACTTGATAATTTATGCATTTAATTGAGAATTAAGGACCGAGGATTTGTTTTTTAAAAATTAGTGCATTTATTTGGTAATATAATGTAATGATAAATTATCATTATTTTATGATATTAAATACTTTACGGTGCTTTAATGCTGCTCTTAAATGTGCAGTAATAAGATACGAAGATATGCAAGTTTAAATGCTTATATATAAATGATTTTCTTTATGTATGTACGTAAATTATCATTTAATTGTTAATTAAAATTTTATTATTTTCCAGTCGTTATTATCTTTAAACTTCTTGGGAAGCTTTGGAGTATTAAATTAAACCTTTAAATCTTTTCAAGAACTTTAAAGATTCTGTGACTCAGAAAAAATTTCCAGTCGTTTGAACAGATATTTTTTATTTATTTAAACCACCACAAATATTTTAATTACGCATATCAGCAGTGAGTCAGTTTGTTTTTTATGATGAAAAAATGCTGCCTTTATTGGATATCGATGTGAAAAATTTTCGTACCAAGTTTATGAAGAAAAAATTTTATCGTACTCCATTTTTTTAGTAAAAGATGACCTAATTACCACATTATTAATAATTAACTATTTTAGTTTGAAATGTAATTTGTAACCGATTCTTAAAATTACATTCGATAGCAACGTTTGTAAAAAATAAAATTTTTGACAGATGTCAAAATTTTACTTTCGAAAAAAAAACTTTTATAAAAAAAAATTAATTTTTAAAAATTGACAATAAAGTATGATCCTGAAGTTATCACAGTTAAAAATTTTCGAATTTTTGTTTCAACGACTCAATTTAAAAAAAAAAAAATAAATATAAAAATATGCACATGTAGAAAATTTAATAAAATTTAGGTGCAATTTTTTCAAATATTTTTTTTTTAATAATTTATTGTTAAAAAAAAAATCCAAAAATTTTTGGACGTCGGCTAACTTCAGTATCATAATAAAGTTCCTTTTAATTGAAGAAATTGAATTGTTTTTTAAATTCACGCGCTAAGAAGTAAAATATTTTTAAAAAATTAAAAAATTTTTCACTCAAAATTTTGAATATCGACAAAAAAATTTTTATCGTAGTATTTAGTCGGCTTTAATAATTTTTGATGGAAGAGTTTGTTGATTTTTTTCTTATTTTCATTCTGTAGTAAATTAATTTTTTTTTTTTTTTTTTAAATTATTACAAACAAGATTGTAATTTTTTCAGTAAAACAATTAATCGTAAATTAAAATTTTTCAGATATTAAAAATGAATTTACGACAGTAATTCAAAATTAAAAATAAATATGTATTGTTTCTCTCAATGTGATTATTATAAATTTTTCATCCTTATTTATCCGCGCATTAAAAATAAACATAACGTAAACAGTTGAGTTTTGTTGGTGTTGTTTGATATAGTAGTCGGAGTCACACCGTCCAGTCGTTGGTGTGAGCAGGGTATAGGTGTAAGGGGTTTACCGAAACGTTCGCAAATCACGATGGAATGTGGTCGGACTGGTGTGCGCCCGTGGTTGCTGTACAATGACATACAGAATGGAATCGAATGGGCGAGCAACACACCACACAACATCACATCACGCCACATAACACCAAGGATAAAATAATAGTGTCTATACTACTACTACCAAGAGAACTACAGCACATCGTGTCTATTCCATTCTATCACAATACTATTATACACTACTACACAGATTGGTAACACAAATAGTGTAGATAACATGTAAATGTATTAAGTCCATGATATGTATAGTGAGGCAAACTCGAAGAGACACATCACGCTTACATAAGACATGTTACGATGACGCGTTATAATAATAATGTGTAATAGAAACTAAGGATACCCTCGGGCATCTAATATACAATCTTATATATGTACGTCTTACATCTCTCTGCATACCAATTCCTCTTGCATAAAATACTCGAGCGTTTATTTAATAAATCTCGTCTATTCTTCCGTAAAAGCTTCTAATCAGGACCCAAGACACGAGTCAGCTCTTATCGACATATAAATTAAATAAACAATTTAGTAGCCTTGCAATAATGAGAAGATATTTCAGGATGATTATCATTATCGTGGCTAACGCCATGTAGAATCCGGGAATGAGACAGGAGACAGCGATCAAAGACCTGACGTTAATTCCAGTTAATAGTAAATTAATGCGATAAATATATTTCTTTTTGATGTTTGTTTTATTTGTCGGCTTGCTGATTATTTTTTTACTGTGAGTTAAAAATGTCAAGTGCAAGGTTCAATTGAGAGTACCGAGAAATATGTGAGTAACGCGAGATTAGTCGGTATGAGGCAGGAGACGGTAAAACGTACGTCGAACCCGTTAACCACACACGGTTCTTCTTCACCTCCCCCGCATTCCTATCTTCTCTCTTAGTCATTTTATTTTATTTTATTTTATTTTATTTAACGTTCCCCATATACTCATGATCGTGTACCGCGTGCCGGAACGACTAACAACCCGCATTCTGCTGGTGATGCTGTAGACTAACGCCATTTTGATAAACTCGTCTTACATTTACGAAATTCACGAGATTACTCATTTTCGCTGAGCCGGGTCAAGGATTTTTTTTACTCCGACCACTGAATTGTCACTTTACGATTTTGTTTACCCAAGCCCGTGATAATGTGACGGGTTTCGTGGGTCTGTCGTCGTCAGCAGAGAAACGAAGGTAATTATAGGTGTGGACCAATATGATGGCCCTTTGATAGACGCCAGGGCAGAGAGGACAGATAGTGAAGCCGCGTATTGAAGAGTGAAGTCGATGGCTGTAGTCTCCTCTTTGGAGAGAATGAAGGACGCCCGCATTCCTCATTCTTTGAGAGGCCTGGTGATGCTGATGCTGATGCTGTACTGTAGCAGCCGGTCTGCTGCTGTAATACGAGGAATCGAGCGCAGACCGAAAAGTAATATCGCAAGAGGCCTTGAGCCATCCCTTGAGCCTCTACTCAAACTCTTGCTACCTTGTGTTACATTGGGAATACGAGCAAGACACGTGGTTACAGTACCATCGCTGCTGCTGCTGCTGTTGTTTACACACGGTATTTTACTTTCCCCGGTACGGTTTCTCGGTACAGGAATTACATTTACTTAACAGTAAACACTTTCTCCAGTTTATTTAACTCGTCTATTTTTATTGGCCGGTTAACTTTTTTATTACGTTAGCGGCAAATTGCCAGAGGAAATAAACCTCAAGACACCAAGACAAGGTTAGTATGGCGGGAACCGGGAGATTATTCGTCCAGTCATGGGGTGGTCCCTTGATGCGATTATAATGTGAATATAATGGCATGCTACCGCGCTACGCGGCCCTCAATCCTCCTTCTCTCGTACTCATAAATCCCCCCGTCCTCTCTTTCTTAACTCTTCTCTCACACACACACAGATATATTAAAATATGTATATACATATTTATATCCACATATTTTAGAGTGTGTAAATGCGTCGAAAAGCCAAACCGGCTTCTATACCAATCCCAGTCCTCCTCTAATCCGACGAAAATTGAGGATTTAAAATATAAAAATAAATCTACGTGTTTATAATCCGGCGAACATTTGTCGGGAAATAAATTCATGTATGTTGAAAAATTAAATAATAACGTATGATTTATTTGTTTCGAATACGCGCACTGTGTGCCGACTGCGTTTAAAAAATCAGAGGCCGTCAGTTTATTTATAAATATTAAAATATAATATTTTGGTATACTAAGTAGTTTTTATAACGCGACATACGACATACCTGTCGCTGTCGCCGTAGATTAGCCTTTACTTACGCACATTTAATGTACGAAGCTCGTGGATGTGTAAAACAAGTTAGTGGTTTCCCTGTAGCCCCGAGCGATTGTAGAAATTTATTTAACCATTCATCATACCAAAGTCTTTACTTGTACTCTTATATATTTATATATGTGTATATTTATCCTCACGTTAATAGCAAACTGTGTTACCGTACTCTAACAGTGGGGAGCGTGTGCATAATCCAATGGTCAGTGATGCCAGCGTCTGCTGCTCCGAACCAGATCATCGCATATATTTATTTTTCAATATTAATATACAGTTTACTCCCCTGTACATATATTTATTTATATGTTGTCGACTGGATAGAAGGGAGATATCAGCAAACAAACATTAACTGATGTAATTTTAAATGCAATAAACATAAATGTTATAGAATGAATATATAAATGAAAACGGTATCTAGAGTTGTTGGTTCGAGACATGCGAATCTACTCTGCTGTAGACTAGAGCAGTGTATTTAAGAGCAAATATATATATATATATTTATATATAATATCTTGATAGTTTTCCAACAGCATATTATATATATATAATATGTATGTTGATGCTGGAGAGAACGAGTGGCCTCATTCCACACAACGATTCCATTCCAATCCACGTGCACTCACGATTCTGATCGCGTTGCGCAAACTCTCACGATCAATCTCGAAATTCCAGCATACTCGGCATCATTTTTATGAGTTTTTTAATATTTTTTAAATCCCAAACAACTTTCAAATTACATCGTCACTAAATTTATCGTTGTTTTTTTTTTTTATTATAAATATAAAAATTTATATTTTCATTTTGAGGTCAACTATTTTTGATTTGTAATAATGAGGCAGAGGTTGGAGTACATATCCAGGTACAGACATATATTTTAAATTTATAGCCAGATAAAAAATAAAATATTAGTGTGTAGGCGCTAAGAGGGTGATAATAAACAAGTAAATATATATATATGTACGGTATGGAATAGGTGTGAGAAAAAAAATACCATGTGAATTATATTGAAGGATACGCGATATACAGACTAGTTGTGTATCAATTGCATATTAATGCGTGAACATTTAAGATTATTCCGAGCTGTTAAGCCACGGGCGATATCGCTAATTGAACCAGCTCGTGGGCTGATATACAATTACATCCAAATAAAAGTACTAATAATAATAATCATACTGTTGGCAAAAAAATATCACGCTCACATTACTCTTAACGATTTATATATAAATATATATGAGTAGTTAAAAAATAAAAAAAAATTGATTTCTTGACGCAAAAAATTTTTACTCCTCCAATAAAATTTTTGAATTATAAATAAAACAAAAAAAAAATTTCTTGGGGTGAAAGAAAATATTTCATGATACTGAAGTTAGCAGACGTCCAATAATTTTTGGATTTTTTTTTAAACAATAAATTATAAAAAAAAAATATTTGAAAAAATTGCACCTGTAGTTTATTAAATTTTCTACATGTGCATATTTTTTTTTTTTTTTTTTTTAAATTAAGTCGTTGAAACAAAGCTCGAAAATTTTTAATTGTCTGCTAACTTCAGGATCATACACAGAAAAGAAGGATTTCTTGGGGCAAGAAAAAATTTGCAGTATGAAATGAAAACGAAAATTTTCTTAGGACTAAAAATTTTTTCTTGCCCCAAAAATTTTTTTCTTAACTCAAGAAAATTTTTTCTCGCCCCAAGAAAATTTTCGTTTTCAATTCATAATGCGAAAAATTTCTTAGGACAAGTAAAAGTTTTCTTGACGTGAGTAAAAGTTTTTTGTGCCAAGAAATCCTTTTTTTCTGTGTAATATTTCGCGCCAATAAATTTTTTCTTGTCTTAAAAAAATTTTTGTTTTCAATTCATAGTGCAAAATTTTTTTTTGTGTACTTGAATATTTATACTGCAAATAATTACACTAATGTATGAGTAAAAAAATATTACATAGTATTTATATTAATCCGTAGCGCCTACATAACTACATAAATTTAAAATTGCGTAACCTACTGGCGCTCGGATATTAAAAATATTTATGAGATGAATAAGTTACTGACAATTAATAAACAGACAACTAAGACAAGTAATTCCTTGATGAAAATGTATACTGGCATTTATAAATAAATAAATAAAAATGGAGTCGATTGATTTGAATATTTAAAATAAAAAAATAAAAAATGTGTAGTCTAAGCATTAATATTATTATTTAAAATCGAGTACAAGGAGAGGTTGAAAACAAAAAATACGTGAGTTGTTTACAAAATTGCTGGTGGGTAAGCACCGGAGCGTCTATTACGCGACCCAACATGTAATGATTATTATATTCTCTTTATTCGCGTCATCATTTAATGGATGTGTATTTAAAGTAATATGTACGCGTATGTGAATGTGTACACACATGCTACTAAAGTTACTCTTTAACCACACACTCGACTGGTATCGGTACAGTGAGACCTGAGACCGCTGGTTTATCTGCGCAAACACCAGAGTATTGTTATCTCTGACGGAATTCCGAGCGAAAATTAAATGCGCCTGTTAATTTTATTAACAAACGGGATCTACTTGCGATACTCGATCCGGTCGATACGAGTATTGTGTAGAAAATTAAGGCCTATAAACCTCATAAATTCATGCACTGTAAAAAATCACCGGGGTAAGTCCAAGCGGTGTAGGTGTTAAAATTATCAGTGTTAAATTTACCACCGAAAGCGGTGTGAAAATAACACCGCAGCCGGTGTAAGTATTCAGTACCGGTGACATTTTTTATGTTTTATAATCATTAAAGTTAATACTCGAAGCGGACGCAGTTTACCCAGCTTTTACACCGATATTACTCCGTTTTTACACCGTTTACCCCGATTTTACACCGATATTACTCCGTTTTTACACCGGTTACCCCGATTTTACACCGGTTACCTCGATTTGACACCGATTTTACTCCGCTTTTACACCGGTTACCCCGCTTTTACACCGATATTACTCCGTTTTTACACCGATATTACTCCGTTTTTACACCGGTAACCCCGATTTTACACCAATTTTACTCCGCTTTTACACCGGTTACCCTGATTTAACACCGGTATTTTTAACACCGGTGAATTACTCCTCCTACACCGGTGTAATTTTATTTTAACACCGGGCGGAGTTAAAATGAGTCCATTTTTACCACCGCTCTTTTTACAGTGTGTGTATGTAATATATAGTATTTATTATTTATCGCGGTAACTATTTATTTTTAATTAGCTGAGGATATAATAGATGAGAATGGGAATGTGCCCGTAGATAAATAATCCTCCATAAATTTTAAATAAATTATAAATTATAATCTTAAGAGCGAGCGGTAGTCGTCAATGCGTTATTTATCATTTGTTATTATTATTATTATTAATATTTATAATAATATTCAAATTGTTTATTAATAAATCCTTGTCTTAGCGTTAGCTCGATTTAAATTATGAGCGCGAATAACAGAGATTGCGATGAATGAAACGAGTTACTACGAGGAGTGAGTAAAGTTCATTAAAAGGAATTATATTTTATCACGTGAATTTTATTTAAATTTATTTTTACCCAGTGAAAAATATATATTTCAATGAAAGAGAATAATAATTAGCTATCGAGCATCTGGTTGTTATATGACGCGGTATTTTTAAAATATCATTTTAAAAATACGAGAAAGGTCTTGGTCTTGGGCTGTATCTTCATCTCTGTCTTTAACCGACAGCATTCCTCAGAAAACCTCAGCTCCGTTCTATTCAAGAATTATAAACGTGTAAGGAGTGTAGAAGAATCGGGTGGACTCGGCCTAGGTCTGGAATCTGTAAACCTAATCCGCCTCTCACCTGGTTAAATTTTCTCCGTTTCCTCGCAGTCACGTTCCAAGAACGTCCGTTTTCATTTTTTACCATTCCCGAAAAAAATTTTTTTCTTCTTCTTCTACTGACTTATAAATATTTTATTTATTTTTTTGTTTATTATTTCGGAGCCCAAGTTTTTATAATTCACGGGTATCAGTTAAATCTACAAAGGGAGCGTCTGTTGAGACAGAAATCAGTAGATTATGATGAGGCAAAAAAAACATACGATTGAAATAGATAAGAATAAAAAAATAAAGAATAATTTAAACTGAAAACAAACTGAGCGGAAAAGGATGGAGGAGGTCATTTGTGAGGCCAAGTGTGTTTGCTTCGGCACAACGGCCTCCGACGTAGCCTCGCAAGGTATTTTGCACCAGCTATATTTGCCCTGAGTAAACTTACGCCTACATACACACTCTGTATACATAATACACATCTACGTACACAAAAGTATGTCTAACGTAAGACAAAAATGAAAGTTTGTGAAAAAAATTCCAATAGACTCCGTAAAGAATTTTTATTCTGTTTTTTTTTTTTTTAAATAAATAACTAAAAAAAAAGTAGAGTGCAGAGCAGGTATAAAACACGCAAAACTTAAAATTCCACAATCCACAATATATAAAAAAATACCTCGACTTGCTCTGACCATAATAGCAGGGAGAGGCCTAATCGAACCCAAACGGAATGCCATAGAAATATGCACGGACTTTTCAATGGATTATCTGTACTACTGGACTTGGACAACTACTGCTATTTACTATGTACTATTTACTACTGACTACTACTCACTACTCACTAAAAATACTCTAAAAAAACGCAACAAGTGATGGCTAAATAAGACCGCGTTTCCACGGCATTAATTTTCAGATACCAGGAGTCGATCCAGGATTAAACAACGAGATAATCGTCCGCATTTATTACCGATCCGTTAGCAACGATTAGAGAAGGCGTTATTCCCATTCAATTGTTGTTTCCCCTCGTTATTTTAACGGTAGTTACTTTTACTTGACACCAGCTTTAGTCAGTAAAAATAAATAAGTAAATTAGACAGCGAATTCGGGTTTATAAACACGTCTATCGGCTGTAAGACGGAGTCTAAAAATATCCGTATGGTAAAGCGTAATAATTTACGCGTAAAAAGAAACAAACAAAAAGTAGAGAAAGGAACCAGCAAGCTGGCAGGTAAACCTTACGATAGCTGTATATCATCCGAGCAGTCGTATACCTGGGGCTTCTAACGTTTCCTCTATTCCTATTAGCATTCAACCCGTGGCTCAACTTCTCCTGTTCATCTCAGGTCTTTCTCCCAACTCCAGTCATCACATACAGCCAAGTACACGCATAATATACAACAATTTATAATTTTTTACTCCTTTGGTTAACTGTTACTCCAGTCATTCCGTGATTTAACTTAAAAAATCTTATCCCCGACTCGGTACATTTAGCATGCCTGGTTAATTTCATCTCCATCTTCATCTTCATCTCCATCTTTGTCGTGGTCTTGGTCTTCCTGTTCCTCTGTCTCTCCCCAGCATCTCTGGTGCTCTCGACAAAGTTACTACTGGAATTACCGGGAGGCTGATGCCTCCTCTTATGGCCTCGTGTTAATTGTATTTAAAGTTTATGCTGAAAGCATGTAGTACATTGATATTAATGTTTAAAGAACCGAGTGCATAAGAACATGAAAAAATCTCACACATCGCGGATAAAATAATATATAGACAACAAGTAAACTGCAGTACTGTACACACACAGCACACGGTGCGTTGGCGGACACGCGGGATATTAACGCGCATGCGCGATCATTCTGGAATGTACCGGCCGCGTTTCCCCTCGGCCCAACAAGTGGTTTGATTGTATGTAATGGTGGGATTACATGTTATGTATCTATATACGTACATATATACATACATGTGTATATTTTTAAAATGTACCCGCATTCTAACTTTATTTCTCAGTTACAACTTTGTATATAAAGTCTCTTTAACTCTCTCTTATTATTTATTATTCTTTTTTTTTATCAATCTTTACGTACTTATAAGTCTCTGTACGTACATACATAAACATATGAAGGGAATATAGATGGATATGAAATAATAATTAGTTGTATAGATGGTAAATAGCTGCAGAGTCTCACGATTCGCGCGAGAACTCCGTTTGCGGTAATAAGATTATTTAACTTTTTGCCAGCACTTGCTGCGGCAGTAAAAAAAAGTTAAAATAAAATAAAAAAAAAAACGTTAGGGAGACAAGAAGGGGTCATTAGCACTTTCGTTGACGAGAGAGTCGAGGCCAATCGAAAGCCGAAGCCTTATGTTACATTTAACGTGTAATACATTGAGATTAAATAAAATTAAATTAAATTTATGGATAAATTTTTTTAGCCTGTATTTAAATTTATTTATTAATAAATATATAAATATATAAATAAATAAATTTATTATCAGGCTGAATAATTATGGAATTTATTTTTGTTGGTCTAGACGGCGGGCGTCAAGTGGAATTTAAAAAATTTCGTCACCACAAACTTGAGAGCAGGAGATAACGATGATAAGAATGTTTTTGAATGCAGAACAGTAGGTGAAGTGTTTGAGTAAAACCAACACAAGGTCACGATCGTCGGGTCTAGATTTTTTTTTTTTTTATAAATATTCAATATAATTGAGAGAAAATTTTTGATTTGCGAAACTTTCTTAGAAAGTTCGCTGCAATAGTTAAATATATATATTTGTGTGTGCGCTGATAATGATAATAAACAGTACCGAGTACCGAGTACGGAGAAACTTGAGTTTATTATTATTTAAGAGAAAATAATAATAATGATGATGATGATGATGATAAATAAAATAAGAAATGAATTTGGAATTTATGTACAGGAGCTACATCACTTCATTGTCAGCGGTCTTACGTTTATTCCCTGGTGGTGGGCATGTAATTCTCCTGGCTGATACTATCGCCAGGTTTTATAAGCACGCATGCAACGGGCAGCCAACCAGCAATACAACCGAGCCAAGTCAAGTCGAGCCAAGTGATAGCCGTCGGGCAAGAGGAATTTAAAAATTCCTCAACCAACGTGTCATCCTCTCACTTTGGAATTTTTCCCCGTGGTGTTGAATAGCCTTTACCTTGATTGATCGAAAGACGAATTAAAAAACCTCATAAAAACAATCGCTAAAAATATATATATATATATGTATATAAATAATAATAATAAATTTGAATTTTAAATAATTTTATTCCGGTGAACTGGAATTTCCGGTGTGACCGTGGGTTAAATCCGGAGTGAATGTAAAGCGAATGACTGTTTATTTATTTAATTCCCGAGAAGTAAAATTTACTCCGAAGCGGAGTTAATTTTAAAGTTAAAACTCCGAATCGTGGATGTGGATTTAAATAAAATCTACATCATTGATGAAAAGACAAAGTCCCTGTTTACTCCATATGCTGTCTTTTTAAAACTTTACAGCTCCGATTGAAGGAGTGTATTTGGAGTCAAGAGTTGATTCGCAGTGAATGTGGATTTTTAAAAAATTCAGATCACTCCGAAATTTCTCTACTGAAAAACAAACTCCGAATTTACTTCATATGCGGAGTGATCTTTTTTAAACAGAGCTCCAATTGAAGGAGTGAATTTGGAGTCAATAAGGAGTTGATTTGTAGTGAGTGTGGATTTAAAAAAAATTCAGATCACTCCGAAAACTCTCTACTGAAAAACAAACTCCGAATTTACTTCATATGCGGAGTGATCTTTTTTAAACAGAGCTCCAATTGAAGGAGTGAATTTGGAGTCAATAAGGAGTTGATTCGCAGTGAATGTGGATGTAAAAAAAATTCAGATCACTCCGAAATCTCTCCACTGAAAAACAAACTCCGAATTTACTCATACGCGGAGTGAATTTTTTTAAAAATTCGGATCTAAATAAAATCCGTAATCACTCCGAATTTTTTAGCGTAATTACGACTCGTGATTAGGGACTCGAATGATAAAAAAAAAACTTCCATCTTTGATCGAGCAGCAATAAATTACTCTGATGAAAATGATAACCGATTGATTAGAATAGTGATTTTGTAAATAGAAGCTGAAGAAATACGCGCGTGATAGATTGTAACTGGCGAACTTGATAAAAGAATAATAATAATAATAATAATAAAAAGTTAAAAATGTAATAAAAAGATTAAGAGAATGAAAAAGTAAGAGAAGGATCTCGTGGCGATTGTAAGATTCAGGATTCCGTCACGATCGTGCCAGCAGCAGCAGCAGCAGCAGCAGCATTGCGGCTCTTGCCTGGAACGAAAGCTATTACAAGTCTCCGTCGACCTGCTCGATCTCTTACCGGTTTAAATTCCTCGTGGTAGGAACGCCGTACCGCCGCCGCCGACTCTCCGTAAATGGAATTAGTATAAACAGATCAGAAAATCCAGGACTCGAGTATCATATTTTAAATTCTTACATAACTCATTCTTTCGTCATATTAATCTTTCATTATAAATTATAATTGCCATTATGATAAATAGTAAATAATAATAATGATTATACGTTTTTTTTTTTGCTCAACCTGAAACTCCATTTAAATAATTTAAATAATTACTATTTTTTTAAATAAATTATACCTGTTGTATTACTTACCTTTAAGCGTCTCAACTACGAGATTCCTCTTATCTCGGCAAGAACAGCATTCCGTTCTACACGTATAATAATCTAGTAATCCAATATATGTATATATATATATAGAAATTTATATATATATAAATATATAACACTATAACTTACACATGCACCAGCTCGTGCTAATTGTAAGATTCACTAGAGTAAGCTAATTATAAATTTGTATATATATATGTATATATATCCGTTATGGATAAAATAATAAATCACATCACTGGCACTTATTTAAATAAGAGTAAAAAAAACTCCATTTGGTCACTGTCCACAAAATTTAAAAACACAATTTTAAAATTTTTAAATTATTTAAAAACTCGTATTGTCGGTGGTTTTTTAAAAAAAACTTTTTGACGTTGATTGCAATAATTTTTATAAACACGATGTACCGTGACCCTGTACTCGTTTATTTAAAATTAAAAAGTATGCAAAGCTGGCGAGTGGTTTATAATTATTATGAGGAACGTGACACCTGGATATTTAAATATCTGACTTCACCGGCTGCCGGCGAGTGACTGACGCGGTCTTTATTTTTTGGAGAAGGGGAAAACCACGCTGTCCCCTCTTAGAACCGCGAGCGACTGCCGACCGCCAAATTTTTTAAATCCTTTATTTAACTTTGGCGGCTTCGCGGTCGGGAGAAATCGCGGACTCACTTCAGTCCCGCACATTAAATTTTCTTCGCTAAAATAAACATATTTTTTATATTTAGGAATAAGTCATTGATATTATAAATATAAGTAATTATCATATTTATATATATATTTATTTATATAAATGTGTGTATATATATTTTAAAGTTTGAATGTCAGGTACCGGCAGTCGGTAGTTTGAATAAGCGCGCGCTTTACTGCCGACTGGCGGCAAATTTGAATTTCGGATAATCGCGCGCCATCTGACTTGCGCGCTTGTAAAGAGCAGTAGAGGATGAAGATGGCGTCAAGTAGAAGGACAGTAGTTCAGTGAGGTTGGTAAAAATTGTACGTAGAGTAGAGAGAGAGGAAAAGATAACGAAGCCAACAGCGAGTGGAATCGAAATTTAGTACGGAGACCTAGATGGGAGAAGAAGAAGACGAGAGAATGAGTGTGACGTAAACGAGAACGAGGATCCAAACAAGTATCAGCTGTGTGGCAGTCATTGTTCGTATTCGTCTTGGCAGTAACACAAGAATTCGACATTTTTTTTTGTGTTATTTTGTGTTTAACTAAATTGTTGTTGCATTTTACGAGTTGATGGCTTCAGTGTGCACACTAATAATCTATATATTCTGATAATACGATAAACAACGTAACGTATAGACATATATATACACACACACACATACATACATACGTATGTATATATACATCAGTGACGTACGTATGTGTGCTGTCTATATATGTACATGTATGGGTGTATTAGACGTCATTGTGTAGATCTCGACATACGTAAAATTAATCTGTCGAAACAAAGAAAGTGGGGGAGTCGACGGTGGTAGTGCAGCAGCAGTAGCAGCAGCTCGCAACTCACCAACACAAAAGACACGAGCTCACCAGCACTTACGTCGACAGGAGACAGGAGACGGCGGAGAGTAGAGCGAGGGCACGAGACCGAAACGTTAATAATTTAAAAATTATTTATTTGGAGGTGTAAATAGAGGCCCCGTGTGACCAGCGGCCCCACCAGCGAACCCACCACCTCGGGGACAATAATCGTGTGAAAAACGGGGCGGTACGCGCGTAAGCCTGGCCTCGAGCGGCGAGTCGGACGACGGTGGGCTCGCTCCGCCACCGCGCAAAAGGTCCCGTAGTTCTCTCACAACTACCCTAAGACCAGCGGACGAGTACCACACCAGCGCAACCATGGACAATTATCGGTAACTCATTTTGTTTGTTTACGTTTATTATCACTGATACGGATCATGTTTATGTTCATGTCCATGTCTATTTAATGTGTCATCATTTCCGTATTTATTTATTTTTTTTTTTTTTATTTTATATTTCTTTGTTTATTTAAATAATTTATGCCAGCCGAGTCTAACTACGTACTTGTATTTTATTATTTTCACTAAACTGTAGATGCTGATGCGTGTACTTGAAAGTACTGTGGAGCATGATCTCATATTGAGTTTATGATACACTAAATAAATCACGATGACAGACACGAGTTAAACAAATAAAAAATAATAATAATAATGATGCCGGAGTTTTTTATTAGGAGCAAGTGGGACGGCGACCTTGGATTGGGTCAAGTAAAAATATAAATTTAAAATCTGACTGTTTATAATTATCAGGATGATGCAGCAGGCATCAAATGGAGCCGCGGTATCCAACGTTCCTCAGCAAAACGGAGCGAATCCAGACAGCAGTGGGTCTCACGCTAACGGCAACGCGATTCCACATTGTGACGGTGACGTTAATGGTGTTAATGGGGAGAGCAATCAGGCTGTAGGACCGCCGAAAGTTATGGACAAGACAAACCAAGATATTGTTAGACTAATTGGCCAGCACTTGAAGGCAGTCGGACTTGAGTAAGATATAAATATATACTTTAAAACTTTATTTTATTTTATTTATCGATTCCACGAACATTACAATGCCCGGTAGCGGTGCCTTGACATTAATATCGATCAGAGGTCTAGAAAATTTTTAAAAAAACTAAACATCATTGATATTTACTAGCCGGACTGCTGATTTGCTGATGCAAGAGTCGGGATGTCGGTTGGACCACCCGTCGGCGGCAAAGTTCCGCCAGCATGTGATGGACGGGGACTGGAGCAAAGCCGACCATGACTTGGATGAGTTGAAGTCATTCTTGAATAACCCGAACCAGAGTGTCGTGGAGATGAAATTTTTACTGCTTGAACAAAAGTACCTGGAGTTTCTCGAAGAAGGCCTTGTTCTTGAGGCGCTGCACGTCTTGCGCAACGAATTGACACCTCTTGGACACAACACGGGACGTGTGCACCAGCTCTCTGCTTTTATGATGTGCAGTGGCCGGGATGAACTTCAGGTATTATCAGCCCACATCTTTATCATTTTTTTGGGTCATCTCCACCCGCAGTTCAGTCATCAATTCCCAGGCTCTGATTAATCTGTTTAAATATCTAGATAATTTATCTTCGATGCACTAATCAATTTATTTATTATTATTATTGATAGACACGAGCTGGCTGGGACGGGAAAGGCTCAGCATCACGTACTGCTTTGATGGATAGATTACAAAGGTACCTACCGCCCTCGATAATGCTCCCGCCAAAGCGGCTGCAGTCTCTGCTCTGCCAAGCAGTTGAGATGCAGAATCAGCAGTGTACCTATCACATTACGCCTAATCAGCCGACACTCGAGAGCGTATCACTGCTGGTTGATCACAGCTGCAGCAAAGAACATTTTCCTTCTCACACAACCCAGGTGCTCAATGATCACTGCGACGAAGTCTGGTACTGCAAGTTCTCTCCGGACGGTTTGAAACTCGCTACCGGCTCTAAAGACATGACAGTAATCATCTGGGACGTTGATCCAGTAAGCAATTGTCCATCTGTCCCTACTCCGTAAATTTATTTTTTCTACTTATTTTTTTCTAAAAATTTAACAGGAAACATTAAAAGTCACGCACAGAAAGACTTTGGAAGGTCACACTTACGGCGTAGCTTTGATCGCTTGGAGCCCGGACAGCAGTCACCTGATTGCCTGCGGTCCGGAAGATTGTCCAGAGCTCTGGCTCTGGAGTGTCGATACTCCGGACTGCGAGCTTCGTATCAAACTGACGCACAGCACCGAGGATTCTCTCACTGCGTGTGCTTGGCATCGAGACGCGAATAAATTTGTCACCGGAGGTCTGAGAGGGCAATTCTATCAATGCGACATGGACGGAAACATTCTCGACTCGTGGGAAGGAGTCAGAGTCAAGTGTCTTTGGTGTCGCAGCGATGGCAAGACCGTTCTGGCTGCTGACACTCATCATCGTATTCGCGGATACAATTTCGATGAACTTTGCGACTTTACAATGTGAGTCGTCTTCAATTATTCAATTATTTTACTATATTTAAATGAAAAAATAATTTATTTTGGCAGTTTGCAAGAGGATCATCCAGTTATGTCATTCAGCGTAAACAAAGCGGACAGGTTGGTGCTGCTGAATGTCGCCAATCAGGGTGTGCACTTATGGGACCTGCAAGACAGATGCCTCGTTAGACGTTTCCAAGGCGTTACTCAAGGACATTTCACGATTCACAGTTGCTTCGGTGGTGTCAACCAGGACTTTATAGCTTCCGGTAGTGAAGGTAAATAATAATAATAACATATATTTATTATATTATATGAAATTCAATCAAGGCCATTAAACATGAGGAATTAAACATGGTCTTGAAGGCTCCCTGCCTTTATAAATCCGGAATAATTTCTCATGCAAAAATTTCTCAGCAATAATTACTCAAACAAAAATTGATCCGATACAAAAATTCATGGAGAATTTTTCACATTTGTGGTGAGAAAATATGCCTTGAGAAATTATTGCTGAGAAATTTTGTCGCAAGAAATTATTGCATGAGAAGAAAAAGACGGTCGCCGGTCTCTTGAAGATAATTATTGTGCAGCAAAGCGTATGTCTACTGTCAGATTATTTTTCTCACTTTACTGGCCAAAAATAATTTTCATTTAATTAAAATAAATTTATTATAATCTTTTGCGAATTAATTATCTTTACTAGTAACTTTCAGTCCTCATGTGACTCCCTGAGTATTGATGCCAAATTTATCGAATACGGTGTTGATACTCGGACAGTCACATGGACTCAGGTTGCTGATAGTAATCAGTTGATTATTAATGACATTAATTATTGTGAAATAATTATTTTTTCAGATAATAAAGTATATGTATGGCACATCAAACGTGAATTACCGATAGCTGTCTTAACTGGGCACAGCAGAACAGTAAATTGCGTCTCATGGAATCCAGTGTATCATCAAATGATGGCTTCAGTGTCTGATGATTGCACCGTACGGATATGGGGACCAAAATCTTCATCATTAGATCGTCCAGACAATACTAAAACTGGTATATATTTATCTATACAATAAAAATCTCTGTTTTAAAACAGGGTTTGAAATTTCTGGAATCCAAGTTACAGAACACGGCCACTCGTTTTTTTTTTAATGGGCGAGGGAGGGTCAAAGTTAGGGGATGCAATTGTCTGTATATTTATATAAAATGTGTTTTTACAGCCTCGCCAGACAGCAATTCGTCAAATGGAAGCGGCTGGCACGAAATGGTCTCGTAGCGACGCACTCAAACTTCGTACTCCCATGACCCCATGGTGTTCAAAAGACTGTTTTGTTAACCGTCATTAAATTGAGTACATCTTAAAGTGTTCCTTTATCGTCATACGAGCACAAACAGTGCTCATGTTCTAATGAAAATATATATATATATATACTTATATATATATTTTCAACACGAGCGTACTCAATAATACACAAAACCCTGGAGTTTTATTGATAATAATTAATAATTATATAATTATGCAATTAATAATTAATTAATTAATTATATAAATATATTTATACATATATATAATATCAATGAATTTATTCGGTGATAATTCTCTTATTATGTCGTACTCCACGGGTTTTATTATTTCATTTTAATTAATTTCTCTTCTGTTTTTTTTTTTCGTTTTAAATTAATTATTTAAATCGCAAGTGCGTGAAATAATTAATTGAAAATTTTAAATATTAAATTTAAAATCCGTTCCACGACGTAATAATTAATTGGTTTAATAAATAAAAAGCATAATGCTAATTTAATAGCATAGAATTAAGATTGTACTAGAGAATTGTCCAATTGTATTGACAAAATTGGACATAATATATATGATAAGAGTTTAATATTATTATAAATAATAATAATAATATTAACACCAATTATTATTATTATTATTATTAATATTAACGATTAATAGTTACGAATAAGCGTTTAACCGAACGAGAGCATCTTCGAGCAATTTTATTATATTTTTAACTTTAAATAAATTAATAATTTGGAAAATAAATTTATTTGTGCCAAGTGTGGAAAAAAATCAACTATTAAATTTTGTGTCTCGTAATTAATCGATTGTGGATTTTATTTCCGTTTATTCAAATATTTTTTAAAAATTTCGGCAATTTAGAGGGACACAGTTTCAAAAAAAAAATTATCTGATTATAATATAATTTATAATTAAATTAATAAATAAATAAACGTAACGCTAATTCGTAAATGAACGTATGGTTTTATTTATAATTAATTTAAAAAGTGAAAAAATTACCAGCGATTTTGTATGACGGTAGAAATACTTAACTTTTAAATTATTTAATAAATAATTAATTAAACGATTTAAAAAAAAAGCAATTTACGAATGTTACCTCTGATTTATTAACTGCCGTTTTTTTTCTATGATAAATATGATAATAATAATTATTATATATATATATTTACAGAGTGTAATAATTTTTGTAGCACTCGCTTTAGGAACGCGTGTTTCTAATTTATTGTAAATCGCAAGTGAGCACACGGCGATTAATTAAAATGTTATTGTGAATTAAGGGCATTCTAATACAGCGGCCCCTACTTTTCAAAAATTATTCAATGACCTTGAACTGTCCGGTATTAAAATTTTATTAATTTATTTTAAAAAAATTAAATCATTAATTGAAAAAAGGACAACACAGTTACAATTTCACCGAGATCTAGATTTTTTAAAAAATTACTGACAGTCGTCATCAACTGGGAGTTTAAGGGCATTCTCAGACAGTGCCCCCCACTTTTAAAAAATTTTCAATGACTTTCAAGTGTCATGAGCGTATGAAATTTTTATCAATTAATTAAAAAATTAATTAAAAAAAGGACAACGTAGTCGTAATTTCGTCGATATATAGATTAAAAAAAAAAATATTTACACTTGATATCAATTAGGAGTTGAACGAACTTTCTTAAATAAATTTCAGTAAAATTGTCATGTCAATTTTGTAATTTGAATTTTTAATTTTGTTGGCTAAAATTTATTCAATAAATTTCGTTTAACTCCCAATTGATATCAACTGTAAGTCATTTTTTTCAAATTCTATATCTCAACGAAATTACGACTACGTCCTTTTTTCAATTAAGGTTTTAATGTTCTTTTAATTAATTAACAAAATCTAAATATGGTTATGGCAGTTGAAAGTCATTATATATTTTTAAAAAGTGGGGGGTACTGTCTGAGAATGCCCTCAACAAAATTTGTTAAATAAATTTTAGCCTAAAAAATTTGACATTACAAATTATAATGACATGAAGATTTTACTGAAATTTATTTTCCAAATTTCGTTTATTTCCGATTTGATATCAACTGTAAATAATTTTTTAAAAAATCTATGTCTCGGCGAAATTGTCCGTTTTTCCATTTATGCTTCAACTTTTTCCTAATTTTTTTTTTAAATTCTAATACGGTCATTACAATTTAAATTTATTGGATATTTTTAAAAAGTGGGGGCACCGTCCGAGAATCACCTTAATAATAAAATGGCACAGTGGCAGTTAATCAAGTGGGATTATAATGAAACTAAAATAATAATAGTCTTGAAGATGTTTTCATATGCAAAATAGTAATTATAGTTGGGTATTGAAAAATGATTAAAGGTCTTGTGACATAAAGTGCAGTAAGTTATGTACAGATGAGTTTTCAATAAATCACATTAGAAACAATAAATTTTTATATTTTATATAATTATTATTATTATTATAATTATATTTATGATGAATTTGTACTAGCGATTATTGAGGATTTATATATATATTAGTATATATATTTTTTTAGTCCACTTACTGCAACTTCAAAACGATCTCAACAAATTTGTTTCTATTGATATGCATACGTATTATTTTTTACTAATTAATTAATAATAGATTAATTGAATATTTTTATTTACTTTCTTTTTATTATTAATATTTTTAATGTGAATTTTGTTGCTTGTTCGACATGATTTTTATTTAACCAATAAACTTTCATTTGTATTGATTTTAACAACTTTTGTAACAATGTTTTAAAGTTTATTGCATGTCATGGCTTTGAAAACAAATTTTCAGCTGTAGTTGGATTTGCGAGATTTTGAGTTTCGGATATTTTCGGTTTTCACCCCCACCATCAAGGCGCATGCTTTGAGTATTAAATTTAGATAGTGGGAGTAAAAACCTGAAAATTTCCGAAACGCAAAGTCGATAATCCAACTATAGTTTGTTTATTTATATATTTTTTAAAAATTGTTTATGTTTTTTTTTTAATAACTCGGGCAAGAAAAATAATTTGAGTTTTTGGTGAACGTTTTGTTTCAATGGAAATTGGATAAAATAATCGATGGTATTTTCTATTATTTTACACTGGAGTAGTCCTGGGAATCGGGAGAGAATCAGGACTCAAATTAGTTAATGTAACGTGGACCTAAGTCCACCTCCGCCGACCGGAAGCCGAGACCTCACCCTTTTGGGCACACTCGCGTTGCGAAATCCCATCTTCTGTACACTTTAAGCGACACTCTCGGCCGAAACCAAGAGTGGACATTAACCGGAGGTATAATAAAAAATCCTCATTGCGTGTGGTATCTAACCACAGCCACTACGAGTCCTACCTCACATGGGCCCACAACACTCCTCCCATCTCAAGAAATAAAGAGACTCTGGTCGAAGTGGGACTTGGAATGGGCTCCCCATAGTACCAATTATGTATTGGTTGACATACCACTTGGTCAAGAGGGGACGTGGTACTCTTTCCCCTGCCTCCCAAAGAAGACACCCAGTTAGAATCAGGACTCACTGACTGGTGGAAAAATAAATTTATCTTTCACTGTACATTAATGGAAATTCTTTCCCAGTAGAAGCTGTAGTTTTGATCAAGATTGCCGCCTAAAAAAAATTCATAGATAATCAGGACTGGCTATGGACAATTCCGAGTACACCTCAGTCTTTATTATCGAGAAAATCTGTCGTCTTAGAAAACAACATTTGAATTCATGATTTTCTTTTTGATTCAAGATCTACGATTGATCAGTACATAAGTCAATTTGTGTCATCAGGATCAGGGTCATCGATACATCTGCGTTATCGGGATCTGTGTAATAGCCCAAGTAGCATACAGACAACTTCAAAATGTCTTTCAAAAGGATAAAACACATTTTTTTTTTGTCTTAGTCACTTTTTTTGGTAAAAAGACATGCGGATGTTGGTCCTAGGAGACATAGAAAATTTGTATTGTTTTTTCTGTCTTATGTCAATTAAAAAATCGTTTAGATGACATATTTTACCACTATTTGTAATTAACTTTTTGTCGTTACTTGTCTTAAGTCTTTTAAGCAGATTTTTTTTTCAGTGACATGAATTTCTGATCGTTTTATCAACATGTTGGTGCCTTATCTATACGACAAAAAACTGATATCTTATAGATGTCATAAAGGCAAGTGTGCTACTCGAAATCGAAATATAGGTGATTGATTATCTGTATCATCGGCAATCTGGATATATGGGATCTGGGTCATCGGGATCTGTATATTAGACATCCGCTCAAATTTTCAAATACTCGCATTCAAAACAAATTTGCGCACCTACTTCTGCGCATACACGAAAATTTTTTTTTTCAAAAAAACCGACCATTAAAAAATCTCCAGATCTCAAGCGACCATTTTTAAAAACTTGTGCATGCGCGCCAATGTCTCAACATTCAAATATTGGAACTGTGCAACTCAGTAATTGAAATAAAATAACTTTGCATAGTGGATATAATTAATCATTTTTTAATGACTTTATTTAATAATAATTAAATAAGTCAGCAGTTTTGAAATTTACTCCATGAAATAATAAAATTTTTCATTTATCAGCAAGTGCTGTCACCTGCCGAGTAGCTGGATCACGAGCTATCATGGGCACTGTCATGAAAATGGGTAATAATGATCATATGTAATTGTTTATCACAATTTTATTAGCTGATACTGTCTATAAAAGCAACTTTACCACAGATATATCGAGTGATGTGCGATCAGTCGCAATAATTTCGAGACAACTTTCTTATTAGTCGTTTTAATGCGGTATTGACGATTTCCATTTAAGGAGATTGCTCATATAACTCCAATAAAAGTGTGTGTTTGTAGTATCGGGTGGGCTAGTATGAGCTATGAAAAAAGTTCCCACTAACTCGACTTTTAAAAAATTCATTCGTAAATTCGGAAAACCTCTACTGGCATTTGAAATAGGATTACTTGGCTGCTCGTACTTATTCTGGCGCCGCATGAACACGGACCCAGGTAATAAATTATCCCTGCTGATTGAGGTTATTCATACCACGATGATTCATAAATCCTCGAATTTAAATCTAATTATCATTAGATTAATTTTAGCATAAATTAAATTACTATTTTAATTTTCAGAGTTCCGCTGGTACATGCACTTGAACTATCCCTCAGTACTTGAAGGTTACTACAGAATTGGAGAAAATATTTCAGTAAAATCTCGAATTATTCGCGAAACAGATTTAATGACTTGGGGAAAAATAAATCCTAAGTCTGAATGATTTTTATTTTTGCTTAATGGCTTTCGCTAAAATTATATTAATGTTGATTGGCGGGTCTGGAGCTGGATACGCTTTGTTGAAAATTGTTACACCTTCCGATAAAGATTTTGAGAAGGTATTTAATTTTTATTACTTTTGAGGTTGTCAAATTTTTACTGATGTTCATTTTTTTTAGTCGGAAAAAATTGACAAAAAAAAGTAAACGTCCAAAATAATTTTATTTAAAAAAAAAATTAAATTTTCAGAAATTCCCTTTGCCTGCACTTGACAACTATCGCCCGTTCCTAAAAAAATCCGCTAAATTTGAAGCAAAAAATAAATCAAGTGACTCTATGTCTGACTCAGAAACTGCGAACGCAAAAGAGTCACCCAGGAAATAACATCCGGCTGCTATGGACACACCAGAAGTGATAGAGAGCCTCGGAGGCGGAAATCTTACCGATCGTATTTCAAAGCGCGATCGCGAGCGCAGGAACGTAATCGAGCGCAGAAAGGAGGAGAAGCAGCAGCTGAGTGTCGAGTCAGAGCAGCTGAGCTTCTTCCAGGAGACGTTTTACCTCACCTGCAACAAAGTCAAAGACATGCTGGACTCGGCGCCCCTGGCTCAGACTTCCGCGCTTCCGGGAATCTTCGATAAAATAAACAAAGAAATCCAGACCCTGTGGAACTACTTGTCCCAGTCAAAGATATTCCTCAAAGTCTACGACATTCGTCGGGCCCAAGAAACCCTCCAACGCCTCGAGACCGAGGCCGCCGACCTGGAGCTCAAGCTCCTGCCCAAGAAGAAGTTTGGTTTCAAAAACCGGCGGCCTGCTAAAAAGCCATCAGATAAATCCCTGGACGTCACTGACGGACTGAAGAACCTCAACCTGGCAGAGACAGTGACCTCAAATGGAGCAACAAAGCAGCACAATGAACTAATTAGTAAGTACACCGACAGTGCAAGCAGTATAATTGGCAAATCAGACCTCACCCTGACGTTAGACGCCGAAAATGTAAACAAGAATGACGTTCTATTGTCTGATTTAACTCGATGCAATGTGCGCATTTACGGTGCGCCGAGTACCGTACACATGATTAATCTTAAGCAATGCCAAGTACTCATTGGACCAGTCTCGTCATCTGTATTTGTTAGCAATTGTGACTCATGTACCTTTGCATTTGCATGCCAGCAATTACGTTTACACTCGTCGACGGACTGTACCATCTATCTCCATGTTACCAGTCGCGCTATCATCGAGGACTCGACTAAAATAAAAGTCGCGCCGTACAGTTGGAGTTACGAGGACCAGCAAAGTCACTTCAATCTGGCTGGACTCGACGTTAAAACCAACAACTGGGACTCCGTTGACGACTTCAATTGGCTTTCCTCCGAAAAACATTCGCCGAATTGGTCAGTCTTGAAACCGGAGCTCAGGGTCAAATTCTGGGATTGAAATTTTACTTTTTTTACCTAATTATTATTATTATACATATATTTTCGACTCTCACAGTGGATAAGTTGGCTGATTAAATCTTAGATATTTTATTTGAATATATTTGTCCAAGACATACATAGTATCTGATATTTTAATCATGTCAAATTATTAAGTAATAAACACGTGTATTTTCGCTTTTACACAATTAATAAATGCACGTTATCTTTATCTAAGTCCTTTAACATATAATTCATCCTGTTTTTTTTTTAGTGTTTGTAATAAATTTTTTTGTTAAGGACAGAGTTTTTTTGATTAAGAAGTTATCAATTTCAGGTCAGCGTCCAGCTGTTTTTAGTTTTTAAGGAATTTTTTTGTTGAATTTCCTCAATTACTTTATTATAAATTGCAATTAATCAGGTTATTGATTATGATTCTGAAGTTAACAGACAGTCAGCAATTTTTTGATTTTTTTTGGAACAATTGAATCACAAAATAAAAAATATAAAAATATGCACATGTAGAAAATTTAAAAAACTATAGGTGCAATTTTTTTGAATATTTTTTTTTTTATGATTTATGGTTTTTAAAAAAATCTAAAATTATTAAACGTCGGTTAACTTCAGTATCATTATTAATTAACAATTATTTTGATATTTCTTAATTACGCAGTTATTTTGGGTCCATTTGGTTTTGATTCGTGTCTACACAAAATCGTGAATTCACTCCGTCACTCGGAGTTTCGAAGTTTAAAAAAAAAAATCACTCCGTATGCGGATACGGAGTGAATAGGAAGTTGTCTCATACTTTGAATTGTATTTTTTCCAATAACTGAGATCAATATAAACTAATGGCAAATAAAATTGGACAGTAGTAGAACCAAATGATTATTTTAATCGATTCTTGTACTCGTAGATAAAAAAATCTGAAAACCGCCTGACCCTGCGGACCAGCACTTAAACTTCCTGCTGTTTTCGAGCTCTTGAGCTCAAAAATACTAGTGTTAATATATTTTGAGCTCTTTGAGCTTAGATTAGGAATAGATTTCGGAATCAATCCGTCGAGGACATTCCGAGTTGTCCAATAAAAATTTTATTTTTGGCACATTACCCAAAGTGCAAATGATTCAAATAATTTTTTATTTCTACCAGAACTATCTTTGCTGTACGTCAATTTGTGCAGAATGTCACGTAGCCAAGAGAATTTCCGAGTCCACCCAAAGTTATTAATTTATTAATTATTTTTATTACTTCCGCGGCAAATTTAAATATTTAAAAAATAAATTATTAAAAATTGGAGACAAATTAAAATTCGTAAGTTAAAATAAAATGGCGGCAGAATATCATAAAAAAATATTTAAAATATTTTAAAAAAAACACTGAAGTGTTTGAACAAACCTTGGCGGGGAAATAACATGCAGAAGGGTGTCCTAATACACTTGGAGATTTGAATTAAATCGCTCCAAGTGTATTGCAGCTAAAAAACGTCACTTAACTGCTATTTCCCCACCAGACGATGCCAGATGATTTTGCTCAGGAATTTAGAAGTTATCAGCATCAGTATCAGCAACACTTTACACTACACACTAGCACTGAACACTCGACACTTAACGACACCACAGGCACTTTGCACAATTTAAATTTTACAAACACTGCACAATTTAAATAAACAATAACTATGAGCAACAAATTTTATGGATCATTCCATGACTTCACTGCAATACTGTGTTTTAATTCAAACGTAAAGACGGATCTGAACTATTACTGCCATTGTCGATGATACTGACTGCCGCTATCGAACCGCCAGTTGATACAAAGCAATCGACTTTGCGATTCATCGCCCCCCACTTTAGCAGAAATTTAAACGTCGAAACAGCGACGCGCAGTAGCGCCATCTTGGCGCGAAATTTCAAAATTGAAATTTAATAGTTTTATTAAAATTTGTCTGTCGGTGCATTTGGAAACGAAACTTGAATAATTATTCATATTAAAATATACTAATTAAAATTATTCACGCAAACACTGAAATTAATCACTCAATTATTTAAAAAAAAAATAAATTCTATTTTTAAATTTTTTCACGATGGCGGCATAAAAAATGATGATGAAAACACTTTCACTCCAATTACTCGATAAAAAAAATCGCACTTATACACAAACACTCACTAATGATTTTTAAACACTTTGGTATATTAATAATAATTAATAAAAGTTATTTATATTAATTTTAATTATCTTGAAGTTAACGTGATTCTGAAGTTCGCAGACAATTAACAATTTTCGGATTTTTTTTAACAAATAAAATATAAAAAAAAAAAAACTAAAAATATGCACATGTAGAAAATAAAAAAAACTATAGGTGCAATTTTTTTTAATATTTATTTTTTTAATGTATCGTTTTGAAAAAAAAATTCAAAAATTATTAGACGTTGGCTTACTTCAGTATCATGGATTTCAAATTAATAAAACGAATGACAACGAACGCCGGTAACAGAACAATAAAAAAGATGGGACGATTTAATTACTTGTTATTTTTTGTTATTTATATTTTGAGTACCGATAAAATTAATATCACGAAATGTCCGTTGGGTAGTAGAGAACATTTAAAGACACGAGTTTTAATTTATTTTAGTAAAAAAACACTGAATTTATTTATTTAATCACGACTTAAATAATGCTCGAGCTAATGCAAAGGCGTTAAAGTGAAGTTTGACACAGAAGACTTGCGCAGTTGTAGAAACGGTTGGTACGACCTGCGCAGTAGAGACGAAGTAGACATACGCGTGCGCAGAAACCAGTCAGTCTCCCGCGTCATGGCTGCTATTGTTGTCTTTGTCATCTAAACTCGGTAAAATAATTCGTTTAATTATTTTGTGGCAAGATTATGAACATATAAATCTTTTTAATTATTTTTTTTTTTAATGATAAATATTTAAATATATCAAATTATGCGTGTCAGTGAACGTGACCTTGATAATAAATTAAATTCAGTGCGGTCGTAGTTCTCGCGTTGTTTGACGCCATCTTGGTTGTCGGAATTCGAATACACAAATAAATATTTAAATGATCTAGTTTTATTAAAAATATTATTTTCAAGTTATTTTTGTGAATCGGTGATTAATGACTTGTGTAAATTTAATTTTTTTTGTGAGTGTTTATATCGTTAATTCATTTAGTTGGACACTGGTGATGTAAAAGTACTCAGATGAGAATGAAAATGGCGGGAAAAGTGAGTAAATTCAAAAAAAAAATTTTGTTTATTCTTAGCTAAAACATTATTACGTAATTATGGAATTACTATGATCATTTTCGTTTATATATTTCATATTTATACTAACATTTATTTAATTTACTTAAAAAATTAAGTTTTAAATTTTCCCGCGTGTTTTAAAGGCGCTTTATTCGAAATGGCGTTATTTAAAACAAATTTCACACGATTATTCATTTTTTGGTTTGAAAATCATGTATTTTATTACAAATATAAATCAAGGGAAAGATTTAAATATAAATGTTGAAAAATTTGAACACCTGCAACTCGCCATTAAGGATACTGTAAAACTAAAGCATAAATTTTTCTAATTTTAATATGATCGTGAAGTTAACAAACAATTAAGAATTTTCGAAGTTTTTATTCAACCAAATTAATTACAAAAAAATAAAACTGAAAAACGGTTGGCCCTGTGGGCCAACCCCAAAACTTCCCGCTGTTTTTGAGCTCCGAAAGCTCGAAAACGTCATAATTTTCAAATTTTAGAGCTCTTTAAAGTCAAAAAATGTTTATTTCGCTGTTCAACCAAAAAAAAATACATTTGTTTAAAAAAAAAAAAAAACTTTCGTCGTATACAATATCGATTTTCGCAGGACCGCAAGATTTTTATCCGTAAATTTTTTTTATTTAACAAAAGCTCAGTTATCTTTAATTCAAAGAGTTAGCGTAAAAATTGTTTCCTCAGCGGAATTATTGCATTTATGTAAATGATAACAAAAAATAAGTAGAGTAAAGGCTATTGAGATGATATTATAAGAGCGAATCTGGATATATATAAGAATAACTATGGCATGCGCCCCCGAGAGAATCACAAAGAGTTGTTTTCTTAACCAATATTATTTTTATTGGGTCTCCATCGAGTTGGAATATCTGAATATCAATAGCTGACTTGGGCGCAAGTATTAAAACTCGTACCAATCGCGTAATATATTTTACAATGCTTCAGTAATTTGTATTTTGCATGGATTCATCTGATTTCTTAAAAAAAAAAAAATCGTTTATTTATCATTCCATTAAAATAATAATAATAATAATTATTATTATAATTATTGTTGTTAGTATAATTAAAGGCACATCCAATCCATTTCAAAATTAATTTATTGGGAATATTTTGCTAGTTATATAATTTATATTAAATTTAATAATAATTAAAAAAAAAAAATTTTTTTTTCATGATTTAATTTCCAGTTACGAATCAATTACTAATAATTAAACATTAAAAGTAATAATTGTAATAACAACAACTATTTTAATTTATAAAATTTACTTCAAGCTTTTAATTGTTCACATAATTTGTCCGAAGATACTAGTCCATGTAACTAAAGAAATATCCCCAAAAAATCAATTTCAAAATGGATCGGATCTGTATTTAATTACACTACAATAATAATACACTGTAAAAAATTTATGATCCTGAAGTTAGCAGACAATTAAAAATTTTCGGATTTTTTTTCAATAAATCAATTACAAAAAAATAAAAAATAAAAATATGCACATGTGAAAAATTTAAAAAAATACAGGTGCAATTTTTCAAACTTTTTTTCTTTTATAATTTAACGTCTAAAAGAAAATTCAAAAATTATTAGACGTTGGCTAACTTCAGTATCATAAAAATTTTCGGAGTAAATCCGGAGTGAATGTGGATTAAATCAGTCGAGAATGCGGAGTGAAATTCACTCATAAAAGGAGTTAATATTTAAATATTAAAACTCCGTATTAAAGTCAATGCAGATTGAGATAAAATCCAGATCACTCCAAAATTACTCAGCTGAAAAAACAAACTCCCCATTTACTCCGCATGCAGATTGATTTTTTTTAAACTCCGTAACGGAGTGAATTTGGATTCAGATAAAATCCTTAATTACTTCGAATTCACTGCCTATTTTTTCTAGTATATTACTATCAATTTTCCAAATTAACAATAAGTTTTTATTGAATACTTGCAATATTAACTGGGGGTTATAAAAGACTTGGAGATAATTTTTAGCGTGACTAAATAAATCTTAGCTTAACCGATTTTGTCGGTGTAGTTTTTATTTTCAAAGCTCCCGAGATTTTATATTTTCTCTTCATTCTTCATATACTTGCTCCATTCAGTGTCAAGCACCATGAGATGTTCTTTGACATTACATGAAAGGATGTTTCCAAATGTTTGTATATTTTCTACCGACAACTGCGCCAACTTTATACTACAAACCGTACAAACGTTTACGCAGGTGGACTTTACACAAGATTTGGCAATTATAAATAATAACGCGTACAAAAAAAAAGTAAATCCCGTATTTAAGACAGCCGTTAACTGATACCAGGTACCAAGTACCAGATACTCGATACCAGATACGAGATTTCGATTTTACAAAATTTTTTACGGTATCGCTGATTCAAATCCGACATTTTGGATCCGCGAGTAATTTTGGGCGCGCACTGCCGCAGATAAAAATATGGAAAAAAAAAAAAATGAAAATGCTGGCAGTGTCCGATTGATTGAAGGGGATTAAATAGTCTAAAGGTTAAACAGTCTCGGGTTGTAAAAGATTCAGGAATTATTGTGAGGTCGTTAGGAGGCCAGTGAAACGTATAAGTCGGATTGCACCAACTTATTTATTTTATTTTATATTTTCTTTGCATTATATTATTTAGTATATATATACATATATAATATCGAGCACTCGACCGAGAGATCTCTCTCTTTCACGATGAGTTATTGTGCGCGAAGGATCAATGGCTTTCGTTGGCTTCCAAACTCTAGATCCTTTCGATCGTCCGCCCCCCGGGGCTCTTGCACTCTCGCCTTTATTTACATTTCTTTTTTTTGGGCTTCGTCGAAACGAATCTACAAAACCTTTAAATCGATTCTTACGATTTAACATGAAAGCGCTCAATAAAAAATAAAGTAAAGTAAAATGAAATGAAATGAAAAAGAAAAAAAAAATAGAAACCGTCTCCAAGAAAATAAAACTCTAGTTATAACTAAAAATTTAATTATTAAATTACAATTTACCGGGTACTGTTATGCGATAATTAGCGACGGCAGTTCCTTTTGCCCTTCGCAGAGTGACTAGCGAGTCGTGAAATGGGACTTGAACAAGAAGGGCTGAGTAAATTAGCGAATCGTAAAATAACGAGGTTGTTTCTTTGATACATAAAGAACAGCCAGCAATAAATGTCATACTACAATTTATAATTTATACTTTATTTATGCTTGACTAACATTTTTTATCTTTACTCCTGCACTTTTTTTTTTCAAATTTTCCTCAGTTGCAATGAGCAAATTACAGCAATTGTCTGCTTCGTGCAAACAATTTGTCTAGGACTCAACTGACCCATAAGCAATTTGTCCGTAAAAGTTTAAACATCTTTGCTCCTTGCTCCGTTTAGTTACTGCATCAATAAAAGTCAGCATGTGCAAGCTCAGTCTACACTCCAGAGTCTCACATTACATCTAAAGTGTGCACACAATACAAACTTACACATGACGATGACGAACAAAACAGTAGTCAAATCAAACACTGGGCTATTAACTGGGTCAACATTTAATCGAGACAGAAAGAGAGGGAAAATTTGAAACCTAAAGGGCATGGTATTTAGGTGCCAATGGACTGTGTCTACCCTACTCATCTTAAAACCACTCGATGCAACATTATGTATCTGAATCAACCCCTCTTACTCATCATTCTTCACCCTTCACCCTGCACCCTTCGCCTTAGTCGTCTATATTAGAGACAGAATACACAGCCTACCTAAAATAAATATATGATTCGGGCTTTATTGCTCCCGCCAATATTGTTTTAGGCTCCTATCCCAGTCTCTTCGCTAACCATCATTACACAGTTCGTAACTCGATAAATTACCGGACAGCTTGTGCGTACACAAGTGCCCTAGGAATTTCCCTCAATATTAATATTTATTTCCGTATTGCTGTCAATTAAATATATCCATATAAATATATACCCTCGGACCTCGGACCTCAGACCTGAGACGTCAACTGAAACCGGGAAATGGTGATTTTTTTATGCGTTTGAACAACTGCTGTATCATGTTTCGTTTAGTAAAACATCGGGAATAATAAAATATATATATTTCTATACGAATTACTTACAAAGCTAATAAACGTTTTGTACTAATAAACTGTATTTAGATTTGACAATTTGTTATTTTTGTTATCAAGTAGTTTATGAAATGAAAGGACAGGAATTTAAAGTAAATTTAGAACGAGATGTACTTTATTCGACGGTAATTAACGTCAGTGGTTAAAGTTTTTCGTAACTTGCTTTTCTGTGAAACCTTTATGAATATATATATATATAATTTGAATAGAAAACTCGGTAGTAAATGCAAGCGGGTTAATGAAAAGCTCGAGTAATATATAGAAGTAATGACAGAGATAAAAGTTATTTTGTTCTGCTGTAGTATATTATTAATATTGTTTTTATTATATGGTAGTAAAGTTAACTAATTATATTACATGACAATTACTTAGTGTTATATTATAAAACTTATATATTATACTGATGATATTGGAAGGAGAAAATGTGTGATGCAGTATAAGGCAAAGTAACGATCCCATTAGCAGGTATTATTTTAGTTATGATCTGCTGTTGTTGGAGATGGAATAGAGAGAGAGAGAGGGAGGGAGAGTGTGTACGTGTGGGTTTGTGTCGCAAGATAATGTGATATATATGTGTGGAGATGGATGTTAGAGAGAAGAGAGAACAAATAGGGATGATGGGATAGTAAGAGAAGTGTGTTCTCTGACAACGAGGTCGTCATCTCCAACGGGGAGCTCTGGGGGCTGAAGTTGTGAGCTGAAGAAAGAGAGACGAGTTGCGGGGTAGTTGAATCAAGCCTCCGGGCTCGTATTACGTCGCTTCTTCCCCTCGTCGCTGGATAAATACCGCAGAGTTGTAATCTAGAGTTAATGGTGCTCTTATGGCGAGAGAAAGCACAGACTGGTTCAATCGATTTTTTTTTACTTTGCTTTTGTGACATTGAGTTTTTTGTTGCAGATATCGAACCTGAAGGGTTGGGGTGCAATTTATATTCGATGGAAATTTTTAGGTGACTGTTTGTTCAAATCGTAACAGGTCAGATAAAAATAATTTAATTTACTTTTATATTTTTTTAAAGTAAATTAAATATTTAGCTTCGGTGTTTGCCGATGGTCTGTTCGGACACTCGGTAACATCCGAGATCAGCAATAAATTTATTTAATTCTCTTTATAGTCTTAGATCAGAGCCCCGCGCTATAGAAATTTTTATTTGAAAATTAGTGATTGCACTGTAAAAAATCGGGAGTAAATTCGGAGTGATTACACCTTTTATTTAAATCCAAATTCACTTCGTTATTTGTTCTGGAGTTGAAAAAAAATCACTCCACATAAGGAATTTACAATGAGTTTTTTTTCAGCAGAGTAATTTTGGAGTATGTGGATTTTATTTAAATCCGCATGCGCTCACTCGGATTCGGAGTTTTAATACTGAAATACTCTCTTAAATTTTAAACAGTGAAAATAGTGACTATTCACTTTTTACTAGTGGAAAGTATGTCACTAATTCAAACAGTGGTATACTTTTCACTAGCAATGAGTGACTATTCACTGCCAAATAGTGATTATCACATGATCCTGAAGTTAGCAGACATTTAAAAATTTTTGAATTTTCGTTTTTCAATAAATCAACTGCAAAAAAATAATATAAAAATATGCACATGTAGAAAATTTAAAAAACTACAGCTGCAATTTTTTTAAATATTTCTTTTTCAATTTTTTATCGTCTAAAAAAAAATCCAAAAATTATTATACGTCTGCTAACTTCAGTATCATGATTATCACTTATTTTCACTAATTCGATTTTAGAGAGTAAAATTCCTTCTCACTACTCCGCATTTAACCCGCGTTAATTTGAAAAATTTTTACCGTGAATAAAAAATATTTTTTTGTTAATTTATTTTAAATGGGGATAAATTAAATTTTCGGTTTGCATTATTGAGGTAATAATAAGGATTTCGAGTTAACATTTGGCTTAAATCATAACAAGCTGGCTGTGACATATTATCTTGTATACGAATCTACAGAGTAGCTGTGTATGCATTATATAACACGTGCGAAAGAGCATTCTGGATGATATGCATTGCCGCAGGAGACTGTCACTGACAACGCAATTATGTCGTCTTGCTTGCGGTTCCACGCCGACCCCTTTGTGTTAACGCCCGCGTTATCAACCCGACTCTCTAATATATATACATACATATATATATGAATAAAGTCAAACCCCTACTACCCTTCAGCCCACATACATGGGTATCGCGTTTATATATTTACCATATCTGTCCTCAGGCTGCGTATAATGCAATTTTATATATTTTGTATAATACACCGCGTCCTATATTTTTATTTAATTATTTTTCATCGATTACACATGTTAATTTAACATTAAACTCCGCTATATTTATCACACATATTTTCACATGTGTGTATAAAATTAATAAGTTTTTTTTTTTGCGCGAAAAATAATTGGAAATGACGAATGGATAAAAAATAATAATTTTAATTACATTACTAAGCACATAGTGTTATTTGCGCAAAAATCATCATGGAGTATCATCAGCCAAAAAGCATACAAGCTTATCTCGTTTTAATAAAACTCTTTTGCTTTGTGTCAACAGATCAAACGAAAATGGATAAGCCGCATGGCAAATTCAAATTGTACTGAATTATACTCTTGCACGCGTGTTAACATCTGACTAAAAAGTACCAAACGCTCGGGGGATCATACATTTGTAGAATTGCCTGTTATAACTTGCTGTGATTCTGTGTGTAGTGTAGAGAAGGAGTAGATTTTATATCACTGACAGTGATACTGTTACTACTACTATGACAATTACTACTGACTACTATAGTATACTTGTATTACTCTACCTGTCGAGATGGGGAAATCAAAGGACCCACGGACTCATCGGACCGTGTATCATTTACGTGAAGCTCTAGAGAGTCATATTAATATATATATCTATACTGTATATATATATATATATATATATATATGAATTGACAGACGGAAAGTGTAGGGTGTTAGAATCGTCGGTACGAAGCCGTGTTAGAGATTTTATTAATGCTGTCACTGCTGCGAATCTTTCTCGCAAATCCTACCCCCGTTCAATTTTCTCGGATTTTTTTTACGCTGCATTATATATAAATTGAAATACCTCACATATCACAAGCTTTTTATTTCACGTAAATTATAAATTTTATATCATAACGAGTTACATTTTTTTCACTATTTAATTTTTTATTAATCTGTTTATCTTTTAATCGCATTAAAAAATTTATTTAATTACTCATTTAAAATTAATGATATTTAAATTTTTTTTACAAAAAAAAAAAAAAATATATTTAAAGGATTTAATTAAATTTTTCTAAAAAAAAAAATTCATAAAAATTTTTTTATGCCTAATAAATATTTAATGAAACCGGTTTTAATTATTATAGACACAAAGAAGTTTATCGCTAATTATTTACGTAAGCAAATAACATTTAAAGAAAAAGTGTATTGTATGTTATGCTTTTTTTGTTATGATTATGATTATAGATGACAATGTTGCATTATAAGGCGTCGCCCAGGACACCCGAGAGTCTCCAGGTGAAACGTAGGATGTTTTAAAGCGTCAGATTCTCAGCTTACATCACCCGTCACCCAATAGTAAAGCCACCCCGTAGCAGTGACAGCTAGAGCGCTCGTTTATGTCGTCCGCGCGTCGATTGGTCGTCCGCTGAGGGTAGTGGGCGTGGTCTTGATTTTCTCGTGCTCACCCCTCCAGTACAAATACATTCAAATGTCCCACGAATACTGTTTTCTACTCCATATATATATATATATTTATATATATATACCCAACCCTAGGTATATCACTACCTACGGTAAAGCTCAAACGCTAGCTTGGCATCGGGAGGATTCGCACAACTGGATTCATACACAGAGGGGATAAATTGCTAGTTACTCTCTGCTCGTCATTTACCTGGACGATTCGCGGATTCCCGGTGCCTTCATGGGGATGGACCAGTCGAGGCGTACGTCAGAGGGGATTTTATATTATAATATACCCAGTGTTTGAGGGATGATTTTACAGCAAATATATCAGCATTATACATAAATATATCCTGCGCGATGGATAATCGTGTTGATGCTTTATCAGTCTCTCCCAAATATATCCAATAGTCAATACTCGCTATTATTCTTCGCTAGTCGTCAATTAATCAATTTAATCATCTAAGGAATTCCGGAATTAATTTATTTCATTATTGAAATTTTTTTTTTTTTTTCAATTTAATATTTAAATATTTTGCGGACCTCAGCCACTGAGGGTGCATTCAAATTATCTGAACAATTAATACATTAAATTAATTTTTTTTTAAGAAAAAGTAAAAAGCCCGATCCTGATATAAATTTTGAAAAAATTTTCGTTGCAATTTAAATTTTCGAGATTTTTAAATAAATATGTAAGAATGTATTGATCATAAGTAGGGACAAGATTTTTGCCTTAATTTTGAAATGGATAGTTCAAATGTTTGATATTCCGGCAAAAATATTGGTCTTATGAAAAAAGTTTTCAAACAAAAGTTGTAGGAAATTAAATTTCCTTCAAAAATGTCTCTCATGATTTTCTTATACGACTAATATTTTCACCGTGATTCACAAATTAAGATTAATAATGAATGATTCAAATTTTTGGTCATTATGAAAATCTTAATTTTGAAATTACGGCTTCCTTATTAATCCTAAGGAATAATTATAAGAGACATTGTTTTTAGAAAATTAAATTTTGAACAACTTTTACTTTAAAAATTTTTCTATACGACCAATATTTTTGCCGTAATATCAAAAATTTGACATCATTAATTATTAATTATTTTTAATTAAGGAAAAAATCCTGGCCTTAATCATAAGCTTTGAGTTTTCGGGTTTTGAATATGGAAATTTTGAAATTTTGAACTGATAAATTGAAAATTTAAATTTGTTGAGAGAAATCTCATAAGTGTTCTATTACGGACACACCAAAAATTAAATCAAAATATATATATTTTTATTTATTTAGTTTTGTTGGTATATTTGTATGTATTTTAACACAATAAAGTGTAAGATACAACTTATTTATCTGGTAATTTAAAAAAAAAAACATCATAAAAATAAAAATTCATATTTTATTTAAACACTCAAGTGTTTGAGTCGAGTATTTTTCTCAGCTTTATTCTGTTTATTTCCATTAGATTAAAATTAATATTTTTTATTATGATTCTGTTGATACAACAATTTACGGAAGATTATCATACTAAACAACCTGTAAAATCGCCGACAAAAAACTCTGGCGGAAGTTTAATTATATACAGTGCACTACAGGTTTTCCTTTCTCGCCCCAGGCTCCGCGATAAGAAATAACCCGGAGTTTTGTTGGATTTTTAGTATGGATCTACAATAAAAAGTTTAAACTCTTGTTTGATCATTGAATTTCCAACAAATCTCTCACTCTCACAAGTTACTATACAACTTATGCAGCCATATAATAACAATAATAGTAACCATAATATGTACATACCCATAAGACCTCAACCTGTTATATATACGCGTCTTATATCTGACATCCACAAAAATTACTAGGAAAAAATTAACGTTTTTATTTATACGTCGACTTCACACTCACATTAAATTATAAAAACTTAATATTTATTTTATATCGATAAAAAAAATATATATGTACTATCAAAAACGCAGAGTTAATTTTCTCTAATTGCAGTATGAGGATCTGAGTACAAGACAAAAAAAATAATAATATTTTTTAAAAATTAATAAATTTTAGTTAATTAAAAAAAAAAATTAATTGCTTATAAAATGTCACTTTTACCGGAATTATTTTTACACCGTTGTGGGATTAAATTTAACACCGATAGCCTTAACACCAAAATATCGTGGACTTACACCGTTTTTTTTACAGTATTATTGAAGTCGTTTTGACTCAACCCTGAATAACTTTCGAAGGAGTGAATTTAGCAAAAAATGTTAAGAGACCTTTTTTGTAGAGAATTCAATTTCCTTCAAGAATATGTATTTTGGCCAAAAAAAGTTTTAATATTTCTAGTAGTTACAAAAATCCAAAATAGAAACAAAGAATTTAAAAAGCAAATCAATGTTTAAGTCACGGTTACAAAGAAACGGCTCGTTTTACCTCAATTTACTAAGAGAGATTTTTTGTAGAGAATTCAATTTCCTTTAAGAATATACATTGTTCAAATTTTTCAGATGAATGATTTACGAGTTTTGAGTAAAAAATGAAATTTCTGTCGTAACGATACATCTCTTAATATCAATATTAAGGGCTCAAACTTGCACAATAATTTTTTTTGGTCATCAGGAACAATATTTTCACAGTATCGAAAAAAAAAAAAAAAATAGTCGATTTTTTTGACCCAGTCTAATGTACATACATATATATTTTAAACCTTTTCTCATCCGCTGGTGCGTCAGAGTATTAAAACCTACGCACACTTTAAATCACAGTTAAAATTCATACTTTCAATAATAATAACTAAAGAAAATCCGCGTTACGCATGCAAGGTTTCATTCGTTGGTATATTTCATCTTGAATCCTAAATATTTTTCCATTGAGATGACAAAAAATTTTTCCTTCGGTGAACAAACGACATTTTTCATTTCCGATAGTATTTTATCACACATATACATATACATATAGATATGTATATATTTTGTACATAGCTACAGTTGGAGCGGATTTAACCAAGTCGGCATTAGGCCGTAAGGGTAAGCAAGGAACGGCAATAGCATCAACATCTTCGAGACATCTAGGGGTAGTATATGCCAGTGAGTAAGCATCAATAAGAGGGAGAGAGAGGAAGGGAGGTAAGGAGTGAGGAAGGAACCAAGTAAATCTACCACCCTATCCTATCAATCTATATATACTATGTACAGCTCACGGGGATTTCACGCGTCGAGTCGCATTACCGGATCCTGCATCGTGTTAGCTGGATTACCAGATGTTGAGGTAGGACCTTCAACCTTATAGCTATTGCTTACCTATACTTCTATATATATATATACAATATAGAACTATAGGTTAGACTGTTTTATGTATGAAGACTGAGTTTGATGACTAAACTGTGTTTTGGTACCAAATAGTCGGGGATAATAGATCTAAAGGGCGAGTCCATTAAATTTATTGTTGGGTGTAATAAAAAATTATGAGCGTAGATGATAATAAAAAAGTGAGCGTATGTATATGTATATATGTTTGAATAGGATCGGGGTATCTACCCATGGCCTTTTGTGAATTAAAAGCAGCGTTATCTGTCGTGAAATCGAGTGAACTTGTGTTGAAGATGAGGCAGTATGAGGACTAGGGCTAGGGCTAAGGCTAGGGCGTGAATCTCTTGTATGGAAGGAAGAAAGTGGCGTAGCAGGACGGGATGGAGGCGGTGATAGCGAGCCAAGGGGTGATATGATAGCGCCGGAGGCTCGTGCTGCTGACGGGTCAATTATCTCGAGTACCGTCGAGTTGCCGCAGTCACAGTGAGAAGAGTAGAGCTAGAGCACTATTGCTTTGCTCAATCTCTCTTTACTTGGCTTGGTCTTTTATTTTGTCACTGGGGTTTTATTTTAAAATAAGGCCTTTGTCACGACCCACGCAAGCTCATTGTCCCGGGGCTATTAGCCGCCTCATCTCATTTGACTCCTGTCAGATGCTTCCTCAATCTTTATAGCCCCTTGTATATATTGTCATGCTAAAATGATAATCAATTTTTGTAATTTGAGGATCAGTCTTGACAGCAGGATGTTTACCAATTAATATATTATTCTAAAATTTTTATTCGCTGATGTTTTAAAATTATTTAATGTTTTTTAAAATGATATTTTCTACTAAATTTTAATAAGCACAGGAAATTAGTCTGAGAAATTTTTTGCTGTCAATTCATTTTTATTTCTGCAAATAGCAGTCGTAGGACTTAAAATATCAACTCATACTTCGGAGTAATTATGAATTTTATTCGAGTAATCATGGAAGATTACTCCGAAGGGATTAAATAAATGATAAATTATCACTCCGCAACTTTGTTACTTGACAAGTCTTAGAAGTCTTTAAAAACATTTAAATAATTAAATCTGTCGACCAGACTCTGGTCTCTTAGAACTACCAAACCGCGACTTTAAATCGCGGAATAATTTTCATCATAAAAATCAACATATCGAGATTAACTTTCCCGCAAATATAAAGTATTTCCCTAAGGACAAGTGTACTAAGCTAGAGTACGAGGGCCAAACGTGTTAAGCTGCCTCAGGTAACTCTCGCCGTACTCACTAGTGTACCTGCCATTCCTGCACTTAAATTTGATAAGGACCCAGGTCTCAATCCTTGCATCTCTTTATTTAACGGAGATGTAAAGTATTTAAAAAAAACACATGTATGATGAGAAGTATAAAATTAATAATGGAGTGATAAAAGAAATTTTTTAGCAGCGACATTATGGTAACTGTTAGTAATAAAAAAATAATAATTATGATGTAGAGGTACCGAGTAGGGCACATTGTATGTGTAAACAGCGAGGATGCTGTGGTTGAGCGCGTTGCACTCGCATACATAAAGTCCGCGAGGGTTGATTTTCATCCGCGCCCAAGGTTAGAAGGCGCACTACACACATGTATCTATATATTTATTATGTATGTATGTATGTATGTATGTATATATATATATATATAGAGCAGAGTGGCGTAGAGTGGAACAGAACTGATGGCGACTAGGATGTAAGCGTGCAGCAGCCAGAGGAATCGAGTAGGTTTCCATCCCCGGCAGCGATATCCCCGGAATCAGCTGCCAGATTATTCTATTACCGCGTATCAACATTGAGTTTGTTTAGTATGAAAACACTGCCGCCACCACCACCACTGTAGCAGCCGTTCATAACCGCATTGTTTCAGACAGATAAAGAATTTAACGTCGGGTAATTAAAAATGCTGCCGGGTACTTTGTAAACTCACTTTCGTTATTTTATAATCACAGATAAGATTCTATTGCCCTCATTTATTCCACTGATTTGTCATATTTTTTTGCTGATTTAAATCTTTGATGAGAAAATAATTAATTTCATTATTTAGCTTTGGAAAGTTTAAATTATTTTTTTTATATTTGTGTATTAATATTTATATATTTTTTGGCAAATAATATTAATTTGTAAATTATAGAGGGCGGATATTGAGAGACTAGATGAAAATAAAGGGGGTTAAGTATGAACGAGAGTTTACCTCGCGGGCTGTCGAAACAATAATAATCGGTGTGCTATACGCTCAGCCAACTGTTAATTAAAATAAAATTAATTGGATTGTTGTGCGAGTAAATAAAGTTACATTGCACAGCTACATCGATATACTATAGATATATAAAGTCACGAGAGGCAAAATGTGTCCTCGAGAAAAATATTAATTTTATACTTCGACAGTCGCCAAATAATTATTTCAAATTTAAAAAAAATTTTTTTCTGAACTTCTGTTCTCTATTGCGAAATGTTGGGATTATGGATATGTGACGGTGTATTATTTAAAATGATTTTAGATTTTATTTATTGGAAGATTTTCTTTATTGAAATAAAGTTTCCGGAAGTGTGTCTTAACACCATTAAGGATCAGAGAGAACTAACTGCTTACAACTATTTTACTACAGTTGTCCTTTTTACATCGTGTAACATTTAGTGTTTATGTAGTCTATACAATGCTCGAATTGTACCTAGTTTTTATTCGTGGTTCGAGTACTTTAAACTATTCCTTTCTCCGAAATAATGAAACAAAACCTTTTTCAAGGGTAGAAATGTGTTCACCAAATGTTACTCAAAAAGAAAAACTTTTCTTTTTCAAAATAAAACAAACTCAAAATATTTAAAATATAACATAATAAAAGAGAATGATTTTTGTAAACGAACTCAATATTTTAACACGAAAAAAAAAAATTTTTTATATGTAACATATAAACAAATTTTTGAAAAATTTAGATAGCCCATTTCACCCCTCCCCTTTTGATATATATCTAAAAGAAACACTTGCTGTTGAAAAAAGTAGAAGCAATTTAAAGTATGATCCAATAATATTTTCTCAAGTATTTTTATCATCTTTATTAAATATTTTTTTTAAAAGTAAGTGAGTCGGGATACTGCTCTTGAAAGGCCTCGATGTTATTTTCTCTCAGAATCTCCGTAATTTTATAAACACCCAGAAAATCTTGCGTCACACTATTGGCTTCATCGGTAGCTCGCGAGATTGGCATAGAAAACAAGCGTAAGGCTTCGCGCCGTGTACCCGCCGGGAAAATAATTACAAAATCACGAGTCAACTCTGCGGGGATGCTTGGCCTTCTATTCCCTTCAATACACATCCACACTACGCTTCATCTACGTCAGCTAATTTTAAATTCCTCTTACAAAGTACTCGCGTAATTTAATCAAATTTAGTCTCTTTTGTTTTTTTTTTCTTATTAACCCAATTATTCATTAGGTTACAACTCACGTCAAATTCTCGTAAAAAATAATAATGTCAGAAGAAAATATTAAACAGGACAGCGAACCAGAAGCTGCCGAAATTTTGCCTGAGAAAAAGGAAATCGATCCGTTTAGAAAAAAAAAATGGACATGCGAGGGCCAACCTCTTTGGAGAATTTACTTAAATTCGTAATAAAATAATAAATTAAATAATTATTTAGTTGATAAATAATATTAATAATAAATATGTATGAAGTTATATCGAGAAGGAGAAAAAACTAGAGCGGGAAGATAAATTTGGCAGACGTAGAAGAGCAAAACTACCTCGGGATTTAGAATCCGGCAAAGAGATGTATCCGTACGAGTGTTACCCGCTCAATATTTTAAATCTGAGTAGACGGGCGCAGCTGCCGAGCCTCAGGACTACCGATGAGAAAATTCGTATCTGGCGTAATATGAAAGCCGATCCTCAAGTACTTGGGATACTTAAACACTTAAAAATAATTAAATAGAGTATTTGTATTATTAGTAGTAAGCTTGAACAAAAAAATGTATCTTTGTTTAGGTCGACATGGCCAGTTTCACGCCAGTAATCCCGGAAGTAAAAATAACAGGGAATGGAGAGTGGCCCACCCGCTGGCCATGTCTTCAGTATCATGACCAAGTTATTGAAGACGGAGAAGGGGGATATGTTGACTTAAATGATGTTGACATTGATGATTATGTTACTTGCAAAGAGCTTGGGCATGCACGAGTCCCGCTAACGAGTGTTAGCTTTAAAAAAACTCAGATTGTTGATCAATCGACTGGAGAACGTCCAGGTTTAGTGGACGGCGATTACATAACGTGTGAATTTAAGTCCGAGGGTGATGATCATAAGCGCGTGTATACTCAGGTCTGTTTGAGAGGGACCAAGGGGATGCATCTGATTGAATTAACGAGGGTACGCACGAAGACCTGGAAGTTTTGCTTTTATCAAGCCCTTGTTGCGTTGCTGGTTAAAACTCAGCTGAGGTTGTTTTCATTTTTATACTTTAGTCTCTTCTCTGAAGGTTTATTTTAATTATTTATCCCAATCATTGTTTAGATATAAGTTTGCTACCAGCAGTAACGTTGATTACATTTACGAGCATGCATGGATGCTATTTATTCATGTAGGAAGTCTCAGTATCAATCGTCGGCTTCGTTTAGATGACGTGGTAGTTCATAATTACAAGTACAGCGTGGAACTGGAACTGGTACAGGAGTTGAAAGATTTCCCGATGATTACCGAGGACGTGGGTTTCAGATTTTTGGAGCCATCTGCGAAATTACGGGCATTGAAAAGGCCGGAGTTGATGAAAATGACCGCGGAAATTGGGTGGAAAAAAGCAAAAGAACCTTCAGCTGACGAGCCGGTTCATGAGTGCTGCAGAGATATCGAGAAGTGGTTTGATCAGCTATCGGGCAGTTGTAAAAATTGTGTGTTTAGGACCAGCAGATTTTCGGTGGCTTTTTGGAACGATGGTAATTTTTGGTATCTTTACAATCCTTATCGCTGTGACCGGTTCGGGTTTTGGGATGACAGTGGCGGCGCCTGTATTGTCAAGTTTTGTACGAGGGTTACGTTGAAAAGGCATTTGATGATTTTGTTAATTAGGGCGTATGCTTATAAAGGGGGTGGTGTGGGAAAAATTAGCAGAGATGAGGGTTATGATTCGGTTGAGGTTAAAAGTGAGGTAGGAAATGTGGAAAATGAGTTAGAAATTAGAGGGGGTTTTAATAATTTAGATGAGGAAGAAAAAGAGTTAGGGGTCGAGGAAAATAATTCAAAAGAGGAAGAAGAAAATTTAGGAGATAAAGAAAATAATTTAGGAGATGAAGATAAAAATTTGGAAGATGATGAAAAAAATTTAGGAGATGAAGATAAAAATTTGGAAGATGATGATAAAAATTTAGGAAATAAAGATACAAATTTAGAAGATGAAGAAAAAAAATTAAGAGATGAAGATAAAAATTTGGAAGGTGATGATAAAAATTTAGGAGATGAAAATAAAAATTTGGAAGATGATGACAAAAATTTAGAAAATAAAGATACAAATTTAGAAGATGAAGAAAAAGAAGTAGGAGATGAAGATAAAAATTTAGAAGAAGAAGAAAAAACTTTAGAAGATGAAGATAATAATTTAGAAAAGGAAGAAGAAAATTCAGAAGATAAAGAAATAAATTTAAAAAATGAAGAAAGTAATTTGGAAAATACTGAAATAGTAAATGATTCAAAAGATGAAGAGAAAATTTTAGAAAATGTAGAAAATATAGAAGATAAAGAAAAAAATTCAAAAGAAAATACAATAACAATTCAAATATTTGAATTAATTTATCACTGTGCCAAAATTAATAATCTTAAACTCCTTAAGAAAAAACCACCAAAACCAAAAACTAGAACAATAACCAAAGAAATAGATGAATGTGACTTAAACCTAAATAAATTAAGTAATGAACTGGATACCGACAATGAACTAATAGAAAAATCGAGTTGGCTAAGGAAATATCGAATAACCTGGTCGAAATTTTCAGCATCGACCGAAAAAAAATCCCGGTGGCACGAATATTATATAGAAGAGCCTCGGAAACTCTTCAGTCTCTGGGGTGAAATCCATCCGACGGGTAATATATTCGCGGAAGAAAATCGTGGGAAGCAGATTCATGCGTGTTATCTCGTCTGCGCGGGGATGTCACGAATAATGGCGCCGGAATATTGGAGTTCCAAGACACTGGATACAGTAGTAATGTGCGGTGATCGATATTACACATGCAGCAGACTTCAAAGTGACGCTGCATTGGGAAATTCCATTGTCAATGATAACAATAATAATAATAATGACGACAGAGCACACGAGTTGTCGTGGGACAGACAGTTAGCGAAGCATTTTAAAATTGCTGATATGCTCTTTGAAGTAGACGTACTGCCGGCAATTTACGGAAGACTCTATACAAGAAATTCTTTATGGAAAATTCTTGAGCAGATGTTCCTCAAGTACTCCCACGGTGTATTGACTTGTGAAGATTCCTGTCTAGGTATTTTTAAATTCTGCGGTTCTTATTACATCCTAGATGCAAATTCGATCGGTCCACCGATTTTCAATTACGGCGACGGCGTAGTTTATCTGCTTCGCGCCACCAGTTTTTCAAAATTTATGACTGCATTGATTCTGACCGTCAATTCCCTCGAGTGCAGCCAATTCGTCGTTAATCCAATCGACATTTTGAAAATAATCGACACCGAATCTCTCGGAGGGGTAAAGGGCAATAGAAAATTTAATAAAAATAAATGTAAGAATAAAAAAAAATATAAAATGTAATAAACTACTGAATGTAAGCGACCGTTATTTGATTCGTGATGTAATAGAGTAAGGAAACTGGATTCTATTACATGCAAATGGCTGCATTTCAATCTCCGAAACCGCATGCAGAAAATAATGTACCCAGAAAGGAAACCTTATTTCATATCTGGGGTAAGAAAAAATGCCCGAGTACACAAACAATAATAATAATTCAGTAGTTAAATAGAGCGGTCTAGTATTTTGTTAATAAATTTATTAATGTAGTTGAGGACAAAATGTACCAACAATTAATCTTAGCAACTAGAGAAAGTTGGTGTAGTTTATAAAAAATCTCATGACGGAAAATAAATACTGGCGAGTTTTAGACGTTGGTACATGAAGCCAGAACAAAGAGAAAAAGCGCCAGTGAATTAATTAAGAATTGAAGCCACTCAAACAACCCGGTAATTTAAAATTAGACTACCATTCTCTCTATTTTATTTAAATTAACTCGAAAAAAAAGGAAATAAAAAAAAATTGCTACTTAAACTTATAATACACACTTTTAAAAATTTATCATTCAAAAATAAATATAGAGAATTTAAATAGAGCAAGTCAGCGGTCTTATATAGATATATATTCTTGTTTCCGTTCCCGGGCATTGTTATTGTTATTGCTAATGTATGAGCAGGGTGTCAAAGTTTGTTACAACAGCAAACTTGAGGACAATGGATGTTGAATAGCTCAGAATAGAGGATAGTGATTCTCAGAGAGAAGTCAGGTCTTTGGTCACCTGAATAATTGAACCCGTTGGATTTGTTTGGCCAAGAATGAGTCAACATAATAAAGTTTAGGGGCCACTTAAGTCGAGCGTCTTTAAGACTCAGCGTGGTATCAAACCCGCTCTCGTTGTCGTTGCTGGTGTTGGTGAAACTACCGGTGGTTGTCGACGAGGGACCATTAAACTTGCACCGGGAATCGTCTTATAGTTTATTCCAGAGCAAGTTCGCCCCGGGGAGTGTGTACTCACTCCGAAACAAAGTTAACTTAACGGTGCGCCGAACTTGTAGTCTATTCTTCGTCATCGGTCTCCAGTCTGTTATAGAGCTAATTGTTAACTCGGGGTACACTTCCGCTGGTAAACTATCAAATAAATTTTCATCCCTGCCATCTAAGTCAGCACTAGGATTTGAATACGTCAGTTATTTTATATAAAATTAATGTACCTGAAGATGTGAACGTTTTTGCAAAAAATTTATGAAATTTGACTGCTTGGGTGGTTACGTAACAAATGATCCGAGGAAAATTGATCCGCGACAATTGATCCTTGCGACAATTAATCCGTCGATAAAATGCGTGTAACATAAAAAATATACTCACACACAAATTAGTGAAAAAAGGGCGTAATTTTTCATATTTCACGCATTTTATCGACGGATCAATCGTCGCAAGGATCAATTGTCGCGGATCAATTGTCCTCGGATCATCGGTCGTGTCACCGCTTGGGTAGTTTTGGAGTCAAGGGTTGGCTTAAGATTTTCGGCTGACATATTAGCATCTACATGCGAAACATTTTAGAAATCTAGTCATTCAGTAGATTTTTTACTTTCAAAATTTTTTTTGTAGGGCGAAAATCGTTACGATCTTCAGGTTAAAATTAATGAAAAAATTATTTTTGAAATAGTGAAATAAAAAGAGATTTTATGATTAATTGCTGTCGCACATTAATTTATTTTACACATTGAAGCATTATTTACAGATTTATAACTACTGTATGTACATTATAGTTATTTACATAATTATTTTTTATTTTAATCATCTACTTTAATTAGCTATAACGTTTTATTACTTAATTTTTTTCTTTATTTGGATAATTTGTTGTTTACTTTTTATACAAAAAAAGATCACGAGGTCGATAGTAATTAATCGGCGGGTGTGGCGGTGAGAGGAGTCAAGACTACGCTACCTCAAGGTCCGAACTGTCAGTGTCCTGATCGTGCTGACCGTTGAGACTCAGGTGTCCTGGGACTCTGATCGCATTGGCCACACTGTCGTCGCTGCGCTGTCGTTGCTCAAGTTGAAGTTTTCTCAGTCGCTCCTGTTCCTCGCGCTTCTGTTTCCGCCACTTGGCTCGACGGTTTTTGAACCAAACCTGAAAAAAAATTTCAAAAAATTTAAATAGTGGAATTTCATTTTCACAAAAATTTTCAAAATTTTCTTTACGGTGTAAATTTTTTTTATAGTAAACTAATATTTTTCCATAGTAAAGTTTAATTTACGATATCTTTAGATTATCATGTCTTCCTTCCCCCACTTTTTAAAAATATCTAAACCCTGATAAAAATTATAATTTCAAAATTAAATTCATTTACAAACTTATGTATTATCTAACAACGTTAAACTACAAAAGCAATCTCCTTTATTTTATTTAATAATTCTTAGCAAACACCGCGAGGCGCGAGGCAGGTGTACACACTCAGGTATATGTTTTTTTAAAATCTAAAACCTTATTTTTCAAGAGGATTTAATGCCTATATGTGGGTGGTCGTTATAATTTTATATTTATATACATATTCACTAAAATTTTTTTTTAATTTTTTCCTCGAAAAATTTCAAACGGTTTTATAAAAAATCAAGTTTTATTTGTCGCATTGCCAAAAGACGCGTCAAAGACATTAATCTCACTCTTATTCTTAAATTTTTCATCATCATTATTATTATTATTATTATTATTATGATTATTATTATTATTATTAAGTTGAACTTGGAGGAATAAGGAGGATCCTTGATTTAAGTTTCACAACTGGAACAAACTGAAAGCGAATAGGTGTTTACCCTGTACTATATATACTGAATTCAAGGGGTGTGTTGTTGATGCTTGTATGAAAAGCAACCGCGCCCTTTTCGTAAATCATTCGAGCGCGGTGGAACGAAATCAGTGAGTTAAGCCGCAGAGGGTCAGGAAAAAAGACACAATGCGTTTTTTAAAAAAATATATAAACCTACAACTTAACTAAAATTTACCGATAAATTTTTTACTGTCTATACCTCGTAATAACGTAATTTGGACATTTAATCCAGGGGACAATTAGGAGCTTAAGTAATTAATTAATGGCGGTAATAACATAATACTGTCAGCTTTTGATAACCGAATTTAAATTAAAGCATAACAACTTTGGTATATTTATTATTTATACTGCAACATTGTATTTCAGTAAATATATATCAAATTAGCGTAGTAGCTTTTAATCTTGTGTACATTAAGTTTAATGAGATTTTGACATTAACGCACTTTACTTTATCTGCTTATTTTTATTGTATGAATTTAATACGAGTGATAAATTTTTTTTTCTCATATCATGACTATAACAAATATTTATATCAAGTAACTTGGGGTAAAATGGACACCATTTTTTAGAGGAAACATTTTTTTTTTGTAAAACTGGAAGTTGATTAATTCAGGAAACGCCGGCACTACCAATTTTTAGTGGACAAATTTTTTTTTTGTTTGTTACCTGAATTATTTTATGGAAAACTGGAAAAAGCGACTCAGGTAAAATGGTCGACTGTTGAAAAAAATTGTTGTTTGAAATTTTTGTCCTTAATGAGATTTAAAGCTCGTGTTGATAATTTAATTAATGAATCAACAAGTAGTCAAAAAAATTAAATGACTTATTTTTTACTATTTTACTATTATTTATTATTAAGGGGATACGCCACCGGACCTCTTTCTTACACTCAGAAAAATAAACGGGACTATCTTTGTTGCACTCGTAGAGTAAACGAGAATTTTAAAACAATTTTTCTCGGAGACGAATTAGAATTTTTGAAAATACGAAATTTCTCGCCCTCCCACACAAAAAAAAATATATATGACATATATGCATCAATGTATTGGCTATATGGGACGTATATGTTATTTATATATTTTTTTGTGTGGGCAGTTAAGTTTTTAAAAAACGCTAAAGACTCTCTATTTTAGGTTTCCAGTGTTTGTCCGTGAATTAAATTGAATTGAAAATCGGTTACCGTCACCCCTAAACTTGTGGTTTGAGAAAAATATCTAGCAAAAAAATTTTTTTTTAATTCAGTGACCCATTTGGTCTGTCAGCTTTTTTTAGTTTTCAATAAAATAATTCAGATAACAAACTTGAGAATTTTTTTACTAAAAATTGGGCTGACCAATTCGCCCCATATTTCCGTTTTTCAATAAAAACATACTTTCTATAGAGATAAATTTTCCGTTTTAATTCAGGCGTTTAGCCATGAGCCAGCGAAACCCGATACCGAGGGTTAGAAACAAAAAAGCAATTTGTCAGTTTGAATGTAGACAAAGAAAAAATAAAAAGTCTTAAGGGTTCTGAGCACACGAGGGACCGCTGGTCGTCGATGGTCGGACTGTTTGAGTAGGAATTATTTATTGGACAGAAAGAGCAAAGAAATACTGATCGACTTTGGATTTAATAACGAGTTCAAAGTAAACTTACCTCGATTCTTTCTTCCTTGAGGTCGACCTGCAGGGCCAGTTGCTCGCGAAGAAGGACATCGGGGTAGTGGGTTTTGTCGAAGGTGGCCTCTAGCTGCTCTAGCTGCTCCTCCGTGAAGATGGTCCGATGTCTGCGCTTACGTTTGGTCATCGGGCCCACTCCGGGGCCGTTGGGGTTCATCTGATAGGGATGTGTCGTGTGATAAAAAGCCGGTTGGCTGTGCAAAGACACTCCGGCGGCTGCCATCGCGGCTACATAACCGCCTGGATAGAGCCCTGGGTACGCAGCAGCTAAAAAATTATTTTACATTACGTAATACTTTAAAAGCTTTCGATGTTAAAATATTTTTATCGCGAGATTAAGTAAGTCTTTGGAGAATAAAATATTTTTTTTTTATCCTTCATTTCTTTCGCGCGTTGAAATTATTGACGCGTTTAAATTTTAACCGAGTGGGAAAAGAATGAGATAAAGTAAAAACGCGTTTCTTTACGCTTTTCCGAGTCTGAAAAGAATCTCAGAGCGACGCCCGACTGGGGATTTGCATCAAATATTTTTCCCTAAACTTTTTTCTTATGGATTAAACCCCAATCCCCGTAGGAGCAATTTGCTTTTAAAAAATATTACTCGAAACCCCAAACATCAGGACAAGAATATAAAATTAAATATACTAAAATTTACCTAAAAAATCAGCTGGTGTAAAAGCTAGATGATGAAGCTGCTGCTGAAGCGGATGAATAGTCCGCGGTGGTGAGCCGACGGTCTCTGAATTTGTTTGACCAGCAGAAATACCGCCGCTGGTGCTGGTAGAATTCGCACCAGTCGGTCTAGGTGCCAAAATACTGTCGATTGTGAACAGCGAAGTGGGAGATGACAGTGCGGCCGATGAGCTGGGACGTGATGACATCTCTCGCTGACGATACCTCGAAGACTCTTCCGCACTCATGGGACTTCTTCGTAAAAATCCATGACGTTCGCGTTCGCGGTCACGATCACGATCACGATCACGGTGATGATGATGATGGTGATCTTTCTGCGTTATCTGTTCGAGTGTTTTCAGCTTCTGCTGGACACTATCAGGCGAGTAATTATACAGGAAACGCTGGTGATTATTGTTAATAATATTATTGCCGGAAATTCCCGGTGCGTCTTGCAGCGGCGACGAGGGTTCAGTCATTGGAGATCTAGATCTTGGTGAATCACCGGCATATGAACTTTCCACCATGTTAACTATTTCCAGTCTTACAAAAATAATAATGACAATAAAAATAATAATAAACTTATTAAATATTTCACTTGCACTATTTTAAATAAAATTACGTTATCACTACACTGGAGTCTGGTTCCATTCCATTAAAACTTGTGACAGGTTTGTTAAAAAAAAGCTCCGTTAACGTGGTCTGTCAACATCTAGAATGATAAATGATGGGCTGAGAGACCGGCGAGAGTGACCGTACTACAGTATTTATTACAATGGCACTAGTAGTAGTAATAGGAGTAGTAGTAGTAGTAGTAGAAGTAGAAGTAGATGTAGGATGCTGTTCTGAGAGAGAAGCAATCTGTACTCAAACGTGGATCTCCCGGTGGTGGCGATGACAAAACAGCCTTTATGGGAACCCCCACAATCGTTTGCGTGTGTTGAGGATCCAGGGGTAAAGTACCCCTGATGAGAGAAGCGCCACTGGACGATAGGCGTGCCGCGGCTTTTTTAGGGCCACGCCCATCGCCTATCGCGCCGCGGATGCGCCAGACCGCGAGTCCAACGGACCTGAACCTCAGCTCAACTTTGGCTGCGATGCTTTAGCTGCTTTGCGATCTAACTTTAATCGATAGCTTATAATGATAAACGCTTAAAATTTTTTTTTTACTCCATTAATTAATTTGTTTACAGATATAAATTTTTATAGTCATTTCAAATTGAGGCAAAAATTTGGGATTTTGATCAGTAGATTTTATAAATTTTTTTTTTTTTCCGGATTCGTGTTTGGAATTTTTATAAAAACTTTTCCTTTTTTTTTTATTTTTAAATCCTGAACCCGGTACCTTAATTTTTGCGGCTATGTCCGAATTGTCCCATGAGGTATCAGTATCATAAATATATTCATCTGATGGGAAAATCACGAAAAAAAAATCCAGTTGATAAAATATTGACATTCTAATACCTCCCGCCCATGGATGGGCTCGAACCCAGTTCTCCAGAGCGAAATTCTTTGATTTTACTCTCAGTCAACCACGCGGGAATTTAAATAATTTAAATAATATCAACAATAATTGTTATTATGATTAAAATGACAAGCTTATAAAATGGTGTTGGTATTTAAAATAAAAATAAGGCAGTTGGTAATGCGTATTAATGTAATACGAAGGGATAAGCGTAAATGAGAGGCTGAGAGCGAGTATTTTCGGACTAGTTTGGGGTATATGACGATAATGGATAATGGAGAACGGTTTGTGATCCAAGGGGAAGAGCGAATTTAAAGATGTGTGTAAAAAGGCCAGGTACTGTTGTGTGTATGTGTGTGATAGAAGAGAATAAAGAATTGTTTGATGAGCATGTGTACAAGATTCACATGGTACAACATGGCAGGACATGTAGGTATTATAATACTGATCGTCAAAATCTGTAGCGTGCGCTGTTGATCCTAATCCAGGCGTTAATCGCTCGACTATCCTAGTCCTAGTCCGTAAAGATTTGTGTTTGCACGGGGGTTACTTGGTTATATATGTGCAAAGCTCGACAATGCGTTAAATCGAGATGAGGACAACATCTGATCAGTCTTTTTTACCGAAACTGATCCGGGCTAACAACCGACGACTAGCGACGATTATGTGAATTCACTGTTGCTTTTGATTTTGAATTTTATTCACCTCCGACATCCATCAATTGCTTTAAAGATTAATTTTTATATTCATTATGGGTAACAAAATTATTGTAATCAAGAGTTTGTTTTTTTTTTTCATTGATATTTTAATTTCTGCTTGTAAATCGTTGGCTTGACATATGGAAAGGAGTTCGATAGCTTCGGGGATTAGGATTACGGATACGGGATTTGTACTTTTGTTCGGGATGTCCGCGAATTATAACTATAGCTTAGCTTCCTTCTATATATATTTTTGTAAATTTTCTGGGAAAATGGTAGTACTGTAAATAATATACTCGTTATTATTATTATTATTATTATTATTATTATTATTATTATTATTAGTTTGTTGTTATTTACATTTTATTTACAAGGAGGGCAGTTTATAGTACAGACAAATCCTATATTGATGTTTGTATATAATTCCCCGAGGCTACGCTGTTAAATCTATATTACTAGTGTACTTTTGTTCTTTAATATATGTTATATGTTTTTTTTTGCGGAGTGGATCCGGATTTAATTTCAATCCGAATTTACTCCGCATTCACTCCGCCACTCGGAGTTCTGGAGTTTAAAAAAAAATAACTCCGCATGAGGAGTGAATTGGGAGTTTTTTTTTGGCGGAGTGATCTCGGAGTGACGCGGATTATATTTCACTCCCAATTTACTCCGGTCCGGAGTTTTAACATTTAAATGAATTTATATTAAACTGTTAAACAGTGTATGTGTGTACGCGTGTGTGTGTGCATATCAGTTGATCAGTAATGTAATACGCGAGTTTTTACTTCGATTTAATTTAGTGGAGTTATTTTTTATTAATAATATTTTCAAAACTCTCCGGGGTGAATTTCACTCCGAGGGGAGTGAATAATTAAAAATTCATTCACTCCGCATCCGCTCCGGATTTAATCCGCATTTACTCCGCGAATTTTTTAGTGTGAGGTCAGATAGAGCTGTATTTTTAAAAATTTTACAAACTCAATTTTAATACAGAAATAAAACTGATAATTTTTTAAAAATAATTAGAAATAGTTTTGATACAAAAAATTTTGACATTTTTTATTGAGAAAATTTTTTAACTAAAAATTTTATTCCAAGTTATAGAATAATATTTAAATTTATACATGAACAAGTCTATTGAAATATAAAAAAAAAAATATGAAATCAAGGGATAGAAAAAAGAAGTAAAGAATATATAAATACATAAGAATAAAATTCACAGGATCAATTTCCATTGGCTTTCGCGGCCGGTCTTCTTTTTATGTTAAATCGTTTTCTCGAGATTTTATTATTTAAAAATTACACAGGCAAATACTCACGCATGTTGAGAAAAAAAAGCTCATAAAGTATTTAAGAGTAAGTAAATAAGGCAAAAAGGCGTACTCAGTCAAGTGTAACAACCGACTAATAACAACTCTCAGCTTGATGCATGTTCGTGGTGAAATAATCGACGGGTTTCTCGACTCTGCACTCGTCTTATTCACGTCCCGGTCTCAGATAGAGGCTACAGGTATCCCGTAGTTTGCTGCGATATCCACTTAGCACGGGGCTTAAACGTGAAAACACTTTGTGTATTGTTGTCGCATTAACGCCGAATATTCGAGGATGATTGCCGGAAAAATATAATCCACTCCAGGACCTATTCCCTGCATGAGCCGCGCTCTTAACTCTCGGCAAATCTTGTTTTTTACCGCTTTCTTCTCCTCTAAGTCGTTAAATACTGCGCTTAAGTCAACTTGTTGATTAAATCAATTAACGAGAAAATATATCCATCTAAAAATTATTTTAGAAAAATATCAAACAACAGGTAACATAAATTTTTAAAATAAAATAAGAAATAAAATCTCTAAAGATTATCTCAGAGGTCAATATTTGTCTTTTTAAAAACTTCAAAGGGCTCCGGCACCTTTTATAATATTCCCTAGAGTGAATAAAAAATTTAACAAAACCTTTATATTAAAAATTATAATTTAATTCATGTAAGAAAAAAGTCTTGTGAGAAAAATCTCGAAATTTTGATTTTTTTTTTATACTCCAAATTTTATTGAAAATATTTTTTTTTATCCTGGCTCTTTTCTTCTGATTCATGTTTACGAAAATCAAAAATTTCGTTCATATTTTAAACTATAATGAGAAATAGAAAATTTCGCATTTGAGATCAAAAACAAAATTTTTTCGAAGTCTCTCCCCTTCCTCTCATATATTTAAAATTAATTTGTACAATTTTTTCGCGAGAATTGTAGTAGCGTGAAAATTGTTGAACTGGTCGTTGGATGTAATTTATATATATATAAATATATATGCTTATATATATGCAATCAAAATATTGTACGCTGCATTGTACAGGATAATTACTCTAATAATTACATCACTGTCACAGTCTGATCATAAATTCGCAGCATACCCGTCAGTATATATGTATATATATTTATATAGAGAATGTATGAAATAGAGTAAAGAGGAAAGAGGACAAAGTGAATGAATATAGATCTGAATTCACGCGTTTTAGACCGTTACGCCAATTAATTTTCCATAATTGGAAGCGTATGAGCGACATATCTGTCGGACAATCGCCGATGCTTGGATATTTTTTTTCTCTCTCATTCATCAGCATCAGTATCATGTTGATATATATCACAGTGCATACTATACAGTATGCGTTATATAACAATGCAAACCTGGGAGGGTAACCCGCGGAACTCGTTAGCGGCGGTCGCTCCATGCGCGTATTTTCGTCAAAAACCAATTAACTCTTTTCATATCTATATTTTATCTATATATATGACTGCATATATACACACACATAACTATTTTTAAATATTTTTTTTTTCGAGTGTACGCTCGCCGACGGCATGGAAATCTTGTTGACGAAAAAACGTTTATAGTTTTCCTATAAAAAATTGTTTATTGGTGTCTATTAAACGAGCCTTGAAAAAATATAGTAACTTATATATATCAAGTTTAGTAATTTTTTAAAAATTATTAATTTTTCAACAATAATTCATCTTATATTTATGTAAACAATAAATATTGTTACAACGAATTTGTGCTAAGTGATATTAACCCGTTAAGACAACAAACTCGAGCCAAAGATGTGATATCCATTACACTATAGTTTGTAGTATAAATACTTAACTATAAGTATTTCAAGATAAAGAGAATATTATCATTTAGTGGATGAGTATTCTCGTGTATAGTCTGGAGTTAAATGTCGCATCGTCCGATGACTGTCACTACTTACCTCCGCTTGAGGTCTAACGCTAATTCTATTTATTTAATTGTTTGTTTAACGATTCACACGATGGGAATTTCATGTCCTCGCTTATTGGAAGATTACTACTATTTTCATTTTATTTATTTATTTTTTTTTTTTTCATACAGAAGAAAATGAAAATATGGAGAGAAAATTACAGCAACAATTTTTATGAGCTTGTGGAAATGGATGTCGAATTTATATACAAATTTATAGAAATCACTCTGTTAATTTTCTCTCTGTAGAGTAGGGGTAAATAGGGCACGTGCTTAAGTGAATAATTAATTTTTTTTAATTTTAATTTCTTATCAATTCTTAAAAATTTTGATAAAAATTTTTTTTTGCCTGACATAAGTTGACATGGCAGAGTATGATCTTGTCTATTATTTTTTTTTACAATTACACTTTTTATGGTATCATTTTTTTTTATTTTATTTTTGCTTATTTTAAAAATTTAAATGAAAATTTTTTTTATTGGGAAATTTTTTTAATCAAGAGTTTGTGTTTTTATTTTCATTCATATTTTAATTTCTGCTTGTAAACTTATATGTAAATTTCTAGAAAGCCGTTAATTTTCTCTCTGTAGATTAGGGGTAAATAGGGCACGTGCTTAAATGAGTAATTAATTTTTTTTAATTTTAATTTCTAATCAATTCTTAAAAATTTTAATAAAAAAGAATTTTTTTTGCCGACTTGAGATCTGACGTAAGTTGACATGGCAAGCGTATGATCTTGTCTATTATTTTTTTTATAATTACACTTTTTATGTAATCATTTTTTTTTGTTTTATTTTTGCTTATTGTAAAAATTTGATTGAAAATTTTTTTTACAATAAATTTTTTAGAGGTCGCATTTTACCCCGGATACTTAAACTAGTTTTGGGATCAATAATAAACTTGAAATTGATACAGAATTGTTTTTTTTTTCTAAATCAAAGTTTGTGGACCGTAGTGCCCAGCGCCTGTAGTAATTAGCCAATTTTATGTGAACAAAAAAAATTTTGGTAGCTGATGAATTATATAAACAGTTAACAATACTTTGGTAATCTCAATTTCCTTTATTCGGTCCCTGCAATCCGCAGATTATTCTATTACAGGGAATGTAAACAAAAACTGCAGTTTATCCCAGGGAGCTGGAGCAGCTTGAAAGAGGAGGACAAAGTATGTATTGGAGAATTGAAGCGGTGGATGAATGAAGGACAGGGAATACTACGGCACTCGATCTTGTTTAGTTTGAAAATACGTCATTGTTTCAGTACGATAAAAAATTCAGCGCTCGGGTAATTACACTTGGGATCGATTCCCGCCTACGGGCTCCTTCCACTGGGTTACTGACTTAGGGCCGGCCTTTTCCGATAACTCCTCGATTTTACCAATCTATCTGCGATTTACATATTTAAAGCTCCAATGTTTATTTTAGAGCAATTGTTTAAGTTTTTATTTTATTGTTTTAAATTGTTTTTCATTTAGAAAATTTTTTTCCCCATCTGGGGCTCGGAATTCGAAAACTTGAATATTTCCCCGTATAAATTTTTTTTTTCCCAAAATAGAGCAATGGAGATTTTTTTGAATTCTATTACAAAGTTTTAATTGACAGCCAAAAATTCTGAGATTGAAAATATGAATTTTTTTTCGTCGCTCAAAAATTAATGGCAGCTCCAGAAGTCAATGAAAATTTTTTTTGAGTATCAAAAATTACTAAACCTTTAAATATTTTGCAGGGCTTAATTGTAAAAAAATAAAAAACGCACTTTAATCAGCTCGTGCCCAAAATGTAAGTTTTATATATCTAGATATATAAAATACTAAACTGTCTATCTCTTGACAGCAGCGAGAACTGTTTGCCTTTTATTAAACTCTTGTTAAATGCTGGCTTTCTTTGTCCACACAATTGAATCGGCAAAACAGCGGAGATAATGCTCCGGATTCTCAGCCTCACGAGTTTGCTATAGTATCCTCATATCCCATCCCCATCTTCATTTATATCCCAGTAAACCAAATAAGTAGAGTAAAAGTAGAGAAAGATCGTAGGAAAAAAAAACCTCTACTCAGTGGTTTTCTTTCTCCCCTCTATTGTGTCGTATTTTTTTCAGCCTCATCGTGAAATGGACACCGTGTAATCGTTCTTTTATTCACTTCTTTTACCTGCGATAATACTCACATGGCATCCCTTGTTGGTGCACTCGTGGCTGGATCCAAACCCTCCAATTGAATGTTAACTTGAAGGTGGTCTTTTCCACGCACTCTTTTATTTCTCTCTTTTACTTCTTGATTCTTATATACATCCTATACTCTCTCTCTATATATATTGTATTATGTCGTATAAGATGGACTAGTATAGTAGCCAATGAAAATATTTATATATTTCCAGAATAGACGTCCGCCCACGATGAATTTACTGAAATGATCCTCATTGTTATTGGCAACAGATACTTTGCTCTCTCTTTTTCTTAAATATAAAAATATTTAACCGTATATATAATAATAATACTAGTACTGAGAATGGATGTATCTCAAGAAGATTAACTGCATGAGTGACAGCTTTTAAATTTTCAACATCTACGAGATTAAATTATTATTCATTTCAGTAAATTTTATTTCAACTCTTTATTTTCCCAATAGTTCCACCCACTGTAAAAAATTGGCAGAGTGAACTCGGAGCGGATGACTGTTTATTTATTAATGTACCTGAAAATCGGAACGTTTTTCGCAGAACGAAAATAATAAAAAAAATCTACTGGATCAAGATTTCGAAAATGTTTCGCATGTCACCCGAAAATAACAGGCCACCCCCAACTACCCCAATTCCCTTTTAGACATAAATTTCATGAATTATTTTCAGTTTCGTTGCCTGAAAAACGTTCCGATCTTCAGGTACATATTTATTAAATCCCTTCGGAGTGAAATTTACTCCAAAGATGAGTTCATTTTAATATTAATACTTAATCGGAGTAACTTTTTTTTTACTCCGGGACTTCGAATGACGGAGAGAATTTGAATTTAAATAAAATCCAGTTTACTCCCAATTTTTTACAGTACAGCAGTTGGCTTAAACATAAAAATAAATGCAAAATTTGACACTCATATATTAATCATATATTTGTTTATTTAATCAATTTAAAGAAAATTTTTTCGTATAACCAGACAAGACAATTACAGTTTCAAAAAAGTTACTGACATATATTTTAAACATTTTAAATATAGCATCTATAAAAATTAGTCATATTTTAATAATAATTTATTCGGTAGACGTACACCCGTTTCTTGTGATTGCAAGGCTTGTTCATGAGGTCGTGCACAATATTGTGTACGTGTACAGTTATAATATTGACGCATAATCACTTGAATAAGCGCATAATTATTTCATTTTGTAAATAATTTAAACACCAGCGAAAATAATTTTAAAAAATATTTATTTTGAAAATTCCGGTGGTGCTTTTTTTTTTAATTCTGTTTGATATGATTCTTTTTTAGTCAAATTTTTTTTTTAATTATTTGCTTAGTTTGCTATTTGTTTTTTCGACAGCTTTTTTTTTTATATTTTTTTTATTGACTAGTAATGATAACTAATTAATAAATACCGAGATAAAATAAAGGAGATTACTGTAGTATTATTATTTATTTTATACACTGAGAGAAATATTATTTGACAAAACGGATTTTGTTTATTTGATAAATATGTTACGTTTTTTTTTAATTCATTATTTATACGGAAAAAAAATAATTAAATTTTAATTTGGATTATTATTTTTTCTCAGTGTACTAAATTATGATGCTGACTTAAAAAATACTTATCTCTAAATCGCGTTCTATATTTATTGAAACAGGAATAAAAGCATCAAGTAATTATGTAAGAGTTCGTCTTATTTTTATTTTTAAAATCATTGAGTTAATTGTAAAAATTCAGATGAAAATAATTTTTTGTTTTACTGACTCAATTTTTTTCTGATGACAGTTCTAGTAGAAGCTGGACAATAGAAAATTTTTGTTTACTAATTTATTAAATCAGAGAAATTATTTATTTTCAATAAAAATATATAGAATTATAATTTTATAAAATTCGGTAACTTGAAAATCAAAATCTGTTTTTTTTTTTTTATGCAAAGTGGAAACTTTGAAAGAGAATAAAATTTTCTGTACCAAAAAATAAGCACTCTTACACAATTACCGGTTCCATGACAACTGATCTCCGACAAATTGATCCCACAGACTAGATCCAACTGACGATCTAATTCATCGGTTCCATGACAACTGATCCCCGACAGGTAATCACACGATGATTGATCCCACAGACAACTGATCCCACTGACAAATTCATAAAATAATCAATTATTAATTAATTACTATGACATGAGTAATTAAAATTCACTGTTGTAAATATAAAAAGTTAAATTAGATAAAAATCGATTGACGATCAATTGTTGATGGGATCAGATGTCGGTGGGATCAATTTATAGGGATCACTTGTCGTGGTATAAAATTGTTGGGATCAGTTGACGACACACCTAATTCATCAGTTTCATCAAGATTTTCATAACTTTCATTGTCATCATCTTCATAATTTTCAACCCCATGTCGATGGGATCAATTTCTAGGGATCTTTTGTCGTGGTATAAAATTCTTGGGATCAGTTCACTGCACCCACAACTACCAATTAAATATTTAAAAATAAAAAAACTATAAATTTAAAAAACTTACATCACTCAAAGGCATATCGCTACTCTTACTAATTTGTTTTCGACTATTACTCCGTGTAAAAATACTTTCAGACTCTCGAATCCCGGTTTTAGTTAAAAAATTTAAATTACCATTCACGGTGAGTAGTGACAGTAATTCTTCACTGTACACTTCTTATAATTTATGCAATTGAAATATTTTCTAACTGACCTCAGTCTTTAGTAATAAAAATATTGATATCAACATTAGACATCATATTGGATGGAGATCTCTTAAAAAAATATTTACGTTCATTTAAATGTCCGATAAAAAATACGCAGTTCTTTAGAGGATATTCTACATGGGAACACATTTGATATTTGACTGTTTGTTTATTTTAAATCTTGTCTTTATGAAGCTCTTTGATATTTTAATAAATCATTGCTGCAACCCAAGACCATATAATCTTGTGTCATATATTCTGTACTTGTCTTTGAGCGATAGTCTTAAATTTACGTTCCTAACTTCTACACTAATAATATAAAATTGTTATATATATTCGTACTCGACCTCAGTCTAGAAATGAATACAAAAAAATTTTAAATGTCATCAAAAAATTTTACGTAAATTATCATTTTTTTTTTAAATGAAAATTTTGTACCCGGAAACAAAGATTTTGATTTAGAAATTTTTGTTAAAAATACAGGAGACGTATCATAATTTTTTTGTTCAAAAAAATTTGATTAAAAAAAAAAAATAACAGTCTCTTTTAAACATACGCGATATTAATCTGCGTTGCGTGAATTTAAGTCTTAGTCTTATAAATAAAGTCGACGTTTAATAAACTAGTGAAGTAAAAATAATTGAAAGTAATAATGATGATAATTCTAGTGTACGGAGCTACGGTTTGTTAATTCTTAAGTATTTTAAATGACTAATTAAATTGTTAGTTAGCGAGTGAAGGCTGGGGCTCAGTGAATGACATCTCCATGGTGACACCGCCGCTGGGAGGTCGGAAACGATTTGAAACGTCGACGCTATTGCTGCGAGGTTTACGTCTGCCGAGGTGTCGTTCCACCCACTTGAGCATCGTCAGCACTGAGTCTGTACTGGGCAGTCTTCTTTCCGCGGACGTGCGTACGATGTGAGAAGACGTGACGCGGAAAGTCGCAGCCATGCCTTTCAATGCCTGAAATCACCACCAATCACTTGACAATCTATTCCATAATTAATCAATTAATTAATTTACCTTCATGGCGTCTTCATCAGTAGCGTCATCACCAGCGTAAATAATTCTTATTCTCTCACTCCAATCGAGACCAAACGCCGTACGTAAAATATATATAGAAGCGCGGCCTTTGTTCCATTCAACTGGTGGTTTAGCCTCGATAGCACAGTGCGCTTTGCAAGCTTTGAATCCTGCTTCTTCAATTAATTTCTTCGCTTGTCTTATTAAAAAACCGCGAGATTCAATTGGCGTTCCGCGGTAGTGGAAGGTCAATAAGGCTCCTTTATTTTCTACCCAAGCGCCATCTCTGCAGAGCTAAAAATTAATTAATAAATTAATTAATAAATCCAGTGATTGATAAAAAAATAAATTACCTGATCCTGGAGAAGCTGCATCAAATTGCCAACTTTATCCTCGAACTCAACGGGCATCGGATGGACGAATTTGCTGCCGTCGGGGTGGAGAATCTCGAGACCGTGATTACCGGCGTAGGTGATGCCTTCAATGCCCACCATCGACTTGACATTATTTACATTCCTGCCAGATATGATGGCGATGTAGGCATCCGGCATGTTGCTCAGTCGCTGAAGAACGTTCTTGGTCTCGAGGGGCAGAATCGCCAGGTCCGGGTGGGTCGCAATCGGCGCGAGGGTCCCGTCGTAGTCAAGCAGTAGCGCCAATTTGTGATCATCGCCAATGTATCTAGGGGACATGTGCGGTCACTGGGTTGTTACTTGGCTTTGACAATGAGTCAACTAGCGACAGCGTGCGCGGACCCGCCGTTTCCACAAGCAGTTCAAATAATCTTATTCATTTTTATATAATTATTTTAATTATTATTATTTTCATTATCAATAATTACTTAAACTATCATGCATTTGTATTTTTTTATCGTTAATAAACTCACGCGTCATGCCCAGCTCATGCTCACCGATTAATGCTTAAAATGATTTTATCTACTGATGTAGACTAAACAAATATTGTAATTAATTATCAGCTTCATATATTATTAAATATATGTATGTATGATTTATTAATTAATGATAATGATGTCCTAGTTTTTATTGTTAAAGATTTTTTTTAAACTTCCCGCTATAAAAATTTAAAATTAATAAGAAAAAAGAACTACATTCAAATTTCAAGATGATACCGAAGTTTGCCGACATCTAATAATTTAGAGAATTTTATCAGAACGATAAATTATAAAAAAAAACGTATTTTAAAAAATTGCACTGATAGTTTTTTTAATTTTCTATATGTGAATTTTTTTTTAAATTGATTTGTTTAAAATAAATAATCAAAAAATTTTCAATTGTCTGCTAACTTCAGGATCATAATTTCAAGATAAAAATTTTTTTTTTGGCAGGGCCAACCGTCTTTCAAATTTTTGTATATGGAATCTCATTAAAAATGATTGTATGACCATGGTACGGCTGGCCGGGCCCCAATCATGGCCATTATATTACCCGATTGGTATTGACACTTACTTGCTGAGATAATCATCAAAGTCGTCCATCGTAACGGGCTGCATCACAGTCGCACCAACAGAATCTTGTTCTTCCAATGATCCCATAACTTGTAAGAATGATTTCATCCAATAATTGACGTCATATATACGCTCACGACGACGTAAATAATTCATACGTAGCGTACGTTCATCTTCTGGCATTGTCAATGCTCTGTTACAAAAAATTCGTTTATTTATTTATTTATTTTAAATAAAAAAACATAATTCTTTATTTATTCTCAGTACCTGTTTATAACTTCAGCAGCTTCATCAATTTCATACGGATTACAAATCAATGCCTCGTGCATCATTTCACCGGCACCGGCAAATGGGGAAACTATTAAGACACCTGGTGGAGTATTTATTTGACACGCGACGAATTCTTTGGCGACGAGATTCATTCCGTCTCTTAGAGGGGTAACTAGAGCGACGGCTGAGTCTCTGTAGAAACCAGCCAGCTCATCTTGGCTGACACACCCGTAGATGTACCGGATTGGCGACCAGTTGGGTGTAGTGAAGCGCCCATTGATGGAACCGATCAATTGCTCCATCTCGAGCTTCAGTTCTTGGTACTCTCGGACGTCTGTTCTCGATGGGACCGCGATCTGCAGCATCGTCACTTGCTCGCGGTGCTCTGGATGCTTTTCCAGAAGCATCTCGAAGGCCTTGAGCCGGTGGACGAGTCCTTTGGTGTAGTCGAGACGGTCGACACCGAGAACTATCTTCAAGTTGGTCATTATAACTTTGGGAGCTGCTTCTGCAAGTGAAACGAATCGATCGAAGGGGATGCCAATTGGCAGCGGTCGTACGCGGACTGTGCGCCCGCCGTGGTCTACTAGAAGGTTCTTTCTGTCAACTCGACCACCGAGACTCCTCTGACAGCAGTCGACGAAGTTGAGACAGTAGTCCTGGATGTGGAACCCGACCATGTCGCAGCCAAGCATTCCCTGTAGAATTTCGTCGGCCCAAGGGAATAATCTGAAGATGTCCCACGGTGGGAACGGGATGTGCAGAAAGAAGCCAAGCTTTAGTTTGAGATTCTTCTCGTCGGCTGCCTGTCGGATCCAGTTGGCCGCCAACATCAGATGGTAGTCGTGGACCCAAACCAGCGGAGTCCCGTTTGGTTTAGTCTTCTGCTCCTCGTGAATCATCTCGAGCGCCTTCACTGTTTTCGCTGCGAATTCTTCATTTACGGCGACGTACGCGCGCCAGTGCTCGGCATTGAAAGTCGCGCGGTCTGGCATTGAGTGAAATAGCGGCCAGAAAGTTCCATTACAGCAACCATTGTAGTATGCATCAAATGTATCGGGTTCTACATGGACTGCAACCACCTGAAAAATATATTTTTTTAAATTATTTTATCCCCATATTCATTTTAAAAACCAGTTCTTCTACGATGAAATATTTCTAACGTATTTCCATTGACTTTTAATGAAAATTGATAGCGATTGGCTGATATCTATACATATATATACATTAAAATACAGATAACAAAATGAAATATAAATCATCTTATTTGGTCCACATTTCTCCGATAGGATCCTGGTTATCGCGAGTCATGCCAAGGGTACTTGTAACGAGAAAAAAAAGTTTAACGAGAAGTCTTCTGGGCGGGATGACAAAAAAAAAAATCTGTTAATCGGAAGTGAATAAAGTCCAGCTTGTAACAACCGCTGATACAAACACTCGTGATTCTATTTATTAATATATATTTATTTAAAAAAATAGTTGCTGACGTTTGATTTTGACCCCCCATGTACGGCCCCTTGGCTGTCGCCTATTAATTGTCTCTCGAACATGCCCCTATCGCTATTAATTTTTACTGACTCGTGTTTATGATTATCACATATTAAGCTTTTGTTATTGGATGGAATTACGGCGGGGCTCGTCTTTGATAACGACAATCTCATTTACTGATACCATGCATTTAATTATTTTGCAATATCATATTTATATTTACATGTACATACATTTACATATATGTCTTATTGTCCTTATCAAATTTAATTTAGCGGTATATATTTTGTATGATATCTATAAAAATATGACGTCGCTTAAATGAAATTAGGTCGTAATAATAACAATTTAACCCAACAAATCTATCAACATAAATATATATATATATATATATATATATATATATATATATATATATATGTTTATAATTGATCCTACAGAAAAGGTGATCGACTGACCCTTGACTGCATTTGTGATCAATAACGAGGATAACTACATTTTTAAATTTCAAAGTCTTGAATCAGTGGTTTGTTTTTTATTAAAATATATACATATGTCCATATATATGTATATAAATTATTTGATAAATAATCTTGACCCAAATAAATAATCAATTTTATTATTTATTTTCTTCCGTAAATTTCTCAATTGGAAATAAAAAAAAAAGTAAATATATTTTCGGGTGATGAGCGACGTGAAGAAAAAACAGATTTTAAAATTACAAAAGATGTTTTTTATTATTTATGTACGATAGCGATGCGTGGTTACAGGCTATGGGTTGCTGTATCAATGATAACCCGACCCCGTCGAGCCAGCGATCGTGATTTTTTACTTTAGTTTTTATAATAATAATTATTATTATTATTATTATTACTACTATATAACTTACAACCGAGGGGGTTTTTATTACCAGGTCAGAGCATGCCTCGGCCACGTGACTCAATAAGTAATAAACAGTTTTATTATTTATCGAAAATAAAAACTGTCAGATAAGCAGCAACAATAATCTGGAGAATCAATTAACAGCTAGACGTTTTGCGAACTTGTTTGAACTATTTGCCCGCTTATCGGGGGATTATTAATTATTGTCTATATCGTGTTTGAAAAGGCTTATCTGTGAAAATGACCCGAGATTATATCGTAAATATAATTCGAAAGGATGAGGGATATCAGTTATTGTGTATCACGATCCTATTATTTTATATATTTTTTTAAATATCAGACATGTGGATGGCGCGTGATAATTATTTTAGTATCGAGATATTGTTTGTGTAGTTGAGTTTTAAAACCGTTGTTTTTATTAGATAGTCTTATGCATTTATTAACACAAGTTAATTAATATTATTGTGATTATTGATGACGAATGGTGTTATTGTTTATTATTTTACTGACTAGTCATCACTTAGCGACTTAATAAAAAAATAATTCAGTTAATTGTTAAGGTACTGTCAATGCCAAGGTCATAAAACTCGATCATATTTTTCCCGCATGTTTTCATTGGATGAAAAATTAAATAAATTTATAACATAAAGGCTGAGAATTATCAGACATAATATTTTATTTAAATGTCTGATAGATTTAGAAATTATTTTAATAAAAACTGAATTAGTGAATTCCGCTAATTAATTTTTAGAAATTGGGAACTAAAGGATGGAAGATAGTAGAGTAATTTTAAAAAAAATGATGATAATTATATTAATTCTCACCTTACTCGAAAGTAAACCCGCTGTTGGAGTCCTATCATTAGGATCAGATTCAGGTATTTGTTCATTTTGATCTTCCATGTGCATGCCGGGCCATCCTACCCATATTCCGTTGCCATTTATCACAACTGGTGCTACTGCGGTAACAAGACCTCCCGCGCTACAAATTAATTTATATATAATTAACTTTAATAATAATTACAGTAAGCTCTGGTTATAAGTTACATCGGACGCTCTACTCACTCTCACGTCAATTTAATTTTTTCCTGTAAGTAAGAGTATAGACAGAAACATTGCTTATGACCAGAGTGTACTGTATTATCATGTCGGATCATTAAATTTTTTAGTATTGAAATTTTTTTAATTATTATACCCCCACCCCCATAAAATTTATGATGAATTATCATTAATTAAAAATTAAATTAAAAATCACACTAATTATTTTCATTTGAAAATTATGAGCAAGAAGTCATAGAAATTGAGTTTTTTAATTTTAAATTTAAATCGCCAATAAGAGACCTAGTACCCGCTCAGGGAACTAGTACCCGATCACTCATATATTTGTATATCTATATTTAGTAGAATTTAATAAATATATATACAAATACATGAGCGATCGGGTACTAGTTCCCTAATCGGGTATTGGGTCTGTTACCTTATTTTTAAATTAATCGACGGATTTTGCGTATTTTCGAACTTGATATGTACCTGAAGATCGAAACGTTTTTCGCTCAACAAAACCGAAAAAAATTTATGTAATTTGACTTTAAAAGTACACACAAAAAAAAATTCTCGACTGAAGGTAAATATTCTTGATTCAAGAAAATTTTTTTGGAGACCTAAATTTTCTCAGATAAAATAGAAATCTTCTCCAACCAAGACGAATTCTCTTGGCTCAAAAATCTTGACTTGGTTCCCGAAAACGTTTGTCTTAAAAAATATTTTCTTGACTCAAGATATCTGTTTTTTCTGTGTAACTTAAAGAATGGTTGGGGCAGGCCTGCAATTTTCGGCTGCCGTGTGAAACTTTTCAGGAATCAAAATCCAGTAGATTATTTACTTTTCATTTCGTTCTTTTATTTCTGTTTCCGGAAAAACGTTCCGATCTTCAGGTACATGACGATCAAGATGATTATGATAAAAAAAAAACTTGATCAACTTCCATTACACATTTACTTTTAAACCAATGATTGATTTGAAACCTACTCAACAAATTAATAAATTTTATAAAAAATAAAAAAATAAAATACGCCGGGATGCAATGATTAGATTTATATAAATCTTACTATTAATTATAAAAATTACTCTAGGATCTATTGGCTTTGAAATACATTTAAAAAAATTTTAAATCTAATTACTAATGAAAAATAAATCTTAAGATTCTGATAATGTAAAATCCAATCAATGATTAATTTTTTTTTATTTTAAAAAAATAATAAAAGGGGAATTTTTATGTATATAATAATTTATAAGTTGATAACAAAATCACGAGTTATTTTATTTCTATTTATCATTTATATTTTCTACTTAATTTATCAAAAATAAAATTTAATTTATTCGCTATCATTTATCGTATAAATTTCAACAAAACTAAAAATAAATAAATTTACTTAAAGTCTCAGCGTTCATTATGATAGCAATTAAATAAAATATTTAAATCCAACGTGCGTTTATGATAACATTTTTTTTTACTGTCAAGGTAAATTATAAATAAAGATAAAAATATTTTATCAGATAAACTTGTATATTTATCAAAGTAATAATGAGCTTATAAACGAAATTATGTAAGAGATAAAAATGCATCTGTCAATTTATTACTCAACATTTGATAAGTAATCAATAAAAAAAAAATTACCTGCTTTTACGTTCTAGTTTGCCGGTTTCTTCATTTCTCTTGAGCACAAACGGCAACCTGTTGCTTACCACAATCATGCTTCCATTAGAGCTGAAGCTCCGCGATTCTGTAAGCATGATTAGTATTTTCAAAAATATTTATTTCTCAAATAAATAAATAAATCACTAGTTGACCCTTTTGCTGAGTCTTCAAATCGGTTTCCCGGGTCGGTATCGTCGCCAGTAATTTTGAAAAAACCCACTTCTTAAATGAACTACTCAGGCATAAATTACACACTAGACTAAAGATCCATGTCTTTGAAATAAATTTTAATAAATTTAAAAGTATAAATAATTTGATAAGATTTAAGTAAAAATAGATTAAAGTGAAGGGTAAGATGATTAAAAATAAAGTTGAGAAGTATACGTTGCAGTCGGAAGTACCAAGTAGTACTGGAGTAACAACGCTCGGGATACGTTAGTTTATTGGTATTTTTCGTCCCGATGATTTAGTCCAAAGTACGGTTTCGCGGGCGGTATCAATGGAGGCCACGACCTGCGGAGCATCATCGCGGCACAACCACCAGCATCATCAACGTTATCCCTTGTCCCTCCTGTCCCCTTATTTCAACAAGACTTTTTATATTAAAAATAATAATAATAATTATTGTTGTATTACTTTGACACTAGGAGGTGCCGAGTCTTCCATACACGAGCTAGTCTGCACCCCCGTTTCTCTATAGGCTCCGACCCCGTGGGTTATCTTGTTATCGCTTTATTTGATGATAGAAAACGTCTCGCGCACGTTTATTGCCTTCTTACTTTTTTTAACGAATCTCACATTCGTGATATTTTTTTATTTAAATAATCACGTGCAAGTCGGCCTGATTTTTTTATTTATGACGTGGAAAATAACCAACAGGTGTATTGGCTTTTTTTTTTTTTTAATTATGATTACTTTGAATTATTGTTATTATTAAATTTGATTTTAGATAAAAATTATATTCTTAATGTGATAAAAATCGTGTACTTGATATTTTATTTGAATATTGATGAGAGTACAAAATTTCTTATTAGAATAAAAAATAAAAATTTTTTATTGCAAAATATAAGTAAATTTTTTTATTAAAAATTTAAAAATACAATTTTTTGTTTTTCTTTGTAAAAAAAATATTTGACATTGAAACATCTTGATTTATTATTATTTTATTTTTAAATTATTTAAAAATAAAATACATTTTTTTTATGATAGTGAAGTTATGAGTGTGAATGTAGTAGACAGACAAATTTAAAATTACAAATAAATAGAGTAAACAATAAAAAAAATAAAATTTAAAAAAAATGCACTTGTTAATTTCTCAGTTTTTTAAATGCGCATTTTTTTTAAATTTAATTTTATTAATTATTTACTCTATTCATTAATAATTTTAAATTTGTCTGTCTGCTGCATTCAAACTCAGATGAAGTTAGCGGACATCTGACAATTTTTGAAATTTTCAAATAATAAATTAACGTATTTATTAAATAAAAATAAAAAAATGCATGTGTAGAAAATTCAAAATTCAGTGCACGCATTTTAAAAAAATTTTATTATTTTAATTAATTAATATATTTATATGTAATTAAAAAAATGTCATATGTCTCTTACATTTACACTCAATTGTTTTATGATACTGAAGTTAGCCGAATAATTTTTAGATTTTTTTTTAAACAATAAATTATTCAAAAAAAAATATTTCAAAAACTTGCACCTATAGTTTTTAAAATTTTCTACATGTGCATATTTTTATTTTTTAATTAAGCCGAAACAAAAATTTGAAAATTTTTAACTGTCTGCTAACTTCAGGATCATTTTTTTTTGGTCTCATACAATTATTTAAATTAAAAAATTTTTAATTTTTCTAGGTCAATAATTGTCATATATTTTTAATAATTAAAAAAAATAATTAAATTTTAAAGACACGACAGATGTCAGTCTGTTTGTTTTTTTTTTTTTTTTAATTAACATTCAAATATAAAAAAAAAATCACTGGTAGCTTTTTAAAAATCCCGCGTAATAACAAAAACATGACAGCTCATCATACGGCGTAATAAAAATACCATAAGTTTTTTTAAAAATAAATTACCCAAACATATCTGAGAATCAATAAAACCACAGATACATTGATCTAGTTCGAAAAAAACAAACTCAATCATTTCGTAAAACAAACGTTCGTTTGACGTTTCGGAAATAAAATGAAAACTTTACAAAAATAAAAAAAAATAAAAAAAAAAAAAAAAAAAATTAGTTGACTCAGCAGGAAGTTATTTACTGATTACTATGCAATTGGTTAATAACAAATAAAATAAATTGAATTATGGAGAAGAGAATACGAACGATTGGCTCGTAGACGACTGCTGAAAGGTCTGTAAGGGCTGTTGGAATGTATCTGCATGTTGATGACTAACAATTAAATTTTGTAAACGTAGATATTAATAAAGAGTTTGAGAATAAACAAGATTGAGTGTTTATTAGTGCGCAGTTAACGTGGACGAGTAAACACCGGCTTCAGCGGTGTCCAACTGACACCAGATAATTCGCTTTTATTTTAAGAACAAGTTACTCGTGTGCTAATTGATAATTATATCGCGGCAATACTGAATTGCTATAAATAGATTTAGGTTTTATTTAATTATAATTACGATGTATACTTTTCTTGTATGTTCTAGAAATTTGACTGTCACGTGCTCGATAAAAAACAACAAATTGTTTTGTTTTTTTGTGTTACACACAATGGCACACAAGGAGATACTGACAAACTCTGGAAATCTTCAACATGACACAGTGACTGCACCGGTTATTTTTTCAGGTAGCGCCCTCCAAACTTATGTCAACTCTGCGATTGCGCAATCTTATATTTTATCCATTTTTAAATGACACACAAATTAATTTTAAAAAATAATTTTGACTTTTATTTTTTAGAGCGAAGGGACCAGATCCTGAAATTAGCAGACAATGAAAGTTTTTGGATTTTTTTTTCTAACAAATCAAATATAAAAAAAAAACTAAAAATATGCGCATGTAGAAAATTTAGAAAACTACATGTACAATTTTTTAAATATTTTTTTTCATGATTTATCGTTTTTAAAAGAATCCGAAAATCAGTCGATTAACTTTAGATCATAAGGGGCAAATTGCTGGTACCTGAATATCCAGTTCTCATATATTTTATTTAAAATTATGATTTTGAGAAAGATAATTATTATTTGGTATTTGAGTAAACGAATCCTAGGGTCTGCTGGTAATTTCCTGAAAAAAAACTTATTTTTATTTTAGTATTTTGTCAATAATTATAATCATTAATACGAAGTTTAGATATTGCAGAATCTACAGGAAAATTTTTGCGACATAAAAATATGAAAATTTTTTTTTGGAGGCAATTCTTCCAGGGATCTAAGAGCCAGACGATTAGTCTGTATGTGAATATTTATGATACTGAAATTAGCCGTCTAATAACTTTTGAAATTTTAAAAAAACGATAAATGATAAAAAAAAAAAATATTCACAAAAAATGCACTTGTAGTCTTTTAAATTTTTTACATGTGCATATTTTTAGTTTTCCTTTTTTTTATTTTTAGTTAAATTGTTGAAATAAAAAATTCAGGATCATAAATATTTATGACTTAAGAATATTGACATTTTATAAATAATTAAATGAAGGTGTCCGTAGTTGGTACCCTTTCAATAATTGCGCTTTTTATATTACTTAAAAATCATAGTAGATAATAATTCATTACTTATATTAATTAATTTATGTTTCGACTAGTAATTAAATTTTAATTTTTAGTGCGAAATATTTTTTTTGCCAATTAAATTTAAATTATTAATGAGAATTTTAAATTAGAAATATTACAATCATACTTGAAAATAATTAAATAATTAAAAAAATAAATTATAGGATTAAATTTTAAATTTATTGATTACGCTTACGAACAAATCAAGTCGCTCCGAATGAAATTAATTAATATTTATATTTATATGAAAATTATGTAATCACTGTGACTGTTAATTCTGTACTAGTGGAGTTATTTTGTAAATTTATATAAAAATCAACTTCAATGGCATTGATAATAATAAAAAAAAAAAAAGAACTTTAGAGACAGGCAGCCATAAGTCCAGCGACATTTTCAAAATCAATTTTCTCGGTGATGTTTTTGGTTTTTATGTTCTCGTCCTGATTGGCGATGAAAATGACATTTTTGCTTTGCTCTTGCCAGCCGTACTTCTTGACCCAGTGTTTCAAAGTTCCATCTGCATAAAAAATTAATTTGAATTAAGTAAATAATTAAAGACGAGCAAAAATTAACGATAGAGAATAACAATACTGCAGTTACTCGAGTAATAGTTTTTGGATTCTTTTTAAACCATGAATTTAAGAAAAAAAAATATTAAAAAAAAAATTACACCTGTAGTTTTTTAAATTTTCTACGTGTGCATATTTTTAGATTTTTTTTTTGTCATTGATTCGTTGAAAAAAAACCCCGAAAATTGTAAACTATCTGTCAACTTGATCAGGGTGGCCACAAAGAAATGATTTAAAAATTCCCTGATATTTCTCGGTTTTCTAGTAAAGTTTGTCACATTTTTCCCTGATTTAGAAATTTTATTCGTATGATTTAGATATTCAAAGTTTTTATTATATTTTCATTTTTAATAATTAAATTTGATAATTAAATCATGCGAGAAACCATAAAAAATGGCAATAAAATAAATGAATATTGCCTACTTTTGATTATTCGATGTCAAAAATGTATAAGTTAAAATTTTTAATGAGAAATTTTATAATTTAAATAAATTCAAACTACACTGGTTACAAAAATTAAGGGATATTAAAAAAATTTCAAATTTTTTAGTAATTTTCAACAGTTTGTAACTCAAAGGAAAATGGTCGCGCAATAAAAACAAAAAGTCAAACTGTAGCTTCAAGTGTCTAGTTTTCTGATCTGGGTCTTAAAATTTTTTTATTATGCACGGTTCCGGAGCAATCAAAAATCAATCATAATTATCGAAAAAAATTTACTGAACTCGAAGATCGTTTTTAAGACGACCAAAAATTTGGTAAATTTATTTTTCGATGGTTTTCTCAGGATTACTCCGGAACCGCACATAATAAAAAAGTTTAAAGACCAGATCAGAAAACTAGACACTTGAAGCTACAATTTGCCTTTTTTGTTTTTGTCGTTTGATTATTTTCCTTCGAGTCACAACCTGTTGAAAGTCACTTTAAAATTCGAAATTTTTTGAATATCCCTTAATTTTTATAACTAGTGAATAATTGAAAATTTTTTAAATTTTGAACTGTTACAATTTAATTCCCGGATACTTTTTGAAATTCTCTGACATTTTCCGGTTGCGTTAAATTCCCTGATAATTCCGGTTGTCCCGATTCGTGGCCACCCTGTTGATGATCATTAAAGAAGATTAATATTTACCGTCAATGTTGCCAAGAAGTTGAGCCAGAAGACCCTTGTCGATAGTCTGGAAAGTGATTCCGACAACATGACAGACGAATTTCCTCACCGAGTCCTTGAAGCCAACGATCCGGTCGCAGAGCTCAGTCATGGGGATCTGGGCCATTCGTTCCCAGAAGTGCTGGAAGTCGCATCGCTCCAAGATGTCTCCCAGGTAAATGACCTGATTGATAAGATCTTCTTGCATCTAGATCGATAATTAATTAATAAGTATTAATTAGAAGAAGTGACAGCGGTGATGAGTTTAAAAACTTACGATTTTTTCACTCAGTAGACATTTGCACAGAACGAAATCAGTGTGAGGTAAATTAGTGAGGGCCTTCAATAATATCTGAGCCGTAACATCGTTTTTAAAAGTATGTGGGTTGAGTTGGTATAATTTTAGTACCGTCAAATTCGCTTCTAAATCATAAGCATTCTCACGAGTCTGAACCTCAACGTATTGCTCCAGTGTTGGCAGATGATCAGGATTGTATCTGGAAATTAATGACAGAGTTTAGTAAAATTCAGTACTTGGAATTAATGGATTGTGATACTTGTGAAAAAAAAAAAAAAAATACCTTTCGATGCCTTTGATCATCTCGGCGATATTTTGTCTCATTGCCTCGACCATTTTTTTAATTATTTAATTAATTGATTAGCTGAATATTTACGAAATGTCCTGCTATTACTAGGGTGAAATTGTTGGTTAGGTTGTAGGTTACAGCAAATGAACGCGTGGTTGACATTCAACAGTCGATTAGTTTCGATAGTTCGATAGTGTAGGGTATCGATATGTTCGAAGTTCGGGAAAATCTACTCTATCGACGGTCAGGAGAAAAGTTAGTTCGAGGCGCGGTTTGAATTGAATTATTTGTACATTAGGTTATCAAAAGGATTGGTTCATTATGATGTCCTCGAGAAGGAAAAATCCCTGAAAAAAATTTATTTTTTGAATCAAGACCTATATGAGGGTAAATGAGGATGACACTCCGTGAATAAAGGCTCAAAACTTTGCTCCTGTTGAAAATAACCCATCACAATAAAAATGTTTTTTATTCCTTATAGTGTCCTGTAGTAGGAAAAAACCCAAAAAGTCCCGAGAAAAATTTATTTTTTGAGTTTAGGCCCATACAAGGATGGGTGGACATAGGTGGAGATGGGTGGAGATGCCACTATGTGATTTTATGAAGAGCAGCCCGTAACTCTTACCCTGTTGGGAATGACCCAACACAATATTAACGTTTTTTGTTCCTTATAGTGTCCTGTAGTAGAAAAGAACCCAAAAAGTCCCGAGAAAAATTTATTTTTTGAGTATAGGCCCATACAAGGATGGGTGGACATGGGTGGAGATGGGTGGAGATGCCACTATGTGATTTTATGAAGAGCAGCCCGTAACTCTTACCCTGTTGGGAATGACCCAACACAATATTAACGTTTTTTGTTCCTTATAGTGTCCTGTAGTAGAAAAGAACCCAAAAAGTCCCGAGAAAAATTTATTTTTTGAGTATAGGCCCATACACGGATGGGTGGACATGGGTGGACATGATTTACTATGAAGAGTGGCCTAAACTTTGCTCTTATTGGGAATAACCCATCACAACATATATGTTTTCTGTTCATTACGATGTCCTCTAGTAGAAAAAACCCAACAAAGTCCTGAGAAAATTTTTTTTTTCCGATCCTGGCCCATATGAGGGTGGGTGGAGATGGTCAGAGACGATTCACCATGAAAAGCAGCCCAACTTTGTTCCTGTTGGGAATAACATATCACAATATATATGTTTTTTTTTCTAGGATGTCCTCTAATCGGAAAAACCATAAAAAGTCCTAAGAAATATGTTTTCTCTGAGTTCAGATTCATATGAATATAAATGAGGATGATTCACCATAAAGAGTGGCCCATAACTTTTTTTCCTGTTGGGAACAACTTAACACAACATTATTCGGGAGGCTTAACAGACGTCTTACCAAAAAAATTCCCCCGGATATAATCAAATCCACAAGTTTTTCTCATTTTTCAAAGTTTACGTTTGACCGTCGAGATTGTTCTAGTGAATGTATTTGAATTTACGTTTTTTCTGTTGTTTAAGCGGCTAAAAAAACGTTTTTGAAAAAAAATCAAGTGGGCCATACGAATGTTCTTTTAATTAAAAAACAATTCTATTCGTTGCACCTGAAAACGTGCGCGGATCGCCGGTTCGTATTTGGCGCCACCAGCAACCATCTCCAGCTTTCCCCTCACCTAAAATTACGCGCTGAATCAAACTTCCAACAAACTGTCAATAATAATAATAAACATTTCCAACCTACAGCGGACTTCATGCATCAGCAAGCATACGCATGCGCGAAAGCTCTACTAGTATCGAGGAAAAATTATTAAATTCGCGACTCCGCGATTTCCAACGCGATGAGCTCACAATCACTCACTGAGGCAACGTAGAGTAGTAGTTTAATTTGTTTTTTTTACGTTGTGTACTTAGTAAAATAAAGTTTAAGCATCAGCCATCACCATCAACAACAGCAACAAAAATCGTATAAATAGATACATATCCAAACAACCAATCACTCGATGTAAATTTAATATTTATTGAATGTAGCTGGTAGTCTAATCGTCAATTAAAAACGTGTAGTTAGTCTATTTATTTATTAACAAAGTATCTATTAAAACTCACAACAATGACGAGATTAATTCCCCAAGTTAATTATCTGACTCAAGAACATCTCACTGGGTTTGAAAATTACAAGGTAAACAAACATGTTCGCTCCATATATTTATTTTCATATTTATACACATACATAATTACATTTAATTACAATTAATTATAAATTCGGCAGTGCCGATTTTGCCGCATTTTATTCATGGGTCACGAGGTCACGTCCGTAATCCTAATCCTCTTATTCATTATTCAATAACTCTGTAAATATTTTTTTTTCACCTTATCGGTACTCATTTTAAAATATATATACAATTGCTAATTACCCCAGGTAATTTCATATATCCTTGTAACTGAAATGACGGGACTATCATTAACTTGCGGGAATGACAATTTATAATTTGTGCTCTTGCTAGTTTACTATACAAAATATATGTGTGTGTGTGTATATAATATGCAATAATAATGACGATGAGGCGACTGATAAAACTAGTGATAATACTTTAAGTATGACTACTAGTTTGTTTATTTATTTATTCATTTTTTTTTTAGTTACTAAAAAATAATTAACGACTGATAACTAATTATTGACATTAATTTACAGTACAGTTGCTTGGATACGAGTCCTCTGAGTATTTATGTTATGCACCCATTTTGGAACAAGGTTGTTACTGTAAGTATTGATAATCATCATAATTAATACTATTAATCATATCAATAATTATCAACTTAATGGTTTTTATTTAAGTCATTTTTTGTGAGTTTGGATTTTAAAGTTTGATTATTTATTTAGATTTTATTTTTTGGCATGAGAAATTTATCAGTTCAAATTTATACCGGGAAAAAATAATTTTTTTGATCCTGAAGCTCGCAAACAATTGACAATTTTTGGATTTTTTTTTTTTTAACAAATAAAATATTTTTAAAAAAACTAAAAATTTGCACGTGTAGAAAATTTAAAAAACTAGAGGTGCAATTTTTTCAAATATTTTTTTTTTTTGTATCGTTTTAAAAAAAAATTCATAAGTTATTAGACGTTGGCTAATTTATGATACTGAAGTTCGCAGACAATTAACAATTTTCGGATTTTTTTTTTCACAAAATAAAATATTTAAAAAAAAAAACTAAAAAAATACACATGTAGAAAATTAAAAAATCTAGAGGTGCAATTTTTTAAAATATTTTTTTTCCTAAGTTATCGGTTAGAAAAAAGATTCAAAAATTATTAGGCGTCGACTAACTTCAATATTATGAAGTTCGCAGACAATTGAAAATTTTCGGAATTTTTTTTTTAACAAATAAAATATTTTTAAAAAAACTAAAAATATGCACATGTAGAAAATTTTGAAAACTAGAGGTGCAATTTTTTAAAATATTTTTTTTTTCATATATCGTTTGTAAAAAAAATTGAAAAGTTATCAGACGTTGGCTGACTTCAGTATCATTTTTTTTTAAATTTAATAGTTAATTAAAAAAATAAATAATAATTTTTTTTACAGTTCTGTCCAAAATGGGTCGCGCCAAATTTGTTAACCTTCTCAGGTTTCCTGTTCACAGTCTTAAACTTTCTGATGTTTGCATACTATGATTACTATTACTACGCATCGAGTGATGATCACCCAGAGTACCCACCGATACCGCGACTGGTATTCGCGCTGGCTGCATTCAATATATTTATGGCATACACACTTGACGGAATCGACGGTAAACAGGCGCGACGAACACAAACATCAGGACCACTCGGCGAGCTATTCGACCACGGGCTCGACAGCTGGACAGCGATGCTGATAACAGTCTGTATATACTCAGTGTTCGGTCGCAGTGACCACAGCATCCCGCCTTTGAGAATGTACTTCATCTTATGGAACGTCATGATAAATTTCTACTTGAGTCATTGGGAGAAATACAACACCGGCGTACTATTTTTGCCCTGGGGCTACGACGCGTCCATGCTGGCCACAATTCTAGTGTTTATCGGCACCAGTATATTCGGCCACGAGTTCTGGAAGTTTGAATTACCCGGGGGTTTTAATGCCGGCTTACTATTCGAGGTAATACTTTACGTGAGCGCGATGGTGTCAAACGTACCAGTCGTCGTGTGGAATATCATCAAGTCGTACCGAGACAAAACCGGTAAAAATCGGAGCTTCATCGAAGCCATGAGACCGCTAGTGCCTCTTATATTACTTTTCAGCATCGCGACTTACTGGGTGACGCACTCCTCCATAGACATTATGGAGAAAGATCCGCGCATTATTTACTTTGCCACAGGGACAATATTTTCAAATATCTGCTGTCGGTTGATCGTGTCCCAGATGAGCAATACCAGGTGCGAAATACTTCCCTGGATATTACTTCCGCTAGCCAGCGCGGCTGTATTTTCTTATTTAATACCCAGTTATGATTTAGAGATAATGTATTTGACGGCAATAGCTGCTCTTGCGGCTCACGTACATTACGGGTCTTGCGTGGTGAGACAGATGTGCCACCACTTCCGTATAAATCCATTCCGCATTCGCGAGCATTCGGAATGACTACTTGCCGACGATGCATGCTAGAAATGAAGAATTACACACTTTTACAATGGATCTTTTAGGTCGGGGATAGATCTGACACACGTTTATCATTTCCACTTATTTTACATGAATTTACAATAATTGTAAATCATTCAAAATCACAAAATTTATAATCCAATTGTCTTTCTTCATTATTAAAATTTTTTTAAAATCATCAAATAAATTTATTCTGTTCGGTTTTGGTTCGTGTGTAGATTTATTTATGTGTCTTCATTTTTATCGTGTATCGTCTCTCGGACGTTACTATTATTACTATTATTTATAGTTATTAATTAATTTTAATAAATTTGTGGTCACTTGTGCCATTGAACAATCATACATTACAATCTATTGTTATTAATTATAATTATTTAATTATAGAATTATAATTTTGATAATTCTGCAGTTTTGGGTATTTTTTTAATGATCAAATTATTTTAAAGTCTACGCCAGTATTAAATAAATTATTACTAGGGACAAGATTTTTGCCATAATTTCGAAATGAATTGTTCAAATGTTTAATATTACGGGGAAAATATTGGTTTTATAAAAAAACATTTCAAACAAAAGTTGTAGGAAATATATTTTTATAAAAGAAATGTCTCTTATGATTTTTTTATACGACCGATATTTTCACCGTAATTCCAAAATTGAGACTCATAATGAATTATTCAAATTTTTGTTAATTATGAAAATCTTAATTTTGCAATTACGGTGAAAATATTGGTCGTTTTAAAAAATCATAAGAGACATTTTCTCTAGAAAATAAAATTTCCTACAACTTTTATTTAAAAAATTTTTTTATACGGCCAATATTTCCACTGCAATTCCAAAATTTGACACCATTACTTATTAATTGTTATTCTTAATTAAAGCAAAAATCCTGGTCCTAATCATTACACTAGTAATTTTTTATTTTAAAATCATATATTAAATTAAATGTCATATGTTATATATATTTTTATATGTAATTTTCTAAATTAGGTTTTTTATATTTTTTTATCAGTACAAAAATTTATTAAATTAATAAATGATTTTTTTTAATTAGAAGAACAATTTTAAATATATACATATATATTTATATATATATATATTAATATATTTATATAAATAATATAATAATTTTGGGATCTCATAATTTTTTAAAAAGATTCTGGTATAAAAATAAGAAAAATTGACAAATATTTTTTGGCGGGAATTTTTAAATAAATTTGAATTTTCTCATAAATAAACTGCATAATTATCATTATTATTTACAATTACATACATTAATGTATTTAAAAATATACAAGTCATTATCATTATGTCATTTATAATTTATACAAATGAGACGCATGATCTGTTTTTTTTAGATTAATTTTTTGTTAAACACTTGATGTATAATTTTTTTAATTAGCTAATTTTTAAAACAATTTAGCTGGCATTTGTAATTTATTTCTGTTTAATTTAAAAAAAAAAGTACATTCGTAAGTTGTATAATTATAAAGATACTATAAATTATCACACTTATCAACAAAATATTTACATGAGTAATGAGTGTTGATAAACTAGTTTAAATGAACGGAGGAACGTAATTTATACAACTAATATTATTTTTAAATATTATTTACAAATACACGTGGGACAGTTTACGCGGTGTTACATTGTAATTAATGAGTGTGAATGTACCAAACATCAGACAAATTTTAAATTATAAATAAATAGAGTAAATAATTTAAAAAATAAAATTAAAAAAAAATGCGCATTTGAAAAATTTAAAAATTCATAAGTGCATTTTTTAAAAATATTTTTTTAAAAATTATTTACTCTATTTATTTATAATTTTAAATTCTCATGTCTGCTACATGATACTGAAGCCGACGTCAAATAATTTTTGGATTTTTATAAAAACGATAAAATATAAAATAAAAATATTTTGAAAAATTGCACTTACAGTTTACTAAATTTTCTACATGTGGATTTTTTTTTTAAATTTGAATGGTTGAAAACAAAATTCTAAAGTTGAAAATTGTCTGGTAACTTCAGGATCATGCATTCACATTCATTCGTAATTAATAATTAATTAATTAAACAAATAAAAATACAAAGAAAAGTAAAAACAAAAATAAATGTACAAACTAGTCCCAAAAATTTAAAATGTATATCAGTAGTTAAATGTGTATATATATTATATATATATTAAATAATAATATGCATTGTAATTCTACTGAGTTGACAAACTAAAATTAACAATCAATTAATAATTAATTAATTAATAATGAATGAATTTATAGATTAACTGATTGATAAGGACATGAAATAAATTTATCATCGCATGTGTGAGACTATTGAACTCTTCGTAAACTACCAAAGCATATTTAATTAAATAAAACTGATAATTATACAAAAAAAAGAAAATAAATAAAATTAATTAAATAAATTAATTATTTGTTTTTAAATAAATATTTTATTACATTCATTTTATCCTGGTTTCAATAAATGTATTTACAGTATTTATATATACATATATATATATATATATAAAAAATGATGTACTACATAACGTAATTATAAATATATATGAATGATTAAAAATAATTATTTCTTAAATTGACTTAAATAATCACTTTTTATTTTTTCTCTTTCATCTGGTGGCGGTAAATAAGGTTCTACTCCACGGCGTTTACGGTCTGCATAAACGTTATTCTATAAATAGTAAATATGAGGATTAATTATATACTTCCATTAATTGATAGATTATACTACTAATTAATTTTTTTAATTAACTATAAATATTTTTTTTTCAATTCTAAATTTTATCAGAACAATTAAAATTTTTTATGAAAAATTAGAACATGAATGTTGATAATACTCATATATATTTTTTTAGATATATGTTTTATATATCTGGATCTAGAATTATAATTTAGGTTACTGAGTTTTAATGATACTGAAGTTAATCGACATCCAGTTTCAAGTTTTTTTGAAAACGATAAATTATAAAAAAAATTGCACCTGTAGTTTTTTTGATTCTCTACAAGTGCATTTTTTTTAGTTTTTTTTTTTCGTAATTGATTTGTTAATAAAATTAAATTCAAAAATTGTCAATTATCGGTTACATTCATGATACTGAAACTAGCCAACGTCTAATAACTTTGAGATTTTTAAAAGAACGATAAATTGTAAAAAAAAAATATTTACCAAAAATTGTAGTCTTTTAAATTTTCTACATGTGCATATTTTTAGTTTTTTTTTTATTCAAATTTAAATGTTAAAGAAAAAATCCAAAAATTTTTAATTGTCTGCTAACTAAAGTATCATTTACATTCACACCCGTGATGTAGCAGACGTCAGGTAAATTTCAAATTATAAATAAATAGAGTAAATAATTAAAAAAATAAAATTAAAAAAAAATGCGCATTTAAAAAATTAAAAAATTGACAAGTGGATTTTTTATAAATATCTTTTTTTAAATTATTCACTTTATGTCTATAAATTCTACATTCACACTCATTACTTCAGGATCATTTATTTTATTTTATTATTCTACTGCAAAAATAATGATCCTGAAGTTAGCAGATAATTTTCAATTTTCGAATTTTGTTTTCAACCATTCAAATTAAAAAAACTAAAAATATGCACATGTAGAAAATTTTTAAATCTACAGGTGCAATTTTTTCAAATTTTTTTTTTTTTTTATAATTTATTGTTTTAAGAAAAGTCCAAAAGTTATTAGACGTCAGCGAACAGTATCATTAAAAATATAATAATTTTTTGTACGAACATTTGATACCAGAAAATATTCATTGTAATAAAAAATAAATAAACTATATAATTAATCTATGAAACAAACTTACCCAAAATTTTTTACAAGCTTTATAATTATCAAAATATGCACCACAAGCTTCGTTTTTATTTTTATAATTTTCCTCAATACATTTCATCGATAGTCCATGTTCCTAAATAATAATTAATAAATTTATTTATTCATTACATTTCAATTTACCAGCAGAATGTTTATCAACACAAATACATGTACAATTACAATTGATAAATGAAGTTCAAACAATTTATTATTTTACCTTGAGACATGGATTGTTTTCTGGAGATACAAGTCTTGAATCTTGTATTCTTTTTCCTGTAGGCATTTTTAAATCTCCAATGAGTTTGATGCCAGATGATACTACTCGAATTAGAGAGGTTATACTTCATGCTTCTACTAAATATACATATACATACATATATATATATACATAATATAGGATTTTTTTTTATACTGAGGCCTCAGATAATTTTGTAATTTTAATAAACGAGTTGCTTGTAAGCAAAATGAAATTTTCTAGACAATGCACAGAAATATTTTCAAAAGTTTTTTCTGTCAGGAATTTATTTGTTTATTCAAAAGAAATAGATTTTTTTAAAGTCTGCAATCTGCGACTTTCAGTATTATTTTTGTGAGTTTGAATGTAGCAGACACAAATTTAAAATTATGAATAAATCGAGTAAATAATTGATAGTATCAAATTAAAAAAAAATGTGCATTTAAAAAATTTTGAAATTAATAAGTGCATTTTTTATAAATATCATTTTTTAAATTACTTAATGAGTGTGAATGTAGCAGACATGAAACAAATTTTCAATTATTAATAAATAGAGTAGATAATTTGAAAAATAATATGTAAAAAAAATGCACTTATTAAGAATAACGACAAACTTTAAGTTAAAAAATTCATTATTTATTAAACAAATATATTTTATACATGAGAAGATTCTTCTCCATTATCAGCAGCCATGGCCTCGCGGTTTTCATAAGCCCAGAACCCATGAAATTCAATTAAAATACTTATCATTGTGTCGCCTTGTCCACTGAAACATAAATAATTATATACTTTTAAAATATCAATAAATAAGTGGCATAAATTACCCAGTTACCAAACTTTTTTAAATTAATTTTATCCATTATAAAATTATCAAAATCCAGTTGAATGTTCGTGAGGTAAAAGACTTAGTACCCAATCGGGGAACTAGTACCCAATCTCTCATATATTTATATATTTATATTTAGTTAAATTTAGTAAATATAGATATACAAATATATGAGTTTTCGGGTACTAGTTCCCTGATCGGGCATTAGGTCTCGTAACTTAATTATTTATAAAATATATTTAAATAAAAAAAAAGTTGTAGACTGATAGAGGTCTGGTAATCGGGCACTTAACTCTACGGCTGCCCAATTTCAAAACACAGTAACTGACAAAAATAAAATTTTCGAAATATGCATCGAATCATGTTCACAAGACTCCACTGGAACTAAAAATACTAAAAAATCGATTTTGAAAAATTTTTCACTTACTGTGTTTCGAAATTGGGCAGCCGTCTAGTTACTGTATAAATTTACTTAAAAAATATGTTACCATGATAAAAGATCCTGTAGAGTAATTTTACATGAATCAGCAGGCTTGACCATGTCAAAAATTTCATCTTTGACATCTTCAAAGCTTACTGGCTCTTGCCCGTGCATGGTCATCTGTTCCTGTATCGCGCGGAAGAAATAATTCAAACAGAAAGTATCCAAGTATCCTTTATTATTAATATCAAGTATGCGGAATAAATAATGGAGACTCTGAGGCTCGTGACGGTTCTCCAGAGCCAGCACAAAGTCCAAGTAGGTCTTGTAGTCCATTTCCCCTTCGTAAGTCAGACATTCTTGGAATACACGTTCCAAGAAAACGCCGGTCAGGGTTCCGGTTCCATACCTACGTCAAAGTTGGTAATTATTTTTTGCAGGTGATTATTTTTTTAAAATTAAGTAGGCAATTACCCAGATAATTCTTCTTTGTTGAGCATCCCGTTGTGATCGCGGTCTAGATTTAAATACTGCCCGTAGACTTTTAGAGCAGAAGGTGCCGAGAACCAGTTGGCTTCTTGCAAATCTTTTGGCAAATCTTCGTCACGTAATTCCAGAAGGTCGTCTAGGAAACTACATGCCAGGATGTCTTGGATCCTGACCCGACCAGTTCGCAGCGGGTCAAGAAAAAATAGAAATTTTCTTACCGCAGTGCAGACGTAAAATGAATGAAACGATTTCTCTAGACCTTCTAGCTGTGGTAACGTTGGAATCAACTCCAATATATAATTCTCTAGATCCTGGAATAGTAACAGTCAGTTCAAAATATTCGGGTAGTAATTTATAAAGAAACCAGTACAGAAATATGATACTGGTTAGCCAACGTCTAATAATTTTTTAATTTTTTTTATAAACGACACATTAAAACAAAAAAAATATTTTAAAAAATTGCACCTGTAGTTTTTGTAATTTTCTACATGTGCATATTTTTAGTTTTTTTGATTTGTCGTAAAAAAAATTCAAAAATTGGTAATTGTCTGCTATGAGTGTGAATGTAATGATCCTGAAGCTAACCGACAATTAAAAATTTCCGGATTTTTTTTTCAACCATTCAATTACAGAAAAAAATAAAACTAAAAATATGCACACATAGAAAATCTAAAAAACTATAGGTGCAATTTTTTTAAATATGTTTTTTTTATAATTTACTGTCTAAAAAAAAATCCAAAAATTATTAGACCTCGGCAAACTTCAGGATCATGTGAATGTAGCAGATATGAAACATATTTTAAATTACAAATAAACGAACTGAACAATTAAAAATATAAAAGTAAAAAAATGCACATACTGATTTTCAAATTCTGTAAATGCGCATTTTTTAAAATTTTATTCAATTTAAATTTAATTCACTTATTTAAAAATTTAAGATATTAAAGCTAGCCGAGGTCCAATAATGTTTTGATTTTTTTAAAACAATAAATTTATAAAAAAAAAATTGCATCTCTAATATTTTAAATTTCCTACATGTGCATTTTTTTATTTTTTTGGATTTGATGTGTTGAAAAAAAAATTCGAAAATTGTCAATTGTCTGTTAACTTTAGGACCATTAAAATTTTTTTAAATTGACAATTGTCAGTTACATTGACACTCATTTGTCTGCTAACTTCAGGATCATCACAGAAATCAATTATTTGTGATATTTAAAATCACTTACAGACTCACGAAGATATCCTTGACCAGTTACATCATAAAGAGAAAGACCTATTCGTGTTTGATGGACCCAAACCTTTCTCATGACGTAATTGAACAGTGCCATTATACTAATTCTGCCATGAGGATCTCCCTGCTGCAGCTTTGCGAACACAACAGCTGTAAAGTACGGGGCACATTTAGCTCCCGCGAGTTTTCCCACTTGTTTGAAGTCTTCGTAATTAATCATCTGCTCGTCTCCAGAAAGCGGAGGGCTGTGGTGTTTATCCAGCAAGACCCAGAGAGCTTTGAGCTCATTGTTATCCAACAATTGACGAGATCTCCGTTGCAAAAATAACGCGCGCGTCTCTTCTCGGAGCTTCTGAGGCAATATCTCGTCTTCTCTTGGCAACTTTAATTGATAATTAAATTAAATAAACGTTTAGCTGATAATTAATCAAGAAAAAATAATTGAATACCTTGAAGTAAAACTTTGGTATGATTTTGTAAGTCGCATCATTGTCTTCGGCACATGTTCCCTTCCATTGGCGGTAAAATGACTGGAAATATTTATCTTCTTCGTTTTCTATGTCAACTATATCTTTTTTAGCTGTTAAATATATGAATAAATATATAAATTAATAAGTATTTTAATGTTGATTAGTTATTTAAATTACAAATATGATAAATACTTTGTGTTGACTGAGAAGATTTTGACAAAAGAGATTTCAAATCCATGATTGCTGCATTCTGAGACGACTCTCAATTAAAATTCAATTTTAAATAAAATGTTTATTAAATTATTACTAAGTACTCTAATTACTTATGTGTTTAATGATGTTTATAACCTCTTTTTATTTTTACTGTCAAACATAAATCAGCTGTTGGTAGTCAGCGCCGCGGGCTCCAGGTAATTTATTTATTAATTAACGTTTGAATTTCGCGGCACGATTGCCAGCGCCACCTTTTCCTAGTTTGGTTTGAGATTTGAATTTTGCGGGAGATCAGCGCGCATGCGCGGGGCTGAGTTAGCCAATGGGAGACGAGAACTCCCCTCCACTTTGGCTACTGCGCATCCTCCTGCACAGCAGTCGTTAGTCAGAACAAAGAATGGCTGGCACATGTAAGGTCGAATCTCGGTTACTCTGTTGTAATTATTTGATTTTTAGAGTAATTATTAATTTATTTGTACTTAATTATTAATAAAATAATTGTCTGAGTCTTTGGGAATAATAATTTATATAAATTATCGCGTATCTAAGTTTAAATTCCGAAATAAATACTCTAGAGTTTGCTGTAGCTTCTAGGCCGTGGCTCCGTGTATTTATCAGTAAATTTTGTTAATCAAATATTTTTAAATTCAAATTTCGAGTAAAAATAAGCTAAAATAATTGAAGGAATAATTATTTGACTAAATTGTTATAAATTATTGTGTCGGGAATTTTTTTTTTTCGATTTTAGCGTCTGTCGGCCATTTTAGTTGGCGCCACAAGTTCTCGGAAATTATTTAAACTTTTTTTTTAAATTATAAATTTATTTACTGTTGTTGTAGTGATTGTTAGTGACTTTGTGACTGTGATTAGTTAATTATGATGAGTTTAAATGTGAAATCAGTTGTGAAGTGTTAAATAAGTAGTGAGTTTTAAATAAGTAGTGAAGTTTAAATAAATAGTGAAATTTTAAATAAGTAGTGAAGTTTTAAATAAGTAATAAAGTTTTAAAATGAATGTGAATGTAGCAGATATTAGGTAATTTAAAAATTTGAAATAAATAAATTGATTAATTAAAATAATAAAATTGAAAAAAATGCGCGTACGGATTTTGCATTTATCCAAATATGCATTTTTTAATTTTTACTCTGCTTACATTTTATTCATTTATTATAAAATTCAAAAAATTGACAATTGTCTGCTATATTGACACTCATAGTTTTAAATAAATAGTAAAGTTTTAAATAAGTAGTGAAGTGTTAAATAAGTAGTGAAGTGTTAAATAAGTGGTGAAGTGTTAGTATTGGAGATGCTGGAAGTCTAGAGCTGAATCCTGATCCAGAGCTGCTCCTGATAAATTGTCATCTGATGGGGTAAATTTAATATCCCTCAATACTCAAACAATTAAAATATTATTTTTTAATATTAAATTTTAATAAATTCATTATTTTTTGTTTTAGAAAATTCTGGTCAAGTGTTGGAACCCTTCTAGTCTTTTCTCAGAGGTTGGTGGAATGTTTTTATTTGATTTATATATGAGCTGAATGAAAGTAGCAGCCGAAAATTTTTTATTCTTCAATTGATAAATAAAATATAAGTTTAAAAAATTTTCAAAACGCAAACCGATTTTTAAAAATTTAAATATTCATATTTTTTTTTTAATAATTTGCTTAGAAAAATTAAAAAATTTTCGGACCTCTGCTATTTTCAGTATCATATTTATTTGAAAAATATTATTTTTTTAATGTCAAAAAGTTTAAAAATTTGAAATCATCGTCACGAATCGTGTAAGTCCGTAGACATTCGGTTGTTTATTTGAATCCCAAAGCCGTGTTTCCAGTCGTCAAGGTAACTCACGAGCGAGTTTACTTACAAATTGACATTTAGTTTAGAAAATATAAAAAATGTCCCAAGAATTTGAGTACGTAATCCCTCCTTGGGAAGCGGAGGCGATAATAAAATATCTATCGGTCTCGAATCTCGAGGAAATAGGAACCAAACCCTGGTTCGAGTTCCACAAAAAGCTGATGCACTTGAACCAGCAGAGTATCTTAGAAATCACACACATGCGCGAGGAGACGATAAAAGAATGGTTCGTAACTTTCCAAAAAATTCCCGTTTTAATTTACGAGGCCATACAAATTTCTGTTTGGAAGCTTAAAATATTTCCGCGACTCGATAATGGCCAAGAGCCGTCGAATACTTTCATGCTCTACAGTGTTTTTTATCACGAGACAATCGCAGTTTCGCTTATGGAAAATATTCTGTATCATTGCGATAGTGTAGAGTCGCTCGACGATTCAGCTCTTGATTTAATAGACTACGCAGTTGATTACATAACTGGTATCATTTTTGATAAAGATCCAGATGATGGAGATAAAACTGAGCAAGATGAGTCTTGTCTAGGAGAATTACTTAAGAAAAAAAAAGAAATAGAGTTCGATATCGGTATGAAATGCATCTCAATAATTGGGTATCTGTCGAGTTTTACTGACAGCTTACCTCTGTCTACTTTGAAACGTCTGCTATCAACGCATGACGTTCCTTATTTGTTTGCTCAACTGATTGAATTGCACCCGTGGGAAAAAAAAATTGACGGAGTCCAGATGATTTATTCCTCGTCCTGGGAAAAAGTCAAAGCGGGCGAGGAAGACAAAATTTGCAAAGTCGAGGGCCAAGTTTGGTTTGGACTCCGCGAGCTTCTTCTAAATCCAAAGTCCGCGAGTTACTACCAAGTAACCGAGTTCAGAATGTCTGCGCTGACTAAATTGCAAAAGTATTTGCATGAGAAAGTCCTGGACCAAATCGCTCCGTTGATTGATTTGCGCAGATGGTTGAGTTGTTTGAATATCAGTTCGCAGATTCCTGAACCCAAGCCTGGTATCTGCGTTGAAATTATTCCTCAAGTGAGTCTTTGGTCATTGGGTTTTCTTTTTTTTATTGTAGATTAATATTTGTTGGTCTTTAGATCAGGTCTTCTATCGTCGATAAGTATAGGAAGCAATGGAAAAAAATAGCAAGACAACAGTCGGAATATTTTTTTAATAAAAATACTGAATATGTTCAAAACATGGCGGTCATTCTAAGCGAGGCTTATGATCTTGATAAAATAGTTATCGATGATTATAAATGTGTTGTCTGTAATGATATCGCTACTAAACGATGCTCGAAATGTAAAAGTATTTGGTACTGCGGAAGGTAAATTTTTTAAATTTTTAGTGTAAGCAGCAGACATCCAATTATTTTTAAATTTAAATGAAATTGAAAAATTTTTTTAATTTTTAAGGTGAGAGACTCAGTACCTGATTACTCATATTTGTATATTTGTTTACTAAATATTGATATATATGGAGAGATCGGGTACTAGGTCTCTTATCTTGCAGTTTTTTTTAAAAAGAAAATAGTCGGATATCTGGTATCTGATGTAAAATAAATAATTAAAGAATTGAATTTTTTTATAGAGAATGTCAAGTTAAAGACTGGACCAATCACAAAAATATTTGTGAAAAAATACTAAAAGCTCGCGATTAAATGAATTTATTAACGGGCTTATAAAATTAATTTTAATTATAATTATAAATTAAAGAACACAGTAATTAATTATATTTTATATCATTATTTATTTAAAATAGTTTAATGGACACTATTCTGTTTTAAATACTCCATAAGGACGTCTTTAGCTGGGGTTTCATCACCAAAGTCCTGTAACAAATTAGAAAAATTTTTTTAAAATAATTATGTAGCGAGTGATTAAAATAAACGGATAATTAAATTAAAAATATCAGACTAGTGTGGCGTATTTCAGCAGGGTTTTTAAATTGGGTTCTCCTCAGTTGAGGGAGCCTGTCATATCATCATTTAAATATTTAATTCGTTGATGAGAATAGTTTGATAGATCGAGCGGTTAATTACCTTGATGACGACGCAAGAGCAGCCGACGACTTTTCGTGCTTTTCCCGCACTGTCGATTTTGCAGAGACCGGCCCACTCGCCGAGTTTCTTGTTGTTGTCGACCTTGATGAGGGGAATCTGGTGCTCGTTGCAGAGGGCCTGGACAAGTTTTTTGTACATCGGCTCGTCGCAGTTCTCGGCCAGGATACACAGCATCGCTTGCCTCCTAGGAAATTAAATAAATTCCATCATTAGAGGCATTAATGCTCGTCCGATGTTATTTTATTAGTTGATAGTTTATAAGTACGAACTTGTCAAGGCATTTTGCTGCTGCATGGATTCCATGGACCACTCCTTCGTGGATCAAAGCGTTCTTCAAGACTTCTTGGAGCGCTTGGTTTACGTCCATTGTACTTCCGGCCATTGCCGAGGGGACATCATCACTATATTAAAATCATTATCATTAGAATTTTTATAAATATTTTTGTGATCCTGAAGTTGGCAGACAATTTACTATTTTCGAATTTTTTACTCAACAAATTATTTACAAGAAAAAAAACTAAAAATATGGATAAGTAGAAAGTTACAAAAACTATAAATGCAATTGACAATTTTTTTTTTTTTTTTTTTTTAAATTGTTGTTTAAAAAAAATTCCAAAAATTATTAGACGTCGGCTAACTTCGGTATCATTAATTTTTTGCTTATCTTTGAATTGAATTCAATTACAATTTTTTTTCAAGATCTGAATGAGTAGAAAATTTATGATACTGAAGTTAGCAGACGTCTAATAATTTTTGAATTTTCTTTTAGACGGTAAATTATAAAAAAAAAAATTTTGAAAAAATTGCACCTGTAGTTTTTTGAATTTTCTACATGCGCATATTTTTAGTTTTTATTTTTTTTGTAATTTATTTGTTGAAAAAAAAATCCGAAAATTTTTAATTGTCTGCTAACTTCAGTATCATATATTTTTGCTTGTCTTTGAATTGAATTCAATTATAATTTTTTTCAAGATCTGAATGAGTAGAAAATTTGAGGTTATAAAATATTGCCGGGAGTAAAAAAAATAAAATTTACGAGGAAAAAAAAAAAGAATTTTAGATTAAATAAAAAATAACAATTTTTTGAATAGAGACAAAATAATTGATAGAATAAATAAAAAATTAAAATATGATCAGAGTAAAACTTACTTTTCGGCGTCAGACATGATTCAAACCGCTTAGTTTCCTGAAATAATAAATTATAAATATTAATAACATATTCAAGATTATTTATAATTTTATTGCGATAATTTTTAATAAAAGATGTCATTATTATTCGCGGATTTTGATGACAGCGTTAAAGTAACGTGTTGCATTTACCTTTTACGATGGAGAAAAGAAATGGAGGCGCGTTAGCACATGTGTCGTGTTGGTTTTCCTTCTCCGTGAACAAAATTTACCGGTGCTGACATCTCGTCTTTTTTTTTTATCAGCATTTCTACTTTATCAACTGCCGACTTTTCCCGCACAACATATGAACACAATGATTTTTTGATTTGATTAATACGAAAGGTCTCGAAGTGCGCAGTACTGATTGCTATCAAGTTAATTAGCATTCGTATTGTGGAAAATAAGATTTTTTAGGAATTAATTAATTAATTAATTTGATAGCGTAACGGAACCCTGAAATTTATGGGGAGTTTTTCATTAATTATAAGGACGTGAGAATCTCAGTAAGATCGAGCAGATTATCCGATTGAATCCATTAAATAAAAAGGTCTAACAAGGTCAGATTACACGCAACGGGATCGTCTCTGATGATGTTGAGAATCTCATCATAAAATTACGCGGTAATTTATGGTAAAGAGATCATTAGATGTAAGATATAAAGGTTTTATTAGATATATGTACGTTTTTTTAGCTTAGACTGTTGAGTTTGCGGAACAAAGTTTAATTCAAATTTTATTCGTGATTCAGTAAAGTGTCTGGTTAATGAATTTTCTGCGTGGTAGGGGGTAGTGGATTTTATTATACCGTTGGTTTTATTTAAACGGTGACGCGGTGATGTGACTATACAGAGCAAAAGTAAGTGTACTGAATTGTGACTTTAGTTCTTTCAGTCATCATTGTTACTTCAAAGAGACTACATCGCGGGGGTGGATAAACTCTATTTCATTGCGTTTATTAGTAATACATTTGAATAAATATTTAAAGGTAAGTTTTTTTACTTAAATACTCAAGTATTGGTTTGTTATTGGCAATTTTTCAAAATCTATTATCATTCATCGGCACGAAAACGCATTTTTTTTGTTGCAAATTTTGATACTTTTTTACACGGAGAAAAATGGACAAGAAATCTACGAATTTTTTATTAAGCAGGAGTTGAGTCGCCATAAAATTATTATGCTCTACAAAAAATATACATTTAAAACTCATCGCACAGTTGAAAAATTTGTGTTAAACTTAACACAAAACACATGTCCAAAACGGTCCACTCAATTTTTTGTTTTAATTTAACACATTACTTGTGTCAAACAATGATACAGGTTTAAAACTTGTTGAGATCAGATAACACATTCAAATTTAATTAAATTTACGCTTGATGGTGTCAAATAATTGACACAAAATTTTTGACCAATGAATTTTTATACACAAGAACACAAAATTTTCAACTGTGCGATAAATTGTGATGAACAGTATTTGTGTAAATTAGGAATTACAGTAGAAAATAAAAAATTTTTTGACACATCAACTTCCTGTTTAGTTTGGTCAACAGCATAATAAAAATTAGTACATTTTCGGTCTCCATTTTTCCGAGTGCTTACAAAAATTACGTGATTTTAAAATTTTGAAATATTTTGAATTCGAATATTTTTTAGATGTCATTCAAAAATTTTTTGAATGCTGTTAATTAAATCGAGGGTAATTACACTATCAAGAATAAAAGTCGCGCCTACTTAAAGTGTCGCACACTGATTCCCACGTTTTTAACCAATTAAATATTTAATTGCGAATTTGTGTAGTACATTGAACCAGACGTAACTGTATATTATGATACCGGAACTGCTAACTTTAGTAACTAAAGTAGCAATCGTAGGACGTTGCTACTAAATTAAACAAAAGATTTGTTCCGCTATCAAACTTGACTCAGTGTTTATCATTTTAAATACCGGTTTAAATGACTTTATATTACCGTTGCTTGTTTTACAAACCGGGCATTCAATAACTATTGTCTAATGTTAGTTAAAGTTTGTATGAAAAATAAATTGATATGTAAAGTAAATAGTTTGACAGCTAAAGTTAATAAAACGGACCGTGTTGTGGTTCCCGCGGTGACCGGAAAGTCAAAGCCGGATCTCAGGCTCGTCGATCTTCGGCATAAAAGCCGCGGAAGTGTTTAGGGAAATGATATTTGTCACGGTTTATGTTAGGGTCATACGATGGAATCGAACAAATAAACAAATGTATTTGTAGGAGCTATTGTTGGATTTTATACCGTGAATGTTTTGGTGAAAGAAAAATTGCCATGACATTTATGCATGAGTGAATATCAAAAGTAAATTATTGTGATGGGTGCGATAATTTATTTTATCACTCATTCCAGTCAATTGTTTTATTTACTCAATTATTTTTTATTTTTTAGACGCTATGATTGCATTAATTGCAATTTCAGTGAGCTTGCTTGCTAGCACTTTGGCTGCTGGAGTAGGCAAAGCTTGGGAAATATCACCTAATCCACATGCCGAAATCACAACACATCCAACATGGCCACGATTAGATTTATCGGCCTTTGAAATAAGAAGTGTCAGCGGAGTTGGTCATTTGGCTTCACGTGAAAATCTTCCGCCTGTTAAAATTCAAGAAGAAGCGCCGAAAAATCGCGAGGATATTGAGACGTCAACTGAAGAATCTGGTGAAAATCGCGTAGCCAAGGAAATTGAGGACATGGAAAACGATTATTTCAGCCCGGAAATCATTTACGATCATCCGATTTTTAAGGGGGTTAATAAAAATTCACGGAAAGACGTTGAAATGCTACCGGGTCCTTGGGAGAAAACTAGATCACACAGGACAGGTAGAAAGCGTGGATACTGCCCAGACAGTAATGACGACGTAGAAAATATATCTGTCGATCGGGATCATTTGCGAGTCCGCCGAGATGTTGAAGAAAAGGAAATGGAAAAAATATCGGGAACTAAAAATGTACGAGAGCCGCGTCTGAGTGCTTCGGAGTCTTGGTCCAAGCAGCCATTGGCGGTTGAATTTCGTCATCATACTAATTTAGAAGGAAGTTCTAGTGGAAGTGAAATTGACGCATCAAGATCGTCCCTACGAAGTAATCAGGCTCCACAGGTTGCTTTCGTTACGGCGAATCGAAGAAATTTTGAGTCTAGAGAATCTCGAGATTTGCCTCTTCCTAGAGATTTACCAATGCCACGAGACCTGCCGATGTCTAGATCCTTCGACGATATTCCTTATCGCAATAGTCTTCGCGATAGAGATCTAGATTCACCGTATTCGCGAGGTTATTATTATCCAGACCACTTTAGAACAGAACGTGATTATTTTGTCAGAGGAGTTAATGAGCCCGCAGCCTTTTCTATGGACCGTTATCGCATTGAAGACTATGATATGTACCGAAATCGGCCTACACCGAAGCCAAAAAGAATAATTTACTATGCTACACTACCTGAGATCGTTCGCAAGCCGGTAGATCTTCGTACGTTTGCAAGACCTTATGACAGCGTCAGCAAAGCCTCGATTCCAGTGATGACGCGTGACCGGTACCACAAGAGGATGCCTGCCATGATGGACAGAGACAGTGATCCGAGGTATCAGTATCGAAATTATCAGGGATACAATTCTTATGACCCGTATGTCAAGAGATCGAGTTTTATTGATTATTCTTATGCTCCTTTTAATGAGAGATTGGAGGAAGATCGGTATCAAGATCAAGATTTAGACCATGCGAGCTACAAAGAAGCCCCTGAAACAAAGGAAGAGTCGAGCAAACCGGCACCTGGAGTTGAAGCTAGACAAGAACAAGATAAAGCGCCTTGGCCAGTGCAAATTGGAACGGAGATAAATGTCAAAGAGAATCAAAGAGTTTCTGGGAGAAAAGTATTTGGACAGTATCCGGCTTATGACAGATTCCGTCCTAGCGCCAGAATAGAGCGCAAGGATTCTGGAAATGGCGAAAACGTTGGAGAAGCAAGACATTAAACTAGAGATATTTTATTTATTTATTAATGATATTAGCGAATTGAAAGCCTTATTGTGACAATAAGGGGTAACTTGTCAAAATGGTTAAAGGGTTCTTGATTTCCGTATCAGTTGGGATTATTATAGTTGTCAATATGTCTTGAAACAACAATTAATTCATTTTTTTAAGATCATTTTTAATCATTCATTTAAGTACAAGTAGTCTATTGAGTATTAATTTAATTCTACATTGATCACTGATGGTTTAGTCAATGTATTGTATTTTTGTTTATCTGAAATACGTATTATCAGTAGTTTGTACAGTTTTGTGTAAGACTATTCAAATTAAAACATGTAATGATGTGTAATTACAATAAAAAAAAAATAAGAGCATGAATAAAAATTGAAAATTATTTTAGTGCCCAGATAACCTGTAGTGGGCTGGTATCATTAGAGGTCCAGGTATTAGAAAATGGTAATGAAGTTTGGATTTTAAATAATCAATGGCATCGTTTCGGCAAATAATCAAAAAATTTCAGTTGCAATTGAAAAAATGATCCAGATACTTTGATCCCACATCCGTCACCTTCAAATTACTCGAGTGCTGTACGAGAATCTCTTTGTAGAGCTGAGAAATACTCTAGTTACAGGTATCGGAATATAGTGGATAAGCCCAAAAATATATTGGTAGAAAAAAATTCATTTTCGTTCAGTGCTGGGGTAGTCGGAAGGTGACGACGGTGGGATCCAAGCATCTGGCCGTTTTTCAAAGGCAACCGATACTTTTTTTATTATTTCCCTGTACACTGCCATCTATTATTTAAATTCCAAACATTGCTTTTCTCTTGTAATGATAAGAGTTTCATTCGAATTCGACCCTCGATTCACTTATTCTCGCTCTTACCCTCAGATGGTACTTGAGATGTCTGTAAGCGCGATCTCTGTTACCGAACGTCACTAACGTTGAAAATTATTCGTTATTTTTCCTTTTTATCTCATTCATGTCCATCTACTGACTCCCCCTATCAACGTTCTCGTTAACTACTTTTAAAATTCTCTGTCTTTACTTGGCACACAAAAAGCAGCAAAAAAAAAATGTAATTAGCCTACTATATCGTGCGGTCGACGCTCATGTATGTCTGCTCTCCTCTGGTGAATGGATCAATGGTAGTAAAGAATTGACCGTGAAGCAATCGAGCGATCGATTTACTCGATTACCCTCGAGAGAGTGGAGCGGTTGTTGATTACAGCATAGGGGAAGAGCGAGACACCAACAACCGCGTAGTATATAATATTTTATATTTAAGTATTATCGGGCCATGTGGAATTTGGGGTCCAAAAAATAGTCCCGTGCAGGAAATTGCTAACGACTTAAACGCCGGGGCGTTACTACTCGTGGACCTCTCGTGGTCCCATCGTATGTACATGGGACTCTCCAGTGATGGATGGACCCGAGTACTCTGTAATTTGGAGGCGTTATGTGTGTATCGGGACACGTAGGTGTTGCTTTAGATAATATAATACTTGTTTGGTTACATCAATACAATCTTCCCTCAGATCCTTGTACTCTCCCTCTGTCCTTATGTCCACGTCTTGGTCACACGATCCATCCGGCTAGTCTTATCCCGATGACCTAGCACCTGTTTTTATTTTTCTTCCTCCAATCCTCATCATCATTATCATCATTATCATCATTATAATCATCATTGCAGCCCTTTACACAATAATATAACTCACATTTATAAAAATTTCAATTTTACGATGTGCCAGGAAGGTAAATGTGTTGCATAAAATGCTCAGTGCACGATCGACACGTCGCCAATAATTCACAAGACCGTAAATTCATACGCGAGTCATTTATTCAACTGCCATACCGTGAGCTCCAAAACTCTCTCAAGAAGACTTTGAGACGTATCGTCGGTCAGTCGGTCGCAGCAACGTTAAATTATTACGGATAATCCAAGTCGTAGAGGAGACAGAGCCAGAGGAGGGCGAGGAGGAGGTAAACAGCCAAGATAGGCTATACTAGTCTCGAACGCGATTAGTCTGGCCAATGGATAATATTCCTCCTCTTTTTCCTTTCTACTATCTGCACCCTCGGGGCATCGTCGGGACGCCGGTTGTATGATAAATGACCAAATGGTCTCGTAGTTTTTAGCCAACTACACCGCATATTCCTTCTCTTTCTCTCCCTTTTTCTTCTCTACTCGGGTTCACGTCTGGCTCTGTGCGGCCGAGGTCCATGGCATAATTTCGTTGTAAATCATTGTAAACGTTGACGTAAACGTCGGGCTAATTAGATACACTTACCGCAAAAGGGGCGCGCGTTTATTCTGTGCCCGTGCACCAGCTACGTTTCTGTCCTCGATATCTTTCTCTGGTCTACCTATCGCGCCGTCTTGTGCTAAGATTAAAAACAAAGAAAATTTTCCTTTCATCCTTTTTTCTTCCTTTAATGCGCTCCGGATTTTTATTCCTACAATAAGTACGTCATCTTCAAATGCCAAGAAAATAATTAAGTAATCGTAAAATTCATATTAAAGTCACTTTAATTTACGACGCGGATTATGTAATTCTGCGCGACATGGATAAATTTTTTAATGCTCGTTTGCTTGTTTTATTTTTCCGATTGAGTCATTTGAGTTGGTAATTTTTTTCATCAACATTGTCTTCATAATTATAAATATTTATCAGCGAATCCTTTTAGCCAAAGAATTCTCAGTACTTACAGTCCTAAATTTGCTTTCGCATTCTGGTTGTCAAATTAAAAGACACCCGGTGTGATATTAAAATCGCTAATCACCCAGGAAAAAATCTAAATAGATATAATTTATATTTTTATCTCAAGCCATCACCCTAGTGTACCCTAACGACATTTGCAGTTCACTTACAACAGATCTTAGCCCCTGTTGGGCTCTCAGAATCACCCATCACTACCCCGGTCGCGAACTTTTAATGGGTCTATTTTCGTGCCAGGTTTTTTCCTCCCTCGCCGCCAAAAGGTTTGATGCGTCCTCCGGGACCTCCTCGTTAACCCCGCGGGTCCATCATCAGATTTTCTTTCTTTCTTTTTTTATTATCATTAAATTACTCTGATGACTCTTTTCGTCTTTAAAAAGTCTTAAGTACAAGTAAAAAAAAATGTTATTTTTAAAATATTTTATGTAAGGTCTCGAAGGTAATTTTTATTTTTTATCCACTTTGGCTGAGACCTTTCGTCGGTGCTCTTGTACACGATAAGTAAGACCCATAATTTACTAAAACTTAACCCGGACACATTTGGCCTAATGGAAAAATACGTTCCGGGTAATTTTACGTACTTTCGCGCGTCTTTCGACGCATAGCAGCTTTTATTCTCTTGCTATTATACATAACAGCATTGTATTGTGCGCAATATATATATATATATATATATATATATTTACGCAGAGGATAATTTTTTGATCGACACCGCAATGATGTGCGTATTATTTAAGTGTCGGAACAACAGGCGAGGCATGTGTGATGAATAAAAATATAAAAACCCTCGGGAAAAATATTTAAAATGTGCCACGAAAGAAGTTCAATCCATAATAGGATTATAATACAATACAATGTGTATAAATAAAATACCAGTGACTAGCTCGGGAATCGCGGGCGTGGTATTATATTTTTATTTATTTAATTCACTTCCGTGAGTAATGCGATTCTCTCTTTCATATATATTTTGTATTTAGTATATTAGTTTTGTTCTCTGACAATTAAACAATTAAATTATACCATTAAGCCGTCATTGTTTCCTTTGCATCAATAAACTTTGGCAATTGTTTTGCGATAATTGTGGGGATTGTAAATTATTATTTTACTTTATTACTCTGTACATTATTATTTATAGTTTTATTTAAGTCCGGGTCTACAGTTATAATTGATAATAAAAAATTGCATGGGTTATTATTTATATACTTGTGTGTTTCTTTGTTTCTTTGGTTTTTATATTATTAGTATTTAATTTTTCTGCGTTGATTTAATTCGATGGCTAGCGGTATAGAGAGTAGGCCGAGTAATAACGATGAGCCATACGCGAGATCCGCGGATGTAAAGATGTCTTAGGAGTCGGCGTCAGTTATATCTTCATTATAAACCCCTCGTACTATACCACGAGTTACATACTGAGCACACGTTGCCAACGAAATTATGCACAGCCCGAGGTGTATCATTGCCTTTGGGTCAAGCCACACGAATAATTGGCTTCCAACCTCGTGTAATGTGTCTTGAGTATTTTATATTCCATTTCTTTTTTTTTTTTTTGCTTGTATACATCATTATCCGACGAGTGATATGAGCGATTTTTAGGCAATTAGCGGTTTAAACCGTACGCGCTTTATTAACTTCCCGCTGAGAAAATTGTAAATTTTCAAAAATTCGGGAAGTTATTGGTTTCGGTCCGATTTATGAAAATCGAATTTCCATCAGATGTCGACATTTTGAGGTCCTAGGAAGCTATTCTGACTAATTTCACGATGATGTCCGAGTGTATGTATGTATGTATGTACGTACGTACGTACGTACGTATGCAAATACCTGTATCTTTTGAACGGATGAACCGATTTTGAACTTTAAGGTGTCATTCGACGCGGCTTGTCAATATCTTGAAGCTGTAAGAAAATTGAGCTTGATCGGTAGTGCTCGTTCAGAGATATTCCAAAAATAAAATTTTTTCAAAAATGTTTTTTTTGGATAACTTTTAATGTGCTCGATGGATTGATTCCAAAATGGACTGGGCTCTAGAGCTTTATAAGCCGCGTCGAATCTCACCTCAAACATCAAAATCGGTTCATTCGTTCAAGAGAAACCGTTGTCGAAAGAATTAAAAAAAAAAATTTTTTTTTATTTTTTCTGAAATATCTCAAAAACGACTCGATAAATCGAATTCAAAATTTGATCAGCTTTAGAACTTGAGAAAACGCCTCGATTGCCACCTCAACCGTCTCAATCGGTTTATTCGTTTGAGAGATATCGTTGGAGAAAAAATGGTGAAAAACGTTTTTTTTCGAAAACAACAGCATACAAACGTGTTTTCGAGCTCGAAAATGTATTCACAATAATGTTTTCCAGGTTCTTGAGCTCGAAAACAGCGAGAAGTTTTGGGGCTGGCCCGCAGGGTCAACTGACAGACCGATTTTTCATTTTTGTGTTGCGTCGAAACCTGAAATGGAATAAAATAAAACAAAAGGGAATTGGGAATCCCGGGATTTTTCTTGAGACGAAACGGAATGTATAAGTGGTTCCGGCAAATATTCTCCCCGCGTTGGTCTTGTAAGGTGAGGGGAGGATTCTTGAGTCGACTTCCGGTTAAGAGGCGAGTAGCTAGTGTCCCTAATTACCGTGTCGGTTCATGAATACGACGATTGCCGCCACGGCGCGCGGCCACACCGGCACGGAAGCTAGCGTGGCGTCACTGGGTTGTTACTACGCTCATGAATTTATGTATCTGCATTCCCCAACGCAGTTCGAGGTACCCTCTACTCTATAGAGTCGTACATATAATAGTACACATATGTATACATTTATGTAGAGTAAGAAAGAGCGAGCGAGAAGGGTAGAGTCCTTCAACAGAACTCGTTCATACACGACTTTCAGTACTCGTTGACTGACTCCGATTAATTCGTCGGCCATACACACCAGCTCTCACTTTATATTTCTTCACTGTCTTGTTTATTAGGCTGCCTTTTTATATATGTATTTATAAAAATGATAATGATAATTATACATACAAGTGTCTTTTGTAAAGAAAGAGGAAAAGAATGTCTTGTTCGTCATCGCGGGTGAATTCGCACACAGTCTTCGAGTCTCAGTGATGGTCGAATTCCAGGGGTCTTGGACAAAGGGAAACCGTCGCGATTTAACATATTAGCGTTAATTAAGGCAATTATGTCTCCGCCCGTGAGCATGAGAGTGTGTCCGTTGACTCTAGGTTCATCCATATTCAGAAGCCACTTCCGAGGGTATAAGGCATGGCACGAGAACGGGCGAGCTGCTGCTGCTACTGCCTTTCGAAGAGCCAAGAGAGGAAATGAGAGAGGATAATACCTTAAGTAACAAGACATACGAGACTCGGTTGTCCTCATCAACGGGAACGTTATTTAGTTATTCCTCAGTTGAACGTAAGTTCATTCCAGCCTGGCTTTTAATTTCTTCAGTTCCTACTCTACTACTCCTTGTACTTATTTCTTCACTATGTTGACAGTCATCGTGGGATTGTCCCGTTTCATTTTATCTATATACATATAATACACTTGTCTTAACTTCCATAATAAGAATCAGGACAATGTAATCTCTGGCATACCAGCACATGTGTCTTTTCGCATGATATCAATTTCTATGATCTTTTGTCATTATTTTACCATCAAATGTTTGCTACATTTACACACAAACTGGCTAGCTCGCTGGCTGACTGGCTGGTTGCTGTTATTATTTTTTTTTTTCTTTCTTATTCTCGGAACGTCAATCTACTTCATAGCAATCTCTGAGTAGAAGTACTTTCAGAGAGTGCATGGGCGGGATTGTAACGACGACGTCGACGACGAACGGACGGACGAGGGATCCAAGTAAAGGGGTGGAAAGCACTGGATGAGGAAAGAGTAGAGAGCGGAGATGGTCGAGAGTAGTGAGGACTCTTGGTTGCTTGCTTGCTGGCTGGGAGGATGAGGATGAGAATGAGGATGAGGATGAAGTTGAGGGTGGTAAGGGTGAGGCAAGGAGCGTCTAGCTGCTGCAGCTCTATGACCAATGGCAGCACGGAGACAGGAGCCGCCGCGCGCCTCTTCAGTATCGATCTTCCGGCGACTGCCGTATAGTCCCGGGGTCACCTCATCCACCTCGTCTTCCTCTTCCCTCTTTCTCTCCCCAGTTTTCTGTCTCTCTCGCTGGCACTCACATACACAAGCACTCGTTTATTTAGCTCACTAGCGAATCTTCGTCTCGGGTTTTTTCTCGTCTGCTGTCCGGACTCTTGCTCTTGCTTTTACTCAATATATATACACCCATCACACCCAGACCCAGACCTATTCGCAGATCCATCTTTCGTTTTGGTCCCACGAGACGCGTTACCGATCCTCTGGCTACAATGATACCGTCTTATGTGATGTGCTCTACTCTCTGAAAAATGTCTATATATATATTTCACATGAGAAAATCTTTATCACTCACTCTGAAGAGTCTATTGATCTCCCCGTCATGTTACAAGGTACCTAAAATATTATATCCTTTCATTTAAAAGTATCTCAACAGACATGTTTATTATTTATCATCGATATTCCTTCCAGTTTCCGTCCGATCACTTTTATTCAAATACTAATAAAATAATTCAAAGTCGCGGAAATGTCGCGAGAGTGACCTGACGCTTGCGCAATCAGAATCCTCTGATATAAAGGGAATATAGGTAGATATAGGTGTACTTCTTCGACCAGTGGATGTCGAGTCGCGTGTCGCGCACGCCGGTGACATCTAAACTCCTTCGGACATGCGTAATCCAGCGGCCTATCCGTGAGGGGGTTATTAAAATTTTCGAACCAATGAGGGACCTTGCGACAGGGGAGGTCCTCCTCTGTCGCGAGGGTTGACACGATTGGAGGTCCTTGGGCAAGATATTTAAATGCTAACAGAGATGTCACAGAGATGCAATACCACTCAGGTATCATCAGACCGAACAACTTCGCGTTTGATTGAGTCAAATGTATTTATGTACACACGGGATGGAATTGTTATGTCGGGGCAGAAATATAACTACTCGGGGACTTGGGATGGTAAGAATTTAATGGTCCAGTCTTGAGTGGCGGTTCTCGTTGGCAGTTCGTTGTTGGACCGGTCAGGTTCCTGTCCGTATGCTATGCCATCAGTTGGTATCTTGGCGTATCCGCCCACTCCATTATCCCGGCGACGATGAGTGCGCGGGCGTGTATGGGAGCCGAGAATAAGAGTCGAGTAATACACAACAGAGATCTCCAGCTATAAGGGATGTATAGAATCCTATCCTGTATCTCTGGCTCACTTTAGCTCTCATGTGCATCATCGGGTTCATATTCATGCTGCTGTGGTTTATTTTTAATGTGGAACTCTTGCTGGTACTGTTGTTTAAGTCGGTGATGGTGTTGGTGCACCAGAGAGTGTGGTAGAGAGCCCACGAATTCTCTCCCCTTGTCTCTTTTGCCTTTTTCAAGACCGATATCTCCACCCACGTGGTCTAATGGGCAAAATGATTTGCGAGCCGCTAAGACGAACAAAAAAATAAATTGCCTTGGACGTCGTCAAGTTGATTTTCTGTTTATTGGCTGACGTTTCTATACACACACTCACAGCGAGCCTTTACGTCTCACTTTTTTAACAGCAAAAAAAAAAAACATTTTTCCATCTAAAAACCAATAGGGCTTATTTAATCTGGCTGATAAAATTTCGACGATAAAATAATAATTTAAAACAATTTGTCTCATGTACGAATGTCGAGACACGATAAAATGGAAAAAAAAGTTTTCAGAGCTGGATTATTTCTTGAATATTACATTTGTGACTCGGGCTGCGAGTGGATATCGCGGAGGCTGGGAGGCAAGATCTTTCTAATTTCCTTCGGGAAACAACACCGTCACATTGCGAGAAACTACGACCTATTACTTATTTACACTATTGCTACTCTTTCATACAAACAAACAGACAATCAAATAAATTAATGGATGGATGAATAATTATACACATATTTAAAATACGCGAGGGAACGTATGGGAAAATGTAGTGTAGTTGCTAGTAATTATCATAAATTGGTTTATAGGCTGAATTTTAGCATCTCACGGACTAAATAAGAATAAAGAAAAGAACGAGGTGAGAGAAATGAAAAGTTCGTCCTTAGGGAGCACTTCTCATCGTGCCAGCGAATTTCATTAGTACCCTTCTTCTTCTTTACATTCTCTATGCTGCTGCTACTACTGCGAAATACTCGTCAAAAAATCGCGGACGTAAGCACTTGGAATCTTACGTACACACTTTCCTCTTTTCTTGAGTTTATTTACAACACGACTCATCTAGTTTGATAGAGACTCTAACGTTAACTGGGAAAAAAAATTAACGTTGCTTCCATTTCATGAATGGATTTTCAGTTTTTCGGTAATTCTTATGCTAATTAATCTAATATCTGAGTTAGAGAAGTTTGTTTTTTTGTTTTTAGACATTCTCGCTATTTGTAGGCATCAAAAATTTTCATTTTGGTTGATTACGAAAATTTTTTTAGTAATTTAATCTACAGTCTCAGATTGATGAAAAAAAATTTCAGAATTTGCTAAATTGAATTTTTATTTTTGAAGTTATTTTAAAAAAAAAACAACAAAATATACTAGAGTATAAAAATTTTTTTTATGAATCTGCAGATGTCTAGATGATTTAAAAAAAAAGGGGTAAAAATCTAGAAGAGTTTTTTTCCCTAAAAATACACGAAGCCACTAAATAACGTGCTGACTTTTTGTTTTAAATTTATAAAATAAATATTTGACTAGAAGAAATATTTATATTGGGATTTGACAAGCTCGAGTAGAGTTTTTATTGAAAAAACAAATTTGACTTTATTATCGATAGTTCGTAACTCGAGACTCGGCGAGTAAAAATAAAGTGAAATAAAGATAAAAAGGGTAGAGTTGGGTTAGAGGAGTTTGTCAGCACAAGGCAAATGAAATTGTATTAAAGTTTCACCTCGTAGTCTCTGTTTTCCTCAGCTCTTCCCTTTCAACCTTCTCAGCCAACTCCCTCATTCCCTCACCCTTGTGTTTCTTTTTCCATTTTTATCTCTGTCTTGACTCTGTTCTGCATCATTTAGTCTTACTCTTTTCAGCTCGTTCGCTCTTTCTTTTCCTCGACACCCTCATCGCCACGAGAAAACGGTTGAGATATTAAACTTGTCGCTTTAACGCAAAATGAAGGGAGGACATTGCGGCGCACAACGACCGCCAACTTCTCCCTCAGCTTTACCTCCAACTCGCAATAAAGTCCCATGTATAAACAAAACTGATGTGCAGTATTCTTGCAAACGACCTGACGACGTATTTTCGCGACTATATATCCACTTTACTGCTACATCATGCCCGCGGATTTTATCTCTATTCTAAAAAAATTACTTATTTTATAATTGACTTTTTTTCTCACTTGCGATTTTAAATTCAATTTTTTTTTATTTTTATTCCATTCTGTTATCGCAAAAAATTGTACTGCGTAATTTATTATTGAGCCAAAGCATTGTCTGTATAGAATTGACGTCCATATGGAATTCAAATCAAAACAAAGCGTAAGGGGTAAAGTGCACATGAGTGCTTAGTGCGTATTCTTATGTGTAATGCACAGATATATATTTATGTATGTTAGTGTGGGATGCGAATATTAGAGGGGAGAACAGGTCTCGCTAACGGACACCTCGGCTGCCAATTTGCTGAGCGCACGCAACAAGACGGTCATATTTTATTTACGATATAATTGAGATATATTGAAACGCGCGAGATACAGACGTCCAACTGCGTTTGTATTTGCCTTGTATTTTAAGCTTTGTTGTTATTTATACATATATATATTTCATTTTATAAAAATGTCTAGAGCTTTAAAAAAATAAATTAAAATTGATACCTAAATAATTAATTTTTTACACAGAACTACTTATTAAAAATCATAAATATTTATAGTTTTCGGAAATTAGTCGTAATATTTTCATTAGCATTCAGAAATTTTTTTATTTATTGTATTAGATCAGTTAAAAAGTTAATTGAGGATTACACTGTAGTCATTTAAGTCTCGATAATAACTGATATTAAATAAATTTAAAAGGATTAAAAAAAAAAGAAAAAAAGGATTTATAGTAAAAAAGGAGTGCCAGGTGTCGAGATAGGAATCCGTCAGCTAAATTATCTAGCTGTCGTCTGGGTCATCTCTTTTTAATCCTCAGCTCTATCCACAAACTCCCTCGGCTTAGCTAAATTGCACGGGGACCTCAGACAGGGGTCTGATGCTAGAGTTTGCTGACCATACCAGCGAAGTAGAGCTAGAGTGCCGGGTATCATATAATCGTAGTCTAGAATGAGTCTAGGATGGGCTGGACGAAGAGGGCAGGGCCGTGTGCTACCGCGTCGAGATTTATCCACGACTAATCACAGGGTCGGCTAAAGATTGTTATTGGCGAATTTTAATGCGATTGAGAGTAGCCCGAGAGTGCGATGAGGATCACTCGGAATATCAGTATATATAGCTCCCATATATCCAGGGGGTGTTATTATTTTTGTGGTTTTGTGGTTGTCCGAGTAAATTAGCGGTTGCCCGTTGGTGCCGCACGGGCCAACCCCACGTCCATCTGTCATAGACAGCGAGGGTTGTCTAGAAAATTAGTTGCTGTCTTTTATTTATTTTATTACCAACGCATTCGTTTTAATGTCAACTCAACTCAGCTACATATTTAAAATTTTTTTTTTTTTTATAAAAATTCTTCTATTTTATTTTGTTTAAAAAAATAATCTCAGCCGAATTGAATTTATAATTCTCATCAAGATGATTGTCTCGCTCTATTCAAACCTTAATTACATAGCGTTGGGTCGTTGATAATGGCCACCTTCAAAATGCCATAACAACCAACCACGTCACGGTGATTTATGTCCGGGAAATGGGCCGGTGCCTCCCAGGCTAAACTGTCTGATCTTAGAAAACGGTCATAGGGATTGGGATCCATTTAATATTTTTTAATAAATTTTTATTGTAAATTCAAAATTGTAAATCGACCGTAGTTTATATTGGCGAAATTATGAATTTATATAATAAGCGATCGAGTATTTTATATCCGGTCGTTTTTTATTTTTAATACTATTTTAATTTATACGTACGGGAGATTGATGTTGACACTTCTTGGACGCGTTTCTTGCTGGGTTATATTCTCATTGTGTTATGTATCCGTTGGGTATATTATATTCCGTTTTGTGATGGCTATACATATGCCTGGCTTCTTCTTTAGTCCATATTTACTCCTTGACAATTATCTTTCCGGTAGATAACGAACCATGTAATATTCATGCATGCCCCCGGGCACACTGCGACGCGAGGACCGAGTCTGCGCATGTGTGTGTGTGTGTGTGTGTGTATATATATATATGTATATAAATAGCCAGGTAGATGGATAGATAGCTAGATAGATATATAAGCGTTAAAGACGACGACAACGACGCACCGACAATAACGCTGATTTTGCGATTGCGCGCTCACCGTGACACTAAATACTCTGACGGAAATGAACTAAATTCACTTTTTTAATCGGTATATTATTTATATATACCACTGTTTACGGTTTTAAAATATTTCTTGAGACTTTATTTTTTTTTTAATTTATTCTTTGAGCACTCAAATTATTTTTTTTTACCTCATGAATTTATTCTACTCTATAATAATAATTATTGTAAATAATAAATCATTTATAATTGACGTAGTTTTTGTAGAAAAATTTTTTAAGACGTCGATAATTTTTTTGGCTTGAAAATAAAATGGTCAAATTATTACTGAGAAATTTTTACGAAAAATAGAATAAATTTTTCAGGAATTCGGAATTTGATTGAAAAAATTTATATTAAATTAATCTATGATCGATATATTTGTAATGCGATTTGTAAAAAAAATTATTGAAGTGTCGGTTGCTTGCAGAATTTGAGTAAAAAAAAAAATGGATAAAATTTACAATTGGCGATTTTTTTGATAAAGTCGTTAAATGTGAAAATTATGCGCTGACGATATTTATTTTTAAACTGTGAAATTATCAGAATGACATTAACTATCGTTATTTCTTCTGAGACAGGTTAATATATATTTTGTAATATCAAAGATGGGTAAATCACAGGAAGAGACGACAAGCGTGAACTCAGCGGGGTGTCTGGTCCGAGTCGTCCGAGTAAACTTTCGCGATCGTAGTTCATAATAATATTCGCAAGTGTGGAACGCAATTACTAGGGATGTTAATGCACATACTGTTGGTCATGGCGTGTCCGAGTATCATATAATACACGCCTTGTGATCATTGTGGCATTAATAATAATGCTAATAATAATAAGAGCGTGATGTGTCGGAAATGGAATTCAGAATGACGTAGCTAACGGAAAAATATGTTTTTTCAATGAGATCGTTGAACTTTCAACGGAAAATTTATTAAAACTCAAAGTTTACTGGAACAACAACAATTGTGATTATAATTACAGCTCTTATTGTATCGGAGCAATGATTAACTGCTCGATAATGGGCTCGACAGAAATAGATTAAGAATATTTGAGGTCCGGGTGCAGGGTGTTAGGTATAGAGTATAGGGTATAGGGTAGTGGTCAAGAGGGCTGTAGAAAGACAAAATAATGTGTCAGGGGGGTTAGTTAGTAGATACCCCTCGGTAGGCTCGATGACTTATGTGGCTCTGACGCTATCAGCAGAGAAGCCTTGAAGGAGTCTGTCGGTTGAGCCCCGAACACACCGACGGTTACTCGTAAATCATCGCGATCCACCCACACCTCTCGCTTTTACCATCTCCTTCATTCTCCCTTTCATTTATCGCTCTGTCGTTTTTCCATTCCCTCGATCCTTCTCGGGATCTATATATCCTCGGCAGTTTTGCTCTCCGCTTTAGCTTCTCAAGCCGCCGAGAGATTCGATATGATAATTAACGAGGTCACAAGTAAAAAAATTTAGGCTCGTAAACAAACTTATTTACCATCGCTTTCTTATTTATTGCTACAGAAAAAAAATTTTTTTAAGACTCGAAAAATCGAAATTAAATGTAGTGTGGGGAGTAACGTCAGATGAGAGAGGATCAGGAAAGATGACACTGTTCATGTATTTTTATCAAAAGTGGCCCGTAACTTTTTTTCTGTTGGGAATAATTCCACACAATATCGACATTTTCTATTCATTATGATGCCCTCTAATAGGAAAAACCCCCAAATGCCCCGAGAAAAATTTATTTTCTGAGTTCAGACCCATAGGAGGATAAATTAAGATAAATGAGGATGAGGCTGTTTATGATTTCCTATGAAAAGTGGCCCGTAACTTTGCTCCTGTTGGAAACAACCCATCACAATACAAACGTTTTTTGTTCATTGTGATGTCTTCTAGTAGAAAAAACCCTCAAACGTCCTGAGAAAAATTTTTATTTTGAATTCAAACCCATATGAAGGTGGGTGGAGATGGATGGAGATGATTCTCTATCAAGAGTGGCCGTAACTTTGCTCCTGTTGGAAACAACCGATCACAATGCAGACGTTTTTTGTTCATTATGATGTCCTCTAGTAGAAAATACCCTCAAAAGTCCTAAGAAAAATTCATTTTTTGAGCAATCGACGTCGGGCAGACACAGGCAGATGCGGGCAGATGACACTGTCTATGTGTTTTCTGAAAAGTGGCCCGTAACTTTTTTTCTGTTGGGAATAATTCCATACAATATTAATGTTTTTTGTTTGTTATGATGTCTTCGATAACTCTATTGTTCCCTTCGTGTAGTTTTATAAAAATTTTGATAATCAAATTTTACTCATGTCATAGTAGAAATTTAAAATAAAAAATATTCAAATTGCATATGCAAAGAGTCAAGTGGTAAAAGTGGAGAAACAGTAACAGGAAAAAAGCACTCGGGTCTTTGAATACAAAAGTCACGTGTGTCTTTCCAGCACCCCCGCAGTGTTACGAATGACAAAGATACAAACCGAGGGCTACTGTATTCACGGTTATCTCGAGTGCCATCTCAAGAATCCTAATATTTTTTTTTATTTCATATCAGTTGTTTCTCTTTTTTCCGGCTCACTTGATGGCATGCCCTCTTACGAGTGCGGCTGAATAGGGTTAGGGCGGAGGCGGCATTTTATTAGGGCAATTCTGACAACCCACAAGTGGTCGTTGGCGTCGTTGTGTCGAGATCTCACTTGAGAATTATTTGTCCGTCCATATTCATTTCTGTCTTTTACTTTTTATTCTATTCTCATTTTTATATTTACACGTAAGTTTAAAATTTCGCAATACGATGAGGACGATGAATAAGTCGGTTGCGTGGAAGCCGCGCGCGTCCAACCGAGAGATGTCCTCAGGATAAACGCGGTCTTTGTTCAGCGCTTATGAATAAAACATTCGATAACTTATCTCACTCCTTTTCTCCTGTTATTGTACCATACCACTTGTATGCACATGCATTGGCGCTATATATGTATTATATATATATTCTCAACAGCTTTAGGTGCATCCACGCGACAATAGACTGAGGGGAAAAGTTATTGTTTAAGTTGGACCTGTAAATATACACCTGCAGGAAATCGTTACATATCTTCTGTTCCAACAACAACAGTAATGTAATATCACCATCCACTTGTCATTTTTTGTTATGTCATACATTTAAAATATATAAATATATTATGAAAATATAAACCTTAACCGTGAAAATCAGTTAATCTACTTTATGTCGACACGGTTTTAATTTATACTTTTGTTTAAAAGATAATTATTTTTCATATAAAAGTCAATTAAATAAAATTTATAAATAAAGAGAGAGGGCTAAAATGGGCAGTCTTAAAAAAACTCATGATAATTTTTTTTTATTATTGCTTTTCAAATCAAATAATTATTCTTCATATTTATAGAAAAAGGGCGAAAATAAACCATCTAAATTAAATTTTGAACTTTTTTATCCCACCTGAGCAAAAAGCCAAAAATTTTTTTTTAAACTTCCCATTCACTTTTAAAATTTATTGCTAAAAATTTTTCGAGGCCCAATTTACCCCGCGATATTAATTTTTATCCTAGTAACTTTTGGAAAAAAAATCCCATGCCTCACATTTCACTCCGGAAGAACTAATTTGTCCTTTTTTTCTCTCCTATTTTGTTCAAAATATTTTCAAAAGTTCAATGATTAATAATTAAATATGAATTTAATTATGACACTGAAGTTAGCCGACGTCTAATAATTTTTTTTTAGCAATAAATTATAAAAAAAAAAATATTTGAAAAATTTGTACCTGTAGTTTTTTAAATTTTCTACATGTGCATATTTTTCTTTTTTTTTTTTGCAACTGATTTGCTGAAAAAAAAAATCCAAAAATGACTAATTGTCTGCTAACTTCAGGATTATATTTAATTAAATTTATTTAAATTAAAAATAAATACTTTAAATATTTATAACCCATGTCTAGATTGTATTTAATACAGTGTAAATCTGTAGTGTTAACTTTTTGCAGAAAACGTTAAGACACCGAAGGGTTGGAGGTTTTTGAGTAAACGTGGCAGTTGAAATGAGGCGACGGGTGGCGGGTGAGGTCGGGCGGTTGGGAGGGGGAGGGGTTACTGCCATGTAAAACGGCAAGTAAAGAATAAATGGAGAGGGTAAAAGTTGTTGTAGTCTTGAGATACTTCTTATTCTTGCTCTTCTTGTTCTTCTCGAGCAACTCGGAGCTTCAGCTCCAGCTTCTTCGTCTTCTTATATATACTTATACTTGTTTCCGTGTCTCAATGTCTCCCCGAAGGCGTAGCCCGGCAATTTGTGCTTTCGTTCGCACAAAGCAACGCCGTGGAAAATGCCAACATAAAAGAGAAGTTAAAACTATGCCGTCGTTCTTATTACTGCCTCGAGCCACCCCACGAGTACGAAACCCGCTATGGGCCCACCACCAACACAACACTCTGCACCCTGCACCCCACTCTTTCGCGTTGTTGATGTTTGCTGCTTTTCTTACTGCTCTGCTCCGGATAGTAGTCAAGCTTTTTTTTCACTTCTTATTCTTTCACTCTCTCTGTCTCTGTCTCTGTCTTTACTTGTAATGGAGCTAATATTTTTTTTTTAACTTCTGCTTTAAGAGTAAAAAGAACACGCGATGCTACTTCTTGATTAAATAATTTATAATATGTTTAAAGATGACTTTTTTTTTCTTTTTAATACTACTGTTCTATTTTACTTTTATAGTCAATAGCATTCACAAATTAATAATAAACATTCTGATTAAAAGTACTTATTTGCAATGCAGTAAAAATAATTAAAGACAAAGTACCCGAGTCGAAATATTAAACGTAAGTTGAACGTTCTTAACGTTTTAACCGTAAATTGAACGTTTTTAATGTTTTGAAAGTAAATTGAACGATTTTTTTGTATTTTGGTTTGTAAAAAATTGGTAATTTCGTGAGTTATGATTTTAGTTTAATGATAACATTAATTAATTTATTTCAATATTTGTAATCACAATTTTCATATCCTTGATATAATAATATATGAAAAGACATAATAGTGTTAGATAGAAGTATGAACTGAAAAAATTTTCTTTTCAAAATACGAATTTTTTATTTAAGAGCCAGAAAGGCGGACGACAAAATTTTAGGGAATTGGCGTGATTATAATCCAGGAGTACAAAATCGATAAAAAAAATTTTTTGATATGTTTATGTTTTCTTATTGTAAGTCTAAATAGGTTTTAGTTACGTTTTCGATTTATGATACTCCAATCTACGTTTTGAATAAGTTAAAAGCTGTCAAATTGAGTTTTTAATGTCCAAAACGTTCAATTTACGTCTAATATTTCGACTCGGGTAACCACAGAAGAATGAGATTAAAAAAAATCCTTAGCCGCTGTAATGACAAATATGTAAAGCAGCTTGACCGTTTTAGTGTTGTCTGATGTCCCTACTTCTATTTGATCTTTTTTTTTAAATTTAAGGGACTATAGTCCTGTTGAAAATTAAGAAACAAGAAAAGAACTCCGCAAACGCATACCTCACAAAGTTTGATTAAAATTTGAGATTCTGCGTCCGGTCTTTCTTCATTTTTCTCTCTCCAGCGTGCTCGGAATGCGCAAAGTAATTCGCTACGTTTCATACTTACACAACAACCACTTAAAACTAATCTCTAACAATTTAATAAAACATGTGGGAAAAAAAATTAATTTTATTAAATAAAATATATATGCTGTTAGTTGGTACTTTTAAATCTTCCCGGGCCATCGCTTGTTGTCAGGATATCGATCAATGTGATGTCTAATAAAAGTGTGACTGCACTCGTGACACGTTGCGCTGACAAAGAGTGATCGCGTCCTTTCACGAAATAACTTACATATGTCTAATCGCGTGATTACAAAACTGTTTTAACTTATATATATATTGTATGACGACAATCACGACAGTGTCTCAGATTCGTATTATATTTAAATGACAGACTTTATTTTAAATATTTATGACGTGATCTCAATCTTATTTATGTTATTATTTTATTTTTATTTATTCAATTTCCACATGAACGATTATATGTATTGATTCAGTCTATTTATTTTTATGATGCATAGAGAAAAAAATTTAATCAAAACAACAAAGTTTTGGTTTCGAAAAAATTATAAGAAATTGCGAGTCGAATTTAATTTTTTATTTCAAAAACAAAATTTTATTTTTCAAAATAAATATCAACAGGGTGGCCACGAACCGAGAAAACCGGGAAATATCATGGAAATGTCAGGGAATTTTGAAAAGTGTCCGGGAATTAAATTGTAACAGTTCAAAATTAAAAAAATTTTCAATTATACACTAGTTATAAAAGTTAAGGGATATTAAAAAAATTTCGAATTTTAAAGTGATTTTCAACAGGTTGTAACTCGAAGGAAAATGGTCCAACGACAAAAACAAAAAATGCAAATTGTAGCTTCAAGTGTCTAGTTTTATGATCTGGTCTTTAAATTTTTTTATTATGTGCGGTTCCGGAGTAATCCTGAGAAAACTATCGAAAAATAAATTTACCAAATTTTTGGTCGTCTTAAAAACGGTCTTCGAGCTTCAATAAATTTTTTTCGATAATTATGATTGATTTTTGATTGCTCCGGAACCGCGCATAATAAAAAAATTTAAAGACCCAGATCAGAAAACTAGGCACTTGAAGCTACAGTTTGACTTTTTGTTTTTATTGTGCGACCATTTTCCTTCGAGTTACAAACTGTTGAAAATTACTAAAAAATTTGAAATTTTTTTAATATCCCTTAATTTTTGTAACCAGTGTATTTTGAATTTATTTAAATCATAAAATTTCTTATTAAATATTTTAACTTATACATTTTTAACATCGAATATTCAAAAGTAGGCAATATTAATTTATTTTATTGCCCTTTTCTCTGGTTTCTCGCATGATTTAATTATCAAATTTAATTATTAAAAATGAAAATATAATAAAAACTTTGAATATCTAAATCATACGAATAAAATTTCTAAATCAGGGAAAAACGTGAAAAACTTTACTGGAAAACCGGGAAATATCAGGGACTTTTGAAATCATTTCTTTGTGGCCACCCTGATCAACAAAAGTTAGAACTGCATTGCAACGGCTCTCTTGGATCAATAATAGATAAGATGCAAAGTGAGTGATAAATTCATAAGCAGAAAAGCGCACAGCATGGGCGTGTAAAAAAGCTCATTGTCACAAGACCACCCGACGATATAAATAAGTAAATAGGTATTTCAATTTACACATATCGTGCCACATTGTCCGTGAAAAATTAGTAGGTTTGCAATTCGAACGATGTCCACTGTATCGTTTAATACATAATATGTACATATAATACACACCTCGAGTTGTTTAGCAGCAGCAGCCTTAACCATACACCATGAACAGACTCTGCAAACATCAATAGATATGTATCCGTCGTCAGTTTATGCTCACGAAGCGGCATATATGACTTTGGCCACACGTTGCTCCTTGTTATATTCAAATTCGGTTACTTTGCTAGTCCATGATTGGCCCGAATATTCCAATACATGCATTCTCATCCTACCTCATATGTGTACATACATATCCACACATATATACATTGATGCAGCTCTGCAAACGCCTCTCTATCCCACGATACTACCGAGAAATCTGCTTTAAATTTTCTTCCTCCGAATAATATTATTATTACCTTACATTATATTGTTGTTTCATTTATTCATTCATTTATTTGCTTCTATCCTCACAATAAAAATCCCCAACACTGCCTTCATTGTTCGAGGATCGTTTTAAAAACTCCAATCAATTATCACCGATTCCCAGTATCGGTTATTTTAAATCTGACGATTAAACTTCCGGCGTATAGTAAAATAGCTTGAGTTTAAACCGTCATCGCAAGCAAAACTTCTTCTTTTCTTTAAAACATATATATGTTTATGTATATATACGCATTAACATTGCACCACGTATCAATGTTTACGATTGTATATATCCACAAGAGTGTTATCGTGATATAAATCCACCGTTGGACGCTAATGGGCATTTCACTCTACTCAGAATCTCTCGCGTCTCGATTTGCTGAGATAAGCCCAATGTGTACAAGTGCAAGCATGTACATTCACCTGCACCAAGTAAAGACTCTTAACTTATATATATATATATATATACACCTGCTTCAAAATTTACTGGATGAAAATAAAACTAAAAATAATTTATCCATTTTATAAGGCTTTATTTTATATCATTTGAGCTGGTTTAATTTAGTAACACTGTTAGCTAAATGTAGCGTAATGTATACTGTATATGTATATATAAGTTAATGTTAATGTTAATGTAAATGTAAATATAATGCAGTGTAACGTATGAGGAGAGTGGCTTTTGAGGTATGTGCAATGGTAAAGTACGGTATAATCCTCCAGGCGCAATATGACATTTAATTAAGACAGTTAGAGGGGGGAGCGAGCAAGGGAACGGATATTTGAGGCAATTAAAAATGTATCCAGTGGGTTCTTTGAAAGCCGTTTTCATTGCTCTACAAAGAAGTACCAGCAAGTGGGTGTAGAGGTGGGGGTGAGGATAAGAAGGAAGAGGAAAAGGAAGAGGAGGTACAGGACTTTCTTAAGTTAATCCCTGTGCAATACAACTAGTCTCCTTTCCTCGTAATCTTTATAATATTTCATCTCTCTTGTACTCTTAACCCACATTATTAATTCTTACTCGCTTGTTTTAATTCCGTAAGCCCTCGTAGCCCGCGGGCTTCTTGTCCTGATAATTTTCTGTTTCTTGTCTTTTGATATCACTGCTGTTGCTGCTGCTGGAAACGCTTTAATCGTTTGATAATCTTAATCCGTCGGAATCGCGGCTTTGGTTTTTTGTTCTGTGGAATTCCGAGGGTTGTCAGGCTTCTGAAGGTCAAAACGAACTGTAGTATGCAAAACATGTAGACGCTACTTTAGTTTATTTTTTCGAGCACGAGTGGACATCTTCGGTTATCCTGTGTCATCTTGCTGGGTCTTTTAATAGAAGGCCGCTAGACGTTTTCGGAGACCCGCGAATAACTTGATTACTATCTAGCTTCTGTCACGAATAATTTTATTGCTATCACTCTTCTGAGCTTCTGTAAGAGTATTTTTACTGTTCAAAGTTTGACTTTTGTTTCTTGCATTAATTATTATTTTTTTTTTTTTCTATTACGATTCACTTTGATTTTTTTCGCTCTTTTTTGTGATGAACAAGTTGAGAAAAATTTCGAGAATGTAATTATATATTTGCTGAAGGAGAATCATTAACCGGATTCAGCGTAAAACTTTTCAAAAGCTATTTTTTTTTTATTTTAATATAAAAATAAATTTAAAAAAATGGATTTAACGTTTCAGTAAGTCTAGTGGATAAATTGAAAAGAAAAAAAATTATTCAATTGGTAGTTGGTTAAAAAAAAACTAAGAAGGATAATTTAACTTTGTGGATTTTTTTTGCACTTCACATGCTTATGGGCTGCAAAATAATGAGATTATTTATTATTATACGCATATAATGAGTGGAAATTGTTGGCGAATGGTTAATGAAGGATCTTGAGGTTACTTTCTGTAAAAAAAAATTTACCTAAATTTAATCAGACCCCAGTTGCTCGGACTTAATTTGTCTTAATTAAAAGTAACGATTTTAGCTCGTCATCAAACAATAGGCCGGCGCATGAAAGTTTTATTGCAATAGAAAAAAAAAATTAACCGCGGATATAAAAAATAAATAAATTAATAGTAGAATTGAGTGAAGTTTGAGTTAAAAACGACGTGGGTGATATGGTAGAGACAAGAGAAATCGACTAGTTAAATATCGACCTGTACATACCGTATGGCGCGTACATAAGGGTACGACCTCGCGCACGGAGCTTTTTAATTAAACACAGACGGTTGCGAGAGAGAGAAAGGCAGGGGGTGAAAGAGAGAGAGGGCTGCTGTGCTGGGGTGGCGAGCGGTAGGAACGGAATCGGGGTTATTCGACGGCTCAGTGTATATCCTGGAGTTCAAAGCTGCGCCTCGAAGTCAATATCAAATACCTCCGAGCTAGACGGAGCAGTGCACACAGAATCGCCGTTAGGATATCCGAAAAGTGACGTTGTAGTCAGTACGAGACAACCAATTCGCTCAACCCCTTGCTCTTCATGCCCTGGAATAGAATTCAACAAAGTGCATCTCTCATCTATCTTTATACATATATTTATTTGCTTCTCTTTGACTTTGACTTAACATTTATTTGGATTTTCCTATTCGATCTTTGGCTAAAAATATTAAATGGATTTAAAAAAAAAATTTTTTTTGTAAAATTAAAAAAATCCTTTGAAGAAATTTTTTTAATGAAACTGAATAAAATATCTGATAAAAATATGAGAGACAGTAGACCCTGCGTACCGGCTTTAGAACTTTACTTAACTGTTTTTAAACAAAAACGAGTAAAAATCTTCTGATCCCGATTCATGTTTACTCTAGACTATTGAGTAAATTTTATAAAAATTTCTCCCTGTGTGAAAATTTATTCAAGGGAGTTAAATTTATAATTTTTATACATTGCGTCTTACTTTGCGACGATCGTAACTAAGCACGATACGAGTATTAGATTCGGACCGTAAATTTTCGATTACTCGAAGATTAAATAAATATATAGACAACGTGTTTCCTTATTCACAAAAGCAGGCATTAAACTCTTGTTAAAGGGATTTTTATAATTTTAAAAAAGATCCGAGGTGTTGCCTCGCGATAACATTAACGCGCCAAGTGATAACTGGTTTATACGGTAATGACTCTGCGACACGGAATGACTCTCACGGTGTAACAGAGCTCGTAAGACACATCTTTTTCATGATCCTCGTTATTGGATTATCTGATTTCCACGATTACTCCAATTACCCCAGCGAACAGCAGTAAACCCGAGCAGAACAGCATCGATTCCAATAAAAGTTATAAAAATAAAGCTAGACAATAAAAATATTTTTACGTTGCTACACTTAGCTATCCTCCAACTACACGTTAGTTTGTTTTCAGCTCAATAATATTTTTTAAATCCTCTGAAATTTTTGAGATTTCCAGGATACTCAGATACTCGTGCGAAATAAATTCAAGTCGCGTGCTCGTGTAATTGGCTTAAATGTCTGCGATTATTGTCGCCAGCTTTCGATATCCATCAGTTTTAAACCACACACACACACACACTAACTGCTCCACCATTGAGTCCAGAGTACAGTCGAGGAGTAGAAGTAGTGGTAGTAGTAGTAATACTCGATGTATACGTGTTTCTAAAAACACCTCGCGTGTTTGGGTGATACCAGATGTTTGCTGGATTTGTTTCAACGGTTTTTATATATATAAAGAAACGAGAGATCCAGTGAGAGATCGTTAAAGACAAGACGTCGAACATTGCCGATCGCTGCGAATGGTGATCTGAAAAACACGTCGCAAGAACCAGCTCTTGAGCTCCTATACTTTTATTTATATTTATTTATTTATTTTCTTTACCCCATCTTATCTATATACATTCCCAAGCTCTTCCTATATGTGATGTGTGCTGTGTGCTGCATATGTGTGTCGTATGTTTATAAAAGCCCAAGTGTCGCCAAGACGTATCGCGTGCCCGAGGCTAGCTTGAGATAGCGGCAAAAACGTATTATATATATTGTATATATATATATATATATACACACCCAGGTACGTTTTATCCAGCGCTTACACTCATGCCGATTTAAATTTATTCAGACTAACGAGTCCGCGGATTCCACGATGATCGCGACAAATGGCACCGCCGGACAAACATTTCCAGTTTACTGTTTACACTGGAAATAACCCGACAAATGTCACATTTTTAAAGTTATTTAGCATTAAAATAAAATAATAAACAACTTAAAATATTTAATTATTTTGGAAAAATAAAAAATTTAATATCGGAGGTCATTGATCGTGCTGGGAAATCTCCGGGTTCGTCGGTGGCTTTTACGAGCTGGCATTGTTGTTGGTCTTCTTGGTAGAACGGAGGGAGAGAGCCGAGTTATATTCTGAGGCAAAAACGAAACGGAATCTAATCTGATGGAGCCCGGGTCCACCTAATGGGCAAGCCGTGTCCGGTGGGACACGCACCTCGAGTAGAGAAACTATACACAGCAGACCTCGTGTCTTAAGGAAAGCCAAAGTCGTGTTACCGGTATCTTCGCCCGGAGTTGACGATATCGCAAATATGGTGACGCTTCAGTCGTGTGTAAATTTAAGGATTTGTCCGTTTTTAAAATACTCGCTTTTTATTTTTATTTTCCTGATGCTCTTTATCCTCGCAGAAAATAATCCAATGGATTAATTAAATTAATGATGCACTAGGACTGGTTTTGTTGACTCGGCTGTGTTTTATTTCGACGTCCAAGAGTTAATAGGTGAGATGATTATCGCGATTTAATTTGCGTGGTCATTTGTTAGGCTTCGTCAGGGCGCATTGCGGAAGAGTAAATGCGGACCGGTACGTGTACCGTACGACAGTGGACGATAAGGGAGCATCTTTGCGAGTACACATCAACCTGATAAGATTAAAATACGCTGGAGAAAGGAATGCACGCTGTAAATAAACCTCCGTGAAACTCTCCATGCCCAAATACATCTTCAGCTCTCTTTCACAATTATTTTGCTATCTCTTAAATATAGAGGAAGGGTTCAAAATTAATGTGAATTGTTTCAAAAAAAATTTCTTGAGTTGATTTCAAATTCATCAAATTTTTTTAAGCAATTTTTCGTAGCCCCTATATATGGTTGTAAAGTTTTTGGGACCCATTTTACCCATCTTCAGTATTATACAAGTATTGGATTTTATTGAAATTATTTTTTGCTGACACAATTATTTTTGGCCGTCCGAGTCGAAAAACAAATTCTAGTTTAGTCCTCAAAAGACTCAATTCTTTTGATGTTTTATTTGCCGCCCAGAAAGTAATTCTACTTTAGTACTCAAAATCCTCAATGACCCTTATAGGAAAAAACATTAGGCCCAAGCTTGGCCGAGGCTTGGCGCAAGACTTATGAACTCTGGCGAAAGCTTGAAATCCAAGCTTCGCCTAAGTTTGTCTAAACATCGAAATGATAACACCGAGCCAAGCTTGAGTGACAGTGTTGTGCCAAGTCTGCATCTTAGTATTGGTCCAGTATCCAGTACCAGTAAGTGAACCTTGGCCCAAGACTGGCAAACCAAGACTCGTCATTTCAACATTGGTCGGATCTCGGACCAACCTTTTGAGGCCGAGCCTGGGTAGCCCAGTATTGTGCCAAGACCGGCTCCGTTGTCAATATTTTTTTTCCTACAAGGGGAGAACTATGAGGTTTAAATGCATATAATTTATCGATTTTGAATTACAAGTAAGACCTCAAAATCCTCAACGAATGAAAACTTATAGTTCGGACTTTGAAAAATTTTAAATAGAAAAGGGAGGGGAGAGAATAAGTCGAATGAGGCTTTCAAGGTTTAAATCTGGATAAAATTATTCCTGTATGTTTTGAGTATTTTGAGGCTCTAATCCAGATTCTGTTATTCCAGTTTAGTCCTCAAAGTGGTAAAATTGGTCACGACTACTACTTTTAGAACTAAACTAGGATAACTTTCTATACCGTTGTCAATCTTAAAATTCTAAATTAATCCTCAAAAGCCTCATTGAGAACTTTGAGACTTAAATCCGAATTTGTTTTTTGACTCGGGCGCTCAAAAAAATATTCATAAAAATTACTCAGTTGAACGGTATTTTATTTTTGACGTAATACTAAAATATGCTAATTAATTTATTATCTGAGCAGTAAATATGATTGAGTTTACCGGAACTTTGTTATAACAATAATAATAACAACAACAAAGTTAAGTCTCATTATATTCGTACAGGTCTTGTTATATTTTTGTACATCCAATGAGTAACCCCACTTAATATATATTTTTTTTTATCTGGGTCTTGTTGATGCGGTGCATCGCAATTATACCACCAAGAGTTGCATAATTGCACCGTGGCACCTTGAGTACGCGATGAAAGAATAAGTAAATATATAATATATAATAATAACAACAATAAGAGTAAAAAGAAAAAATAATTCACGGCATAAAAAATAAAAGGAGTATAAATAAAAAAAAAAGACAAGTAAATCACCTGTCGGCTTGTATATAATATTACTTTATTAAACAAAATGGGATAATGCCACGGTGTGTGACAAATTGGGATCAACGCACGCGAATCACGCGCGTGTGCGTGGGACAAGTTTATGTAGATGCGCGTGTATATGTGCTGGTGTAGTTACGCGGGGTAATGAAAAATCATGAATATTCATGACTAAAATACCTATACACTGTATATATATACATATATTTTTATACACACCTTTGGGTACATACATGTGTGTATTTTTGTGTGTTGTGTGTCGGGTGTTGTGTGCTGTAGGAACGAATAAGTTGGTGGGACCCGGGTGGCTCGTAAGCACGGGCATAAGACCCTGTTCACACGTCGTGACAGTGAGAAACGATTGAAACCACACACAACGCACTTTGCGCGGGTAATATAAGAATCGTTGGTATTATGCGTGGGACGTAAATGAAATATTCGAAAGAAAAAAAAAATTGTTTTCCTATTTACGCTATTTTATGTGACAAAAGGTGAGGCAATGACGTGACTAGAAGTAGAGCAAATCATGATCCTGAAGTGAGCAGACAGTTAAAAATTTTTGAATTTTTGTTTCAACGACTTAATTTAAAAAAACAATTAAAACAAAAATATGCACATGCAGAAAATTTAATAAACTATAGGTGCAATTTTTTCAAATATTTTATTTTTAATAATTTATTGTTTAAAAACAAATCCAAAAATTATTGGACGTCGGCTAACTTCAGTATCATAGCAAATCTACAAAGTCAAATTATTGTCCGAAGAGCTCGTGGACAGAAAATTGATAATTAAATTTCAAGTTGATTATGAATTTTACGTATTTATTTTTGTCAGGATTAAAAGTGACTGCGATGCTTTGGATGAAATAAAAACTCTGGAAGAGACCCACAGGCTCAACAGATGTCATATTTATTACTAATTTATTAAAAATATAATTTTGATCTTCGTATTTTTGAACTCTAAAAAGAAAATAAAATAATGAATTCTTTATTAATTAAAATTTGAATATAAAAAAGCAGTTGACCCTTCGAGCCAGTCTATGATTAGAAAAAAAAATTAACATCAACAAAAAAAATCTCCGATCGAAACGCCTTCCATATTAAAATAAGCCAACATTAAATTCCATGGGTAAAAAAAATGATATATCTAATAAAGCTATTAAACAGTAGATTTAATAGTGTGTTGGAGGTATTGGCCAACTAAAAATCTATCCACGTGAAATAAAATAAAATAAAAGTAAAACGTCAATCGCGTGCATGGCGACTCTCTCCGGATGATGATTTTAGAAAGGCAAACCGGGACGCGTTTAAAATATCGAGTTTATTGGTTTTGAGGATACCGCCGTCGCATTCTAGACAACTCGACTACTCTACTCGCTAGGATAATTGAATGGTGTCTCCGCTGGAGTAGATGTTGTTACGACTTGAGACCCAAGACTCAAGACTCGACTTTACTCTCCAATCCGCGGTGCATGTTGCTTCGGTGTACATATAATGGTACCATATACCATACACCATATACCTAATGCACATACCTAATATAATAAAACGACTAGACCGCGAGCAGAGTAGAGGGAAAGGCTCCAGCTCCTATCCAGTGTATTAATACTATTATACATATACTATCTAGTATCTATATCTATCTAGTGGGTTACACTCTCGTCCGCATTATACGACAGCTCGTGGGAAAATCTAGTACCCTCGCTTTCGACGCTAAACCTTTTTTTTTGTTTAACTAAATATTTAAACTCTATAAAAATTTATTCATTTAATGATAGCGTTAATGTGTCGCCGTCGACTGATTGATTAATCGTTTTTCCGATTAACCGTTGGCTTTTAAAGTTACCGCGGTATATATTTGTACGCAATTATATCACATCGTATGGACGCTAAGGATTTATATATTTATAAATATGTCTATAAAGTCAACAGTGTAGTGTGAATATGTAAGCCCGAGACGTATTGAAATCTATATGGATAATCAATCGGGCATTCAATTAAGGAATAATAACAAGGCGGCACTACGCTGATTAATTCATTAAAATCTATCAGCAGTTTTGTCGATCGCAAGTTAATTGATTATACAAAAATAACTGTCGTATTTTTTTTTACGAGGTACGTCTCAATACATATATTTATTACTAAATATAAATAAAGAATAAAGCTGTAAGGCATGCAGTAAATTTAACCGGATATCGCGGAACATAATGCGGGAATTATGCAGCGTAATTCAGCGATCGGACGTCATCGGCGCGAGTCATGGCGCATCAGTGGATATGGAGGAGAAGCAGAAGAACCGAGTAGCCCGCACGAGAAGAAGTGGACCCTCGGGCAACGAGTATCAGCGTTATCTTACCACCCTTTAATGAGACATCTTGGGTTTATTATTTGTCGGCTACCTAAGGCAGTATTTCAATAACTTCCACGAGAATCACTTGTACTCTACTTTTTTTATCCATAAACTAGCATCGAGCTACTGCCTTTTTAAATTCAATCTACGGTTGCATTTAATTTAAATTCTTGCTGGACAAAAATTTTCATTAAGGATTCTTACTATTTTTTTACCTTCGGAATTTAATACCGTAGGGATTTTTTTTAGTGCACTTGCACCGCAAGCATGCGGCACAAGCTTCTACATATGTTTCAGCATATATATATATAAATATAATACTTGATATTAAAGTTAAGGAAGAAGTAAACGCATATGTGCACGTACCACAACGATCGTAATTGCTTGAATCAAGTACTCACACTCGGCAGACCAACAAAGTTTCTCTTCTCGCAATTATTATTTATATATATAAATATTTTAGAGGCAGTAGATATATATGCTCGTGATGAGATTGAAATTATAGGCGATAAAATGTTTGAGACATGATTGAAGCATGAAAGTCTCGAGTCCATTGTTTCCTAGTGCCCCACCTCGCATTGTGGTCCATATCCACATCCACAGCATGTCCGCCAGTGAAATATAGCTGGAGAAAAAACCTCGACGAGAGGAGGATCCTAAGTTGGGTGGCGCGGAAGCGTAACTATTTAGCCGCGGGTCCTTGCGATCGCGATGGGGTCAAAGCGCGACTTGTAATAATTGTCTCGAGAGCGAATAATGAAAGGCATCGCGGAAGGTCGGACGCTAGAGCTGAGCAGCTTACACACACAGCCGCTGATGCTGAGAGAGTTTGAGAACAGATGCAGATGCACATGACCACCCGCGGCGTCCGTAAACTACAGCAAGTAGGCGTTTTACCTGGCTGTCGAACGTCGTACGTCCTAGTCCTCCTCTTTCTCTCTCACGAGTCTTGAGTAAATAAAATAACAGTAATAATAGTAATAAAGTGTGGGAGAGGATCGTAATAGTTTTTCTCATTTTTTTTCCTTATAATTATTATTTTTAATTTGTAAATAAAACCGGACTAATAGTAAGGCATTTTATGATTGCAATAACACTTTCTCCTTGTCTTTCTCTCTTGCTCGAGCTCTGGCTCTGTAACATGAGTATTAAATATATAAAAAGCCAGTAGTAGAGTCGAGCCAGTGCGGCGGCGGATCATGAGGACATCGTAGGCGACCCAGTTCAAGCTCTCCGCTTCATTGACTTCGCGTGACATTCTCTCTCCGCGCACTCACGCGACTTAGCTACTCTAAGAAAATAATAATCAACTCAATTTATGTTTCAGTGTGTATGTGTATTTATAAGACTGCAGGTAGATATATATAAAAAGATCGTTAATTGAACGAGACGCGCTGATGGAGAAAAGGTACTTTGTCGACAGACTGAACACATTCAGATTGCTGGGTTACTATACATATATATATTTATAAATGTATATACTACTCACGTTAATGATGCCCGTAGGCAAGCTTCGCGCTCTTCGATAACAGTCAATTCAACAACCCAGCTCTACTCTTTTAAATATATATATGTATATATATCTTTCTTTGCTTAATAGCTGTACACATGATGCGTTTCAGATGTTAATAATCCAGCTTGCATATTAGTAAACCAATTTGTATGCCAATATTATTGAGACATTTTAAAAATCTTGCTTATCGGGTAACAAAAAATAATTACGGACTCTGTAGGTGTTCTTAGAGAAACATTCATCTTATGAGACTTGAACAGGAAGTGGGATGTAAATTTTTAATTGATGCTTCAAAAGGCAGAGAAAGTGTCTGATTCTGAAAAAATGGATCTATTGGCTAAGGTCCTACCGGGTCGAAAAATTTTAGGCTAATTGGACTATTTGATCTGTTTTTGATCTTTTACAAAAATTTTAAGCTGTTTTCGACCTGTTCTTTAAAAAACAATTGCGTTACGGGCAGACAAAACTAGATTAAATCATGGACTTATAAAATTTTTATTTATGGGCAATATTCATAAAAAAAATATTAAGTTACAGAATTGATTATATTTTGTTTACTATTTATTTAGTATCTTTTGTTTAAAAATGTCGGCAGTTAATGAAAGTTTGACAGCTTAATTTTTAGTTGTCTTAACTGAATATTTATAGCATTGAATAAAAGTGATAAAATAACTTTTAAAATGTCAAGAAATTTTTCTTATTTGCTGGATAAAATCGAAAATATTTTGGCATTAGAAAACATCAAAATTCTTGTGCATTACGGAAGTGCACAAAACAGACTAAGTATCATACGAAAATGAGTCTGATGTTAGCCTGGATAATGACTAGTACGAACAAAAACAGATTAAATTCCTATATAAAATAAATACGATCTATAAATTTGAATTAAAGAAAAAATATTTGAATTTATCATTTATTTTAAAACAGATCTAATTTTTTGACCCGGGTCTATTTTTTTGTTTGTGAATCCCAAGCTTTTTTAATTACTGCTGATTATAACGGGAAGTACTTCAGATGTTAAAAGTAGGGTATAGGACTAGAGTTAATTGGCGCCTTTACGAATGCAAGAAATAGGAAAAGCAGTCGACACACAAGCACACCAAAGTAGAAGTAGTAAATTATTACAATCCCGATCAGGCGAAAACTCCTTATATGTTTGCAAACTCACAATCAGCGGCGTTGCAATCGGAGACTAGTCGCCGGCGAGCCAATACCATCTACAATCAGCATCTTATTTTCCGGATAAAAAATTCCGCGTCTTTGTTTTTTGTCTCTGTCCGTCTGCATGGGGATTATAAAAAGCAGTGTGTATGTAAAAGACGTAATTCGAATTAAATAACTCTTGTGTCCGGCTCACCGTACATGTAATATTGTTGTACATAATATTATCAAGTGACCCGAGGATATCTCGGTATCACGAACCGACTCGGCTTTGGTATTAGACACCCACTGGCCACTCATAGCGATGTGCACGGTTGCCGTTCATCGGATCGTGTGACGTGTTTCCGGGAATGCCATGAGCAGAGAAGCTTCCATTGTAACAACATATCCAGCCTCAGGGCATCCCTCTGTCTCTATTACTCTGGCTCACTGATGCTCAGCATCGCAGCATGCGAGAACTCCAGATCAGTGACGTTTTAGACTCATGCGAATGACCACGGCATCAACAGTGATGCTTCATCCACCACGCGTATTAACACAAACACATTGATATTATCCTCGCTCGTATTTCCGCGTTCTCACTGTCGGCTATTATGTGCACATGTAAGTGGAAGTGTACATCCACATACGAGGAGTTGACTAAATGGAGATAAGAGGGAAACAGAAAGAGAATGATGCAAAATGCGTGGGCGTTGGAATTGTACAGACGTCAGGCAGAGGCAGGTGGATGGTTGCCCTGCGGTGCTACCACTTTAATACAAGTTGCTTGGCCTCACGATCTCTCTACATCAACACGATATGATTATCCTGTATATATACACATATATGTGTATTGGATATTTAAAACAATATTATAAATATAATATAAATTTATGTAAAAAAGTATTATTATTGTTATTGTTATTGTTACTTACTGGGAAAAACAATTAAAGTTACTGTAAAATTGAATTCGATGTAATTATGTAATGTAAGTTATGATGAGTTGGGATAGTGGTTGGACGAGGGGGAGAAGATAATAATAATTTTATTGGAGTAAAGAGAAAGAGAGGAAGTAGTAGACGATTAACGATCGCTCATCGGGCGTACAATGTTTCTCTGGTTACTACTGCTTTACCTGGTGGCTGCAGAGGCCAAATGGAAGCCGAGGGACGCGGGGCAGCAACAACAGATGAGGAGGCCGATGATGCCAACGCGGATGTGAACTCTGGGGATTTTATATGCCGGACATAATAATGGATAGCGGATAGCAGAGTGTGGTGCATTAATGCTATGTAGTCTACGGCGTGCTCGCGAGCTGCAGAGTGCAGGAGCTTGGAAGCATGTGCAGTAACCGTGATTGCCGTAACCATCGGGCACGCCTGCCTTCCTTTTCTTATGCTATTTCACTCGTCCACCGTCCATTGGCCATCGTCGTATTTTATTCTTGTTATTGTTAGTTTTATTAGCTCGAGCAATTATTTTATTTTTTGTCACTGATTGCTTTCATTAATCAACGGAATTACTTTTAATGCCTGTTATTTGTTTCCTACGATGACGGCAAATAAAAAATGAATAGTTGATTCGACGCCACTGAAGGTTTATTAAAAGATATATTTATATTTAGACAGAGAGTGAAATATCTCGGGTATTAAAAATCTTAAGTAATGTGTAATAAGAGTATCACTTACGTCTATCACGTTTCAATCATTATCATGAACACATCCTTAAGACTTAAGCGAGTCCTAATTGCCCCTTGGGAGCTGAGATAGATTCGACAGATACCTCTACGTGAACACATTAAATTGAGGACAAAAAAGCTGTACGATCTCACGTGATACTTGTGCAAGACATCAGACATCTCTTATACTTTAGCCATGTCAGATCTTAGTAAGCATGTAAGTAAAGAGAGTAAAGTGTATTACGACTGCACGATTACAACCAGTTGAGTAGTAATAGTACATATAGTGAGTTGACATATCCGCGTGTGCCGGTTTTAAACGTTTGATCAGCAGCAGCAGCAGATTGACGAGAATGGAAGTTGATTATTTTTAGCTATCCGACCTTACCTGAATGAAAAAACAATATATGGTTAAGTATATCAAATCATATAGGTTTGCAACAAAAAAATATATGATATATTATATTGTATATTATAAAAACTCATATAGAGATTTTGTCCGATTTAATATATAAAATTATATACGGTAGTAAATATATGTAACTTATATGTTTTTTATATTAAGCTATATATACATTTATATTTACCTTATAATATATTGCATTGATATATTTCCTTTTATATTCAAAAAATATAAAATTTTTATATGAAATTAAATATATGGTAGCATATAATTTATATTATATATGGCACCATGTATTTTCTTTGCTATATTTAATCATATATTTTATTCGGTGTATATATGTGTATATGGGTATATATATTTGCATCAAATTAACTAATTTTGAAAATTTTAACTGCATTTCAAAGAGTGTGTTAAAATTTATATCAATTTAATTGGAGTTGGTCATACGAATAAGAAATTTTTTTTTCCATACACAATATAAATATATGTTTTTATATATGATCAGAATATATTTTCATATATGATAAAAATATATTTTTGTATATGATTGACATATATATTTTATATATGCTAAACATATACGGACTCGTATGTGATGAATATTATATTTTTTAATATAAAAAAAAATATATCAGAAAATATAGTTAAATTGGCCACATATATTTTCTGATATTTATCATATATTTTTATATATATTTTGACCATATTTTTATACGGATACCTCTGACAATTGTTAATAGCAAATAGTAACTAACGTTAATTTACAATTCGCAATTCGCAATTTACTATTTACGATTTAATAATATTTTTCTAAGCCTCAACTCATGTCACGATACAAAGAAAGTTAAATCGTTAACGGCATCATTAATATACCGTTAGATTAAAATGAGTGTAATCATGAGTATGAGCCAAAGAGTTGCGAGGCATTAATGCTTTAGCCCTAGGTATACATGCAAGTCCGATAGGCCGATGCCAATGAGGATTTTATTTTATTCAAGGGCAGCTCTACGCTCAGTAGTGAATGTAGTGGTTAAATATTTTTTTTATTCCCACTCTCACCTGGCGCCTCGATAATGAGCCACTTAACTTGCTCCATTGGTATGCATTCACCGTGGAGATTAAACATCCAAGTGTCGACACGACGACACGATCTCAATATATTTATTTTTAAAATATTCCGCCAATAAATAATATACTCAAGCCAAATAAAATTAATAACCCCAGCTATTATTAATTCTTGCTTTATTTTTATTTATTTAGCTTTATTTATTTATGGTAAAAAATAAAAAAGTTTTATAATAATTTAAGAGCCAAGTGCGTGAAGCGGATTATTAATTTATTATATATATATATGTATATTATATTATATATATTAAAAAGGATGGATAAGCGTGAGATCAGAGAGTAAAGAGTGAGAGTGAGAGTAAGAGTGAGAGATCGAGAGGATGATAAACCGTGACGACGACGTCACACAGACTCTGGACTACACACCTGTCCGAAACCCGTTCGGTCCCCTTGATTATCTTGCATTATGCAAAATGACTTTTTATCAGGTTGCCGAGTAATAAACGGTTGTCGCTAACGGTTGACATAATGCAAGGGCTATTACCCATCATGGAATTGAGTCTTTTTATTTTTTTATCTGTTCACAAGTGAGAGGGCTGACTAAGCCTCGAGCCTCGAGATATGTCTCCCAAGTATTTCGAGCCCGAAGGGCAATTCAGACTCTGCAAGACATCGTAAGATCCTTTTTTTTTCTCTCTCCGTCCTCTTCTTGTTCTTGTTCTTCTTGTTTTGCTGCTGGTACTTCTATTGAAGCTCTGACACCACGTTAACGTTCGCGTTCCTCCAAGACACTCGACGACGTGGTTAATCTACCTGGTCTATCGCGTTAACGCGTGCACATGTGACTCCGAGGATCGTGAGAGTTGTCAATCCACCTGACTGGGTAACGTGTTAATCGTGAATTAATCGAGGCCAGCTATACATAAATATCTGTTTAATTAACTCGTCCGAGTTATTAATTCGACTGATAAATCAGCCATTTATTTATTTATTTATTTATTTAATAAAATTAAATTTATTGTGATTATAAATTAATTTTAGTCCAATAAATTTATTGTGGTCTAGTGTAGAATTAAAATTAAACGTTGGTTTGTTGGCTGTTTATTTATATATTAGGGATCATGAGAAATATTGTGTGTAGCTTTCTTATAATGTTTTACGATCACGTAAGACACTCATTTAAAATAGACGGCAGTGTGCTATATTCCGTTGGGGCGATTAAAGAAAGCGACACTGCATATGTCACAGCGTTCGCACGCCCCGGCGAATAACCAGCACTGGCGCCCATCTCGGTGCTTATTATTATATTATACACTCTTTAACTGCTCACTACTTGGCGCTCACTGAGCGATCTGAGCAAACTGAGTGAGCGCACATCTCTGGAGGTAAAGGTCTTGGATCTCTGAAGTCGGACTCGGGAGTCAGATTCACTCACAGAGACCATTAATTACAGATAAATTATTTAATTAATAAAACTAATTAATTGTGACGCTCAAGTGAGTTATGAGTTGGCGAGCAAGTCGGGAAAAGTGAGGGATTTTTTTTAGTTTCCATGCAAGTTCAGCTGAAGGATTTAATTAATTTGAGAGGTTTGTCGGCTCGTGGGATGCTGGGAGGTGGAAAGTGGGAGTGAGGACTCGGGGCTCAGGAGGCAGACTCGTTCAGGAAGTGCCGATAGACTAGAACGTCGTCGTGACTAGCTGCTGTAAGAAAGGGCCGAGCGAGACCCCAGGTAGCCAAGTGAATGCGACCCCGTCGGTGTGCCAAGTGCACATCCGCTTTCTTATATACACTGAAGTCTTTCTATTTATATATATTTATATTTATTGGTAATAATAGTTGTACGGTTACCAGCAGCATTGCCTTCAATTGGATATCGCCAGCTAGGCTTCTCAGACAATTTATTGTCACTTCAACAAATGTATTACTCCTTAGATTCTATTGTAGGATTTTTTTTAGTTTTCAGTTACAGGCTATAATTTACTGCGGACTATTTTAGCTGTAAAGCTTTTTCTGCTATAAATAATTATTATTGACAGGAAAAATACATTTTTTAGTTTTAAAAACAGATAATCGTTTTACGAACTTGAAATTTTTTTTTAAATTTCCGAATGAAATTTAATTGAAAATATTCTGGACATTGAATCGTTTATAGGGATGGCAAAGTCGATTTCGATTCTTATCGAGAATCAACTTTTCTTAAAAAAATCGATTCTCAATATTCGACTTCTAGATAAATTAGTCCAAAAGCTGGTGGCCCTCTTTAATAAAGTTTTTGATGCACTTCGAAATTTTGTACGGTAATACTTTTAGAAAAACTGTTTGATTCACGATCAGCGTAAAATTAAATGAAATTTAAGTAAATTTTGAAATTTTTTAAAATCAATAATTGGGTCGACGAACTCGGTGATTAGGCGTGGAATGTCCCATATGCAATTTCGATTTTACAGCATATTAATTTTCACTCAAAAATCGATGAAAATCGACTTTCTGTATCGATTAATCGATTTCAAGAATCGAAATGAACAGACTCAAAGTGGGAATCAAAAATCAATTCTTTGATAGATCTTTCCATCCCTAATCGTTTATAAAATTTCTGTTTAGGAAAATGATATACTCTAGGATTCAAATACTACATAAATATATTAATAATAAATAAGCAAGTACAGTTAACACTTCAAATAAATTCCGAATAATAAAAAATATCAATATTACTATTAACCTAAAAAATTGAAAAAATGAGGGGTCATAAGATCATAATAGAGCTGTAATTTAGACATATAAATTAATCGATTCTCAGTGTTGTATATTCGATATCCTTTCGTGAACCAAGAGAGAGAGAGAGTGGTCTAGTATAGAACAGAATTCTGGTGCAACCGTAAAACATAAACAACCGCGGGTAATAAACTTGTGTCCAGTGTTGTAAATAACTTGATGCCACGCTCCCTCCGACAAATAAAAAATAAAAATATTTTATAGAGCACGCTGACAATTCCCGGATCTATACTCGGCGATGACTTAAAGCCGCAGCTCTATCGCAAAAAGTTAAATAAAAAAATTCGTCTTTAATTTCCAGTGTAAAATAAATTAAAATGACTCATTGGCTACCGGTAACATAACTGCCAACTGATAGCATCATTTAATTGTCTCCGTAAATATTGTATATCTTAAACTAAAAAACATTTAACCAGCAATAGCTACCAGGCACTTGACATCCAGAATATTTATTGCAGTGCTCGGCGCACCTCGATATCTCTCAGACATACTAACGTCGCGACGCTTGGAAATGTGACGCTTTTAAAGACTGGGTTACTGATGTTTAATGTGTCCTACGGTATCCCGAGACACAAACTAATGTCCAGGCCTTTGGTGTACATACTCAGGCCTTCTTTACACGGACACACACATTTTAGTCCCCATGCTCCATAGATTAACTTGATAACGTACACTCTCGCGTACATGCACAGTGATGTACATGTACACCAGAGTCTCGCCGGTGTAAAATATACCCAAGCTACTGCGCTCCCAACAGCTAGAGATATTCCACTGCACAGTAGATACTTCTTAGCTTAATGAATCCACTTTGCACTGCTCGTTATTACTTTTATTACTATCAACTATCAACTATTACTATTACCTCTATTTTTTTCTGTGATAGCAAATCCGTTATATTAGTCATACTTATAATTATTGTAAATAACTTTTTATAATCCCACGTGCATACTTAGCTGCCCGCGGTACTTAATAAAATGTCACAGGTGGACAAGAACTTTAATAACACGAGTCTAAATCCAGTATGTGGATACTGGATTTAAACCCAGAGTACATTAGTTCCAATAAATGGTTTCCTATTAACAATTAACTTAAAAAATTTTTATCTCCTGCAAGCGCTGGCGTAAAAAATCCCGAGGATATTTTAGCATCAGTTAATAAAAAAAGTAAAAAAGTTGAGTAATTTCCTGCAAGGCCAAGCCTTTGCATTCCTCGTTATTATAATGTACGGTGTCATATCGGCCGGTTCTTCTTTAATCTCGTCCCTGGTCTCCGGTCTCTAGTCTCTGGTCTCAGCTCTTCTTGCTCCTCTTGAATGAGGCTTACTTTGTTGAGGCTGCTTCTCTACACTCTTTATGCCTTACCTCTCAACTTGGTTGCTTATATGACTTGCTCCTTCTTCTTATTCTCATTCTCTGCTCGGACTAAAAGTCCCGAGGCACCGATCCACCCACGAGGAAGCGGTACCACGGCAGGTGAGGTGTCACGAGGCGCGCGAGTAATATATCGTTAGCTAGCACCAGTGGGTGTGTGTATCACATTTATATGCATGTAAGTATGTGAGTATCAGCAAGAAACACTGAGTGTATCCTTCGAGCCCTATGGCACTTTGGATCCACGACCAAGTCAACCTACTAAATAAAAATACCAGAAATCATCTCGCTAAATTCATACTTTTTATTTTATCAATCTCCAGAGTCCTTTAGGCGATTTTTTACTTCTCAAGTTTATTTTTCGTTTTTTTAAAATAATTTATTTATTTATTTAAATAATTATAATTCATAAAAGTTATTTTAAAATCGATAAATCAGTTAGCAGTGTGTTGTAAGATTGGAATTAATGATTTCCGGGCGCATTTGTTTATTTTATAAACCGCGATAATACTTAACAAGATCATCGTATACGAGAGATATGGAGGGAATAGGGAATAGCCGAGTAATTGGCTTGGATCGACTAATTGGAGGCAGCTCGCGATTTATAAGGAGACAAACCCAACATCTGCCTTCACTGCATAATATAAACTTATTTTTATTATATATATAAATATGAATACTATTTGTTCTTATATTATTTATTATAATTTTATTTTACAATAAAATAACAGAGATTTTATAAAAGGTTGGGCTGGCGTGGTGTCGGCCAGTGGACGCGTGTCTGTTTATGCCCCCTGAGGATTAATCCACTTGCATTCGATTGCAGTAAGCGATCATACATATTAATAGGGTCGAGGTGGGTGCCTCCGAGTAGCTAACGGAACAGTGACGCTGTAAAAGTTAACTTTGCGCGGAGTTTAGTTACATCTTCTCTTTGTATATACGTATATATCATATATAAATATAAATAAAAGTACTAGACCGATTACTGTGCACGATAGACGATACATGGGACTAGTTACTGGGTACTTGTGAACGACATCTTCCGGCGGATTAACGTGTGGTTTATGACCTCGCGGGCCAAGCAAATTAATTAACTTCAATCATCGATAACTATTTTCACTTTTATTTATTTACGGACATTTATATTCATTAGACCACTAGACTGTTTACCTTTTCCATTTAAACGGGAAATACTCATTTTTAAAAGTTTTTTTTTCAATTATTAATAAGTAGGGACAAGATTTTTGCGTTATTTTTGAAATGAGTTGTTCAAATTTTGGATTTTACGGGGAAAATATCAGTTTTAGTAAAAAAGTTTTCAAACAAAAGTTGTAGGAAATTTAATTTTATTAAAAAAATGTCTCTTATGATTTTCTTATACGATCTATATTTTCACCGTAATTCAAAAATTAAGATTCATAATGAATGATTCAAAATTTGGGTAATTATAAAAATCTTAATTTTGAAATTACGGCTTTCTTATTAGTCCTAAAAAAAAAATTATAAGAGACATTTTTTTTAGGAAATTAAATTTCCTACAACTTTTGTTTGAAAAATTTTTTAATAAGACCATTATTTTCCCCGTTATATAGAAAATTTCGTACCACTGATTATTAATTATTTTTAAATTAATGCAAAAATCCTGGTTCTATTAATAAGTTTGTAAATAATGAACAGTAATTAATAGTTGATAAAGTCGAATACTCGTTGCCAGAATGCGATACCGACTTACAGAATTTAAGGAAAAAAAATAAAAAAATAAATTTTATTTTCGTGGATAAGTTAAAAAATTATTTATTCTCTGGTAGATTATTTATAAATTTTTTTTAAGCTGAAAAAAAATTTAAATGTTAATTTTTACGATTCATAGAATAATTAGTATTTATTTTCTTGGAAAAGTGATAAAACTTATGAGATTATAATTTAAATAAACTGAGAAACGTAAAAAAATAATGTAAGTTTTAAAGAAGTAAAAATTTGATAAGTGGATGACAATAAAATTCGTAGAATTGATATAAGAAAGTATTATTTGTTAATACTGGAAAACAGACGAGTAAATATGCGGAAGCTGTTTTGAGTACGAGAAGAATTAAATGATAATAATTATCAATATTAAATAATTTATTCGTCGACACGATCTTAGTTTGCTATAAAGATCGTATTTGTTGAGAATTGACAGTCGTTTTTATCCGTTTGCTAACTTAAAGTTGTCTATTTGAAAAATATAATTAGTGAATTTTCAGAATTTGAGTACTACATTAAATAAATAAAGTTATTTTGAAATCTGAAATATACTCAATCATGAGGGTGTCAAAATTTCTGTTACTCTTAATGACAATTTTGATGAATAAACCGGCGATCGAGGCACAGAGGCCATTAGCGAAAGGAATGTCGCCGGATGTAATGAGGGAATTGTCGAGCGTATTACGAAATAAACCATCCAAGGAATCACTGAGGGAACCACCGAGATTACCACCGAAGAATCCATTGAACGAAGAACAAAGAGCACCACCAAGATTACCACCACGGTATCCATTAGAAGAAGAACAAAGAGCACCACCAAGATTACCACCGCGGTATCCATTAAATGAAGAACGAAGAGCACCACCAAGATTACCACCGCGGAGACCGTTGAATGAACCACAGAGGGCACCACCAAGAGTACCGCCGAAAGAACCACTGAGAATCCCGTCGAGGGAACAATCGCGTGAATTTTCGAAGGTACCACCATCCATTTACATCAAAGATGCCGGGTTCATGGTGGCAATTTTTGAAAAAAATGACCATGGCACTTTCTTCGCGGGTCAGGGGGTTCTAGTTGAGGAGGGTAGCCGTGTTCTCACCAGCTCACTCACTATTTACAGGTATTTTTTGTGTTTCATATCTCTTATCAAACCGTCAATTTATATTTAATTATTTACTTCAAGTGGCTTAACTTTATACGTACGGGCTTACAATTGGCCTAAGAATGTTCATCGTAATGAAAAACAAAAAGCTTTCCCCTCTGATTACATAGAACGGAAAGTTAAGAGGATTAATGTACTACAAGATTATAAAATCATGCAAATTCTTGATTTGGCAGAAGCTTTTCCGATCGAAGTCGATTCTATCAGTTATTTACATACCTCTGTTAAAGATTTTTACCAAACTGGCCATAAATGCGCACTGTTAGCACTGAAAGACAAGAGTAGAGATGAATATCTCGATGAAAGTAACGTACTTTTTTTCTTATACACTGTAAAAAATTTTTTGGACCCGGTGTAGTGTAAATGACTCGGTGTGAAAATTACACCAAATATCGTGTTAAATTTAGGCGGTGTGAACTAAAAATTTGTACACCGTCAAGCGTGTAAATGTTTAATTTATGATAATTTTGCGTTAAGGAAAAATAATAATAAAAATATTTGAATGTTAAAAATACTATTTAATATCTAAATAATATTACTATAGTAATTGATTAATTAGTTAAAGATGTTCAATGATCATTTGTTACTCGTTAATCAAAATTACGAGTAACACGGAATGATGTAAGATACACAGAAAAAAAGGATTTCTTGGAGCAAAAAAATTTTACTCACGCCAAAAAAATTTTTACTTGTCCTGAGAAATTTTTCGCATTATGAATTGAAAGCGTAAATTTTCTTGGGGCTAGAAAAATTAATCAAAATTACAAGTAACACGGAATGGTGTAAGATACACAGTAAAAAATATTGTGTATTTGTGTCGAAAACGGTTTGTGTTAAACTAACACAAAGTTTGTGTCACTTTTTGTAACATAAAAAATGTGTTATACACTCTTTATTAACACATTTTGTGTGTTACTGTGGATTCTTTGCGCCCTCTTGTGGCGATATTTTAACATAATCTTTGTGTTAAAAAGGGGTTACACAAAGTTTGTGTCGAAATTTCAACACAAATTTTGTGTCAACCGTTTTTAACACACAAACTGTGTTGATTTTACACAATATTTTTTACTGTGTACACAGAAAAAAAGGATTTCTTGGAGCAAAAAAATTTTACTCACGCCAAAAAAATTTGTACTTGTCCTGAGAAATTTTTCGAATTATGAATTGAAAGCGTAAATTTTCTTGGGGCTAGAAAAAATTTTCTTGAGTCAAAAAAAAAATTTTTGGGGCAAGATAAAATTTTTAGTCCTAAGAAAATTTTCGTTTTCATTCCATAATGCAAATTTTTTCTTGTCCCAAAAAATCCTTTTTTTCTGTGTAGTTAATAATACCGTGTTTAAATTACACGGACAGAAAATTTACACCGAGAGAATTTTACACCGTTATTTTACACTACACAGCTGTGTAAAGTTCTCCGGGTTCGTTTTTACACCGAAATTTTTTACAGTGTACCAAGTATTGTTTGTTTTTATGAATTACTTACGTAAGCTGACACAATTTAATGTTAGGTGACCAGATATTGGTAATAAAACAGCGAAAAATAGGCTCAGATCAACTTTTCAGACCGGGAAGTTGTGAAACACAGCTAATGTCATCTTTGCGAGAAGAAAATATGAACAGATTTGATAAAAGAGTTTGGTTTTGTGGAGAAGAAATTGGGCGAAAGAGATGTCACGTAAGATATCGATGATCAAATTTTTTTTTTAATCTTTAACAACAACTAATTTTTTCTAGCAAGTTTTTTTTTCGGTATTGTGCTGTCATTAATTTAAAACTCTATTTAACAAAATTACAATTTATTTCCAGCGTTACCAAGGAGGAGCTGCTCTTGTCTGCGAATCACGTGATTTACCTAACAAATACTTTTTAGCAGGTGTTCAAGTAGATCAAGACAAGTGTGAGGTTCTGTTCCAAGACACTACTAAAGCTTCTGATCCGATTTATGCGGAATTAGCTTTTGGAAATTAATTTCATTTAATTGTCAAAATCAAATGTTGATACTTACATACATGTAGTTGCAATTAATAAACTAAACAATGTATAATATCTGAGGTCATGTAGAGACAAAAGTCCTGCGACCATAATAAATAAATTAAAATAGTGACGGGAAATTGACTTCTTTTTTTCTGTCATTTTCCGCTATCGTCATCACGTCTCATTTTAAAAATAATAAATATATGATAATGATATTTATGTTATAATGTGGTAGTTGATGACTGAGCTGAGAAATTTTCACACTCGGTGGTCTAATGATGCGAGTGAGGCGGCGTTGAGTCTCCTCGTCAGCAGTATGGCCATTGCAGGTTAGCAAATGGGCACGGGAACGTGATATCTATTTCATAACACCCGCAACGCGTCCCCGTGTGAACGCAATAAGAGTTTACGTAACAGAGCCAACGTTAAGTGAGGTCGCCTGGTGAGCAATAAAATTTTCACGTACCAGGATCTTTAGCTGAGGAAAATAATTTATTAAATTTATTATAAAGTGAAATAGAATAAGGAAGAGTGTAACAGGTAATTGAGGGCAGAGGACAGAGGATAGAGGATAGAGAGAGAATTTTAGTGTCAATACGGGGACACGGGATAACGATCGATCGAAATCTCGGAGCAATTCTCGGACAGGAGTATGGTGTTGGTGTGCAGAAGATAGGACATCGGGAAACGTGCGTGCAGCATGTAGGCTCTGTAGGCTGAGTGCAGTTATCCTTGTGCTGCTACCAATTGCGGATTTAAACTCCGGTTAGCGCCGATCAGATCTCTCTACCTCTGGTTTGTTGTCCGGCAACACTATACTAGTTATACCGCGACTACAAAGTGTTGGCACATCGTGTATTCCGCACGAGCATTAGCTCTGTCCTTTCCTGTTTCTTCCTTTACTTCTATTTTTTTTCTTAATTATTTTATTTTTTACACTTGCAACTACTGTCCTGTCACTTTCAATAACCGACAGATTTTTCGTATACTATACAAACCCAGAAAAAATTTTCTCGTTGATTCTTGAGTGAATATTTTTATTATTAATCAAAAATTCAAATTTTCAATTGAATTCGCGCCTAAATTTTTTAAAATTTAATTTAAAAATAAATAATTTTTCGGGCTTCTAAATGTAAAAGTTAAAATTTGAAATTATTTTATTTTTTACACTTGCAACTACAGTCCTGTCACTTTCAATAACCGACAGATTTTTTGTATACTCTACAAACCCAGAATAAATTTTCTCGTTAATTTTTCAGTGAATATTTTGATTATTAATCAAAAATTCAAATTTTCAATTGAATTCGCGCCTAAATTTTTTTTAATTTACTCTAAAAATAAATAATTTTTTGATCTTCTAAATGTAAAAGAAAATTTGAATCCCTGTTTACAAATGTTTGGTTCAAAATTACTCTAAAATTATCGTAAACCATAAGCATAAAATTAATTTTTAAAAATATAAAATATTTTTTTTCACGGTCAAGTAATGTACAATCGTGATTGTTGGCGATCGTCGATTGTAGGTGAAAGCTTACATCGTTTGGATATTATACGTATGTATATAATATACATAATACAAATGGAAGAGACTGCTCGCGCTCCCATCGCGGAGACAATGGAGGCCCCTTTTCTCGCGCTACGCGGACAATGGTCCGGCTTTAGCGCTAAGATCCTATACACTCATCCATATACACTCATATATATACATATATGGGTAATATCATTATCCACCGATATTTATCGTGCGATACACTCTCGGTGCTTACGCTCGCGCGAACTCACACGTTGAGTAACACCGCATTAAATTTAACCCGTTTGACTTTACTAGGACACTAAATGACGATGTAACTGAATTTTGTAAGCATTATCTCTCGAATAATATCACCCGATCCTTAAGAAAATAATTCCAATAATAATAACAATAATTACCAGCAAATAAAGGGGTTAAATGTTTATCTATTTATATATTTCAGCGATTCGCGATCGTGGGTGCGTTACATTTAAACATTTATTTACACGTAAATTACAATACCAGTTCTTTTATTAAATACTTGAATAGTTGCACTAACTCATATATAAATCGAGCGTGTAATGCACAATGTACATAATGTACAATAAAATAAAAATAATTGTTTAAAATATTTACTCGTGATTTAGACGAGCCATTGTTTTCACGCTCCACCAAAGTATTGTACATGTCAATTTTTATAAAGAGTCTTTCCATCATCTTACGGATATTATTATATCTTTCACCTGTTATTTAAGAGCTGAGAGTTAACTTAAAATACTAAATATGAAAGGTACATTGTATCGTATCATGTCAGTCTTATTATTGAGGTAATTGAGCTCTTATTCGAAACAATCCTTTCGAAAGTTATATTTATATATTTCGTCAAAATATATTTATTGATTAAATAATAAATATTATTATCATACGATCGATATCTGATATTAAATTACACATCACATAAACATTTCAACTTTTTTTTATTATTAGTTATTTATTTCTGTTAGGTTCCAATAAATTTTTAATATAATTTTAGTCAGTTTAAAATTGAAATAACTTACAAAGTATTGAGTATTTGAAAAAATTTATAGAATAACTTTCGTTAGGAAATTTTATTCTCTATAAATCTGTTCTAGTGCAATTTTACCGTATCTTCGATAAATACTTTGTAATTTCAATTTTAAGGACGCGGTTTCTGATAAATTTAAAAAATCAGTCTACGGGCTTTATATTACAATTCTGACTAAAATATTGAAAATACGACAAATATGAATGAATATAATTTTAAAGGGAATTTAATTTTCTATAAAAAAGTATTCATTAATTTTTTCCGTAAGTTCATTAGTTCAGCCACAATTTCAGTTCAAAGTTTAAAACTCCAGTTTGCATTAAAAAAATCCAACTTTTTATTTCAAAAAAATAACTTACCAATTTCTAAAGTAATTGGGGGAAGGGGGGAAGGCAAAATGGGCCCCCCAAAATTTCTAATCAACTTTTCAGGATTTTTTAATTTTGACAGACAGCAAATTAACACCAAAAACTCAGCAGAAGGAAAAAAAAGTGAAAAAAGTTGAAAAACTCACATCGTAAAAATTTTTTGAGAGGGCCCATTTTGCCCCACACTTTTCAATTTTGTATTTTTAATGGACAGAACAAATTAAGCTCACATACCTGGCAAGGGAGTAAAAAGAACTGAGGATTTGAAAATTTTTTTTTAAGGTACCCATTTTGCCCCCCTCCCCCCTTTCTCTATTTATATTTAATATAAATACTAGTTGGGTGAATAATTCTAATAAATTTTGTACCGCGCAGCAAATCGATAATTTAAAAAAAAATTAAATTGGCAATAGAATAAAAATAAATTTTATCAACATAAAATAAATAACTGTACGTCTCTTGAAGCTTAAACGATAGTGACACAAATGTAATTGTAATATACCTTGGGAAAATTAATGTAAGACGAGTTTCCATCGGAGGAGTGGCCTAAGCTGGCAAAATTAAATGTGATATTTATTGCGTCGCAAATTTCCTCGTAAAGTCGTCTCATAGTCACACGGGATTGCATAAGTTTAGATAAAACATTTCCTGAACATACATGTATATATGTTTATATTTATATTTATATTTATATTTACATTCATATTTATATATATACATTTAAACATATATATGTGCTGAGAGACATAAAGTTTGTCGTGTCTGTACCGAGCGTGGATTTATCACAAGTGAAAAAGGTATGCATTGGTAAGACCTCCCATCGTGTGTTGCTCCGTTTGTGTGTCTATGTATCGTATTCACGATAATTGTTATTAATATTACCACTCCAGTAGCTTATATTTAAGAGATTTAATATGAAGAGGATCAGTAGCATCGCTAATGTCATCTTGAAACATGAGACTTTTGTGAAATATTTTTTTAAAAAATTATCTCAAACTAAAACTGCGATGCGAACGTTAACGCGTTTTTTATTTTCCATTTATTTATTTATTATAATTCATTGTGTGTATCGAAGCGTTTCATAAATAAATATAAAACGACACTTCCTATATCGCTGATTCTCGGTTACGCACATAATATATTTAACGAAAGCACGCGATGACTGGTTGTTACATGCAAGAATTATTAATTAATTAAATTTTATTTGAACCCATTTAAATTGATATTAATGTATGCGCGTACGGGACTTAACGATAGCCTTGAATTAGCATAAGTGACCTGAGTTTTCTCATTTAAAGATCAAAGTAAATAAAGAAAGAAAAAGAAAAAGAAACGTTATCGTATGTGGAATCAAGGTTGCGCAATAGATACCGCGGTAACGTGAAACGTGTGCTGTTAAATCGGGACGTGGGTCGCGAGGTCGTAGTCACATAAAAATAAGTTGAGGAGTTTAAATAAGAGGTGGAGGTGGGGCTGGTGGAGATGGCAGAGGACAAAAAATACTTGGAGGAAGTGGAGACGCGAATAGTCGTCCACTTAGCGGAAGGTTTCGTATTATCGCAATTCCCTTTGTCTCTATTTCTCTTTCTTATTCATATCCTTATCAGCGTGAGGTATACGCGATGTCCTGGCGTGGGTGTGGCGAAAGGAGCGGTCCCTGCGGGAAACGCTGCGCATCTTACTTAGTTATATAAATTTTTTTTTTTTATACGTACTTACTCTTGAGGCGGAGGATGCGTTTACCGTAAGAATTGTTGCGCAATTCTAAAACTCATGACAATAAAAATTGTGGTACTCTCGAGTGGATGTCACTTGGGTATTTTTTTGTTTTTATAACTACACGTATCACATTACGAATAAGCTCGGGGTTTATATAAACGAATGTATGACTAAAAGAGAGGGAGAGAAGGAAATTGTCGCGGAAAAAAAAGATTGTGATTTCTATTCACTACAACTTTTTAGTTAGCAAATAATCATTTCAAACTTACATCCAGTCGTTAAAAAAAAATTGAGTGTGGGGCAAAATGGTCAGCCTAAAAAAGTACACTGTTAAAAAAATTGTTTGAATTTTCAAAGATTGTATATAACGCAATAAACACATACATTTGTGCTTGAAATTTCATTACTAATTTCATATAGAATTTAAAATACACGTTTTTGAATTTTCAAATTAACACTTTGGATTTTCAAATACTTTTTTTTGAATTTTCATATAAGTATTATGAAATTTCAAATAGAATTTTTAAAATTCAATATATGTTTTATAATTTTCAATACTTGCTTTGAAAATTTAAAAATCAAGTATAAATTTTAAGTACGTTTATTAAAATTCATATTTTTTTTCTTAATTTTGAACACCAGCTTGATTATTAAATTACGTAGAGGAGGGGCAAAAGGGGGTACTTAAGGAAATACCAAGTTTTCGAGGACTCAAATACGCTAAATCTTTTTTTTTTAATCATATTCAAAGCAAATAGAAGAAATTTTCAGTTACCGTTGAAAAAAAAAATTTTTCATTTCTGCGGGCAAAATGGGGTACCCCCTAAAAAAGGTAAAAAAAAAAAATTTCTGGATTTTAAACGAATTTGATAGAGTTGAATTTTTTTGTAAGTAATTTACATGAAGAAAAATTATATTTTACACGTTTATTGGATACAAAAGAAGAAAAAAAATTTTTAATAGTTTTTATCATAAAACAAACGTCATTAATATTTTTCAACTGACAATTGATTTTTTAAAAAGTTTACCAAAAAAAATTCAAATTAACGCTTAATTATATTAACAGAAGTGATTTTGGAATGTTTAAAAACCATTTAAAATATTAAATTTTTTTTATCAAATTTTGGGGGTACTCCTTTTTGCCTACTCTACCCCCTTTTGCCTCCCCCCTTCCCCTATATTGAATTTAAAGCTTTTATCATTGAAAATACAATTCAAATATCTAGTTATGAAAATTCAATTCCTTTTGTATTGTAATTTTCAAATTATTTTTAACAGTGTACAAAAAAATTTTTATTTGATTGTAAAGTTAAAAATTTTTCGTTAAATTTTTCCAGGGGTCTATTTTGCCCCTTCTTACCTTCATAGATTTATATAAATTTTTTTTATTTATTTTGTCACCGTAAGCGTCTGCTCGCGATGCATAATTAGCGATAAAAACGTAAGCCTTAGAAAATCTCGTTTATAAAACCACAGATTCCGTACTAAGTGACATCAATGTCTACAAACGCGACAGTTGCAATGTTTACCCTTGAAACTATCCAATTATACCGTACAATTAAGTATGCATTCCACATAAAGCTATTCAGTATAACGAGTTATATTATTTCTCAGCTCGACTCAATTTAATTTAAAAATTTTTTAAGTTTTATTGGTCGTTTAGCAGTGTCCTCTATAATCATCGCTATCTCGCTGAAGAAAATTTTCAATGATAGGAAATTTATTCTCGGTATCTTAGAGTAATCTTTAGAGTAGGCGCGACGACGCTTCCTCCTTGATGCCAACAAAACAACTCGAGATGCTCGAGAAGTAAAACAACTTATATAATAACAATAATAGGAATAAGAAGAATGGATAGAGCATTAAATAGAGAGAGGGACAGGGATTGAGTAGATAGAGAAAAGGGCGATGCCGAGCGCGTTATGACCGCTATCAGCTGCGCATCTTCCGCTATCAACCAGCATGGTCAACAACCTCTTTACCCTCTCACACTGATGGTTCCATGCTACGGTTTATTATTATATTTCCTACTTTGTGCTATCGTCGGTGTCCAGAGTCCACCGTCCGAAGACTCTACGGACTATCAGAGGGTTGGGCGATACCGTTTACTGTACCGTCGGCGTTGATAGCCGGGGACAAAAAGAAAATGACCAAGTAGAGGTAAATATGCGAAGGTGGATGCCAAGATCAAGAGACATAAAAGATGCGCTGAAGAATAATATAATGTTGGCTACTTAAACTCTTGAATTACCATACTCGACGGATTATCTTTCGCCCGCAAAACATCTCCATCGAGTAGACCAGAGCCGAGTAAAGCGTTTGTGGTCCGAGTAATCCGATAAGCGAATTAAGATTAGCCGGAACTCTTTCGCGGTTCCTTTTCACTCTGCATATTTACTCTCTTGTCCTCTCACACATTCATTGTCCCTCTTTACAGTTTATATCTGCTTACCCTACAGCCAACAGGATAACAAAATTAGCATATCGAGAGCACACTCACCGGTGACACACTCAAGATACCGTATACTCGATTCGATACTCACAGAGGATCGATTACAACATAAGTGCATACTTTGTCGGGCATTTTTAATGAATCTCTCCTCTCTCCTCGGGATTATGTTCAGTGCGGGCTCAATTGCTCGGTCGCTTATGCCTACACGGCAGCATTAATATGTTTAATCACTTTCTAACTTTTGTTAATTATTGATCGATAAATCGATAGCCGATTTAAATTATTTTATTGGTTTTTAAAATCTGTATCTCGGGCATTAGCATTAAATACTAATAAATAAACAATTTTATTCAGTGGCATTAGCATAAATATTGTGGATAAAAAAACAAACTGTTTCCATTAGATTATTTTTGTTAAATAAAATATGTTTGTAAGAGTAATATAATGTCACAGTGGAATTCGAGAAAGTTTTCAGTAGACGTAGTGTGCAGCTTGGGTCAACCCGGTGAACGTCGATACACTCTTAATCAGCAAATGGATCCACCGTAGACCAAAGTATTTTATTTTAAATTTTTTTACATTTTTTTTCGAGCTGACTGGCTATTAATTTATTTGCGACATCGATATTACCATCGATAACTACAATATACAGTTGTATATATGTACGGTAGGTAGGATATAGAGGCGCGAATGCTGAGTTAGACAAGTAAACGCGGATAAATTAGATAAGCCACGCGAGTAGAGTGTGACGTTCCCACGAGCAGGCACGTGGAAAATTTACTGACGTGTCACCTTCCGATCGGCAAAGTCGCCGCTCACGTATGTCTTACTCTTGTATATATATGTACAAATATCTACTTACATAAATTGATTTTATAAGAGTACGAAAGACGTAAAAGATGCGTTAATAAAAGTGCGACAAGTTTATGCGTTTTATATCTCCGTACACTGGCAAGTGATTGGCAATATGCAGCCACGCTGAATAATCTCACGGAAATAGTGTCTTTATTTTTCCAAGCAGCAGACACCTTGCTTGCATGTCTGGTAATTCACTTGCCACCTAAAAGCATCATCACGAGTAGTACAAGGTCGGACGCCCCAAGTATAAACACAAGACTATAAAGGAGTGGTTGAGAAAAAGCTACTGAGGCACTGAGATAGTAAAGCACAAGCCCAAGGAACATGAAAGTCTCGTGACCGAAGAGGAGGATACTCGGCTTTCTATGAGTTCTACTGTAGAACTCGAAGCAGAACCCGGGTCATCGTCGTGGTGACACGGCAATCGTTCCCTGGCATCGCACGATTCAAGTTCCAACAACCAGCACCAGCTCTAGCAGACCGGCATTGTCTCTCAGGTGTCATGATCAGGAAGTCCATGTTTCTCTACACCTTTCAACAACTATTTCCTTATAATTATGAAATGCGAGGCCGGTTGCCGAGCACATGAAATTATTTTTTTTTTATGTTAATGATGACGGTACGAATTATTTTATTTAAAATATATATTTATTCCTATTGGATTCCTGAGGTAACACGTGTGATTGCACAGCAGGACACCTCCTACACTGTATATATATGTATATATGTGGATATAGTATATATATATATAGGTATAACCTGGCGTAAAGCAGGCACTTGACAGCTGTCACCTTCACCGAGCGCACGACAAGACACATAAGACACAACGACACGTTGATTCATGCGCGACGAGCGTCTCAAGGTGTACACGAGCAACCGAGTAAACGAGTGAACGAACGAACGAGTGGAATAAATAATATAAATAAATAGTGAATGAAGAAGGAGAGCAGGATCACGCAGAGATTTAAAAATAAATAAAGAAAATAATAATATAACTTTTAAAATAAGATACCGAGATTAAAAGATGAAAAAAGGCTGAGCAGGACACACGGGAATTACTATACGACCTCTTGTCAGGTCCTACTCTACCCCGTGGTGCGCACATTCTCGGAGGTGACATCCCAACGATGAGATTTTATCGCGCGCGAGTAAACTCGGATTTAAAACGATCGAACTCGGTTTTTTCGACTGGTTTTTAACTTCTCTTGTAGAACTACTATACCGCTGGAGAAAATCCCGGCGGTTTAGTTCTTTTGGCCGCTCCTCGGGTCAAGGATCCATTTATCAAAGATCAATTAATAATGACAATGACAATCACAATCACAATGACGATGAAGATAACTGTGACTAAATTAATTTATAATAAAAAAAAACAATACCCGGAACATGTATTATATATAGAGTGTAGTAGTAATAGTAGTAGTACAATAAAGTATTGAATAGAATGTGGGCCGAAGTTATAAAGGACAAAATAAAGTATAACTGGTTCGTTCCATTTGCGCTTAGCCGTTCTCTTGTTTGGTGTACACGCTACTCGTCTCTGGTCTCGCTAATGGAATTACTTAGAACGCAGTGACACAGCGATTACGGAATCACAGTATGCCTTTAGCTTCTATCGTTAACATACAGGCTGGCTTCAGAGACAGAGGCATCAGCAGCCGAAGAACCGAGAGAGAGGAAATAAAAATCCATGTAAGCATAACCTTCTATCCCATTTCGCTCCCTCGTGTCTCTGTCGTCTTTTTGTTTACTCTTGCGGAAGTGTATCACGACTCTCCATTCCCATCGATTACTCACTAGGACACACTAGCATTAACCTGCATAAAATATCCTCTCAATAACGAAAATAAAATTAACGAGAGACAGCTAAAGGCTGTGGTAAAGTGATGTGTCGGGAATTAAAGCGAAAAGGAATGACTTGCCGTTGCGCGACAAGGCTTTATTATCATCTTAGCCATGTCGCGTCTTATATACTCACCATACCAGCGGAGGAACGTAAACGACATTCCTCAACACAACTGCTCAGACTTTAACCTTACTCTCCTTTCTCTTTCTCCTTTCTCATCGTATCGTGTCCTACACTCTCTTGTCCGAGCGTGTGACATTGTCGCCTTGTAATGCGTCGTCGTCGTTGTTGTTGTTGTTGTTGTTGTTATTTTTTGCCTCGTTGTCGCAAATTTTATTCTACTGCATCCCGTCTACTCTTAAGAAATCTCTCTGCGGTGTACATGGACCTTATGCGGTGAAACACTAGCGCAACATAACACGACACATCCTAACATTGGCAGACGGGCGTTAATCACGCTCTTGGAACGATGCTCTAGCATATATATGTAAATATGTATGTGTATATATATATGTACCACTGAATCTCTAGTAGTGTAGTGTAATGTAAGGACGTAGGTGACGTCCATGTATCAACGTCCATTAGATCTGAGTGCGGGAAGAGCCTGAAAGTCTCCCATCCACGAAGAGAAGACTCTCAGGAGCATCAGCTTTGAACCCAAGCGGAATTTATGCGGGTCTCAGAGTCTCTGTGCCGCGACATGTCACAGAAAAATAAATACAAGATTAAACGGGGGATTTTATGGATAATCTGATAGGGCGATTGATCGACGAGGGTGCCGCTGATTTTTCGCTCATCATGCGGGTAACAAGGTCATCTATCACGCAATGCACTTTCAGGCCGAGTCGACGTGTGCAATGACAAAGTACTTTGTGCCACGAGTCTAATTTATCTTTTAGCTTCTCTTTTATTTGACTTATTTTTGTGGCAAGTTAATATTTTATGCTAAGTCGAATCCTTAAAGCCTTTTAATTTTCCGTTGGGGCCGCCGGCGTACTTCCCATCATCTTGGGCGATTAAGACGTCTTGGCTGTTAAAAATTCATGCAATTAGGCGTTGCTGTATTTTTTTTTTTTTTTTATTATTCTTAACTTTCTTACGGTTTTTATCTTCCCGAGAGCTCTGCTTGTAACCCCTTTAAAGGCGGGTGACAAAAGTTACGAGCCACCGGGTGTCGTTAATATCGAGTTGTAGTAGGGTGCAAGATGATGTGCGAGCTCAAGGATGCCGTAACATGATTTTCCTTGAGTTACAACTAAGAGGGGAAGAGTATTACGCTCTTGAGACTAAATTATTGATAGACTTTTATTGAAAATAAAAAATTTTTAAATTTACAAGGAAATATGAATCGTTTAGTTTATGCATCATAACTTTATAAAATTTTTTTTAAATTGAAATATTATTAATAAATTTATACTTTTTTTTTTGTAAGACCAGGGGCAAAATGGGCTCCCAAAATATTTTACAGTTCAATTCCCGGGTCATAATATCAAGCCTCAATCTAGCCTCATCGAACGCAAGTAAGTCTCAATCCAGCCTCACTGAGTAAAAAAAGCATTTTGAGCCTCAAATAATATGCTCACAGAGCCTCAATGAGCCTCAAATGGTGATCAAAGAGCCTCAAATAATACTAATCGAATTTAAATTACATAGTCGAGACTAGGTTCATTTGAGGTTCATCGAGACTTATTAAGGGTCTTTGAGCATCATTTAAGGTTCATTGAGGCTCTGTGAGCATTATCTGAGGCTCATTGAGGCTCTGTGAGCATTATTTGAGGTTCAAAATTTTTTACTCAGTGAGGCTGGATTGAGGCTAGATATTATGACCTGGGTTTGTTCACAATTTCTATCCTCAGTCGCTAAATAATTATTTCGCATTAATATGAAGCTCTAAAAAAAATTCTAGATATGGGGCAAAATGGGCAGAATGCCGATAAAATTTAATTATCATTCACGACATATATTACATATATTTGAAATGCGATAATTTTAATTTTCAATGCCAACTAATTGCAGTGATAAAAGTTTAAAAAAAAAAGAGTCATACGTATGCAAGAATTGTGTGGACGATATCAAGTGTTATTGTGCCCGGTAGGGAAATGGAATCGAGTGTAAGCAAGTAGAAGTCAGCGTCGATTCTCACGGCGATAACGATCTGACCTCACTTGGTTCGATCGGAACGGCCTCAGGGTGCCAGGGGGACACGATCAACAATCTTTTGTCTCTTTCTAACTCGCTGGTAGCAGACTACAGTGTCGTATACAATGGTACCACGCTTCGGAGTCGAACGATAATGTCAATTACTCCAGCTCTAGTCGCCGAGCCGAGGGATTTCGTTTTGTCATCGGACACTCGATTCGAACCTCCATTTTTTATTTTATCTAACACGTAACTAAATATCACGTCATACTTACACTAATAGCATAAATGCCCGCTCTAAATGCCACCGGCATCAGATTATAATTTTTTATTCTCATTGCATCGTCAATACCGCAAAAAAACAAACAGACATTATACATTGCGCTTACGATTTTAAATAATTTCATCATTAAATATGGCGAATAATAAATGGGCATCTCTTTTAGCTATTTCGCTTGTATAAATCAACAAAAAAATATATATATATATATAAATTGTAAAGGAAATAATATGAAAACGGTATATCTTTTTCGTTCCGTTATATCTGCGTGATCATTAGGACATTGACTGACGACGCGTAAAGAGTGTCTTGTCTCACTATATAATTTAGCTAGACTGAAAGCCTGGTCATATTTTCCTCTTTGATAGTCGCCATCAACTGCCGGCGGGTAAAAGACCGTGCATCGCAATGATGTCCTGATGTATATAGTCCTCTACGTATAACTATAACCCGGCATACAACTCTGCAACTCAGTTAAACTCTATCTTCACCTATTGCTCATTCCCTCTATACTCATTCTACTCATCTACCAAGAATATAATATAAGAGACACACACGCGTTCAGCAAAAAGCATCAGCAGTAACACGACAGTAATCGCAGCTCTCTGATCATCCTACTGCCACCGGCATTCCGTGTGACGGCTACAGACTAACAGACAACAGAGACACCATCTACACGTGCTAAGAAATATACTTACCCAGTACAGCCGAGCCGTAATGCTCAACATCAACGACTCTTTTTGTGGTCACTCATTTATCCTTTAGCATTACATGTCATTTATTTTTTCCTATGGCTTCAATCCGGATAAAAAATCATGAGAAAAAATTTAACAAAACGAAGACGGTGTCAACTGTGGAATCGTCAACTAATTTTACCTCAATTAAGTTCCACGGTTGATTAAATAATTATCAAGGGCAGAATACCTGTGCTGTATTCTTTCGCGGAATCTAAATCGCGGGATGGTGGCACGCTGCCGCGTGGTCGACGGTGCGTGACGCCACGGGAGACCACAACAGAGAGAAGCCGACCGATTGCTTGTACTGTGGACGTTCCATTTGCTACAGGGCACATATATAAATATAAATATATATATATATATCCTGGACATAGACTTAGATAGTTTTACACACTGCCGGGTTTGCTTGATCTCCAAGAAGAGTTGGATTATTCACCGAGCAAAAGCTGAAGCCAAAGTACGATATTAGCTCTGCGACGGAGCCAGACAACATAAGAGCACTTATTTGTGAGGCATGTTTCCTCGTGACACGATCTTAAGGCTCACATTATTGTATGAGTTGTCGAGAAATGACATGGAATATATCACGACTTTCTACCTTAAATTTTTCATGCTCTTTTTTCCCTACAAGTCTATTATTTACCGAGCATTTTTTTGCCAATCTAATTATCCATCAGAGTGACGTAGGTTTTGTTGGAGTTCTTGTAAAAAAAAATTGCAATAAAATAAATGAGTTAGGAGTGCATATAACAGTGGAGTTGAGTTGAGTATGATAAAAAGATATCGTAGAAAATCATTAAGCACTTTTATATATATGTATATATATATATCTGATAGCATGCATCCGCGTTGCTCTCGTGCTACGGTGGCTGTCCATTGGTATACTCGAGAAGAAAGCCTGTGTCGTGAGAAGGCAATGAGGCAACCGGTCGTTAAGTCACTCAGCAGAAGTCCGTTTAAAAGTGTAATCGCTCATCAAGTATTTGCGACAATTATTTTAAAATAAATAACAAATAGTTTTTGGATTTATGGTTTATTGATCACTAATTTACACGTCACTATAAACTTGTGCGTATTTAGGATTCTATACTGTGTCAATTATTGTACTTAAATACAGAAAATTGATAATTTTTTTATCCTGCTCCAATTTCTCTGCAATAGCACCCATGAAAAAATATATAACAAAATATAGTGAATCCTTTAAATTTTTTTCGCAATTGACAATCACTTTTAAATTCTTAAGCCACCTCACGCAATTCGTTCTCGCGTACAGCTTAAGAATGAGCATCTTCACTGGGTTAAGTTGGGTGAGCAAATGTGAAGTTACTCACTTACTCACTTACTCACGTAATACCGATACATTTATTATAAATATATATAGACATATGTGTACATAGATTTGTACAGCGCCTTATTTTTCCCGCTTACTTGCGTTAAGCTGCCCATGATTTATAGCGCTCACTTGATCCGATGCATTATCGAACTCTAAATGAGTAGAGATCGAATAAGTGGGAAAAACTGTGTAAGAGGTTAGACTTGTAAAAGTCAACAATGTTGACTATAATATCGTATTTTATTTTCCTGCTTAAAAAACCCGACAGATTCTTATAGCTGTATATATAAGGCCCTATACTTAACTATAGCACTTCTCATAGAACTCATTCATTCTAGTAAAATTTCTATACACTGAGAGAAAAATTTATTTGAGCCAAATAAGATTTGTTTCAGGCAAATAGGGGAGGGAGGGGCAAAAGGGGGTACTTAAGGAAATACCAAGTTTTCGAGGACTCAAATACGCTAAATCTTTTTTTTTTTAATGATATTCAAAGGAAATAGAAGAAATTTTCAGTTACCGTTGAAAAAAAAAATTTTTTCATTTCTGCGGGCAAAGTGGGGTACCCCCTAAAAAAGGTATAAAAAAAAAATTTCTGGATTTTGAACGAATTTGATTAAGTTGAATTTTTTTGTAAGTAATTTACATGAAGAAAAATTATATTTTACACGTTTATTGGATACAAAAGAAGAAAAAAAATTTTTAATAGTTTTTATCATAAAACAAACGTCATTAATATTTTTCAACTGACAATTGATTTTTGAAAAAGTTTACCAAAAAAAATTCAAAGTGACGCTTAATTATATTTACAGAAGTGATTTTGGAATGTTTAAAAACCATTTAAAATATAAAATTTTTTTTTATTAAATTTTGGGGGTACCCCGTTTTGCCTACCCTACCCCCTTTTGCCCCCCTTCCCCTAAATCCCATATTTGAATGGACCCAATTCGAGACAAAGATATGGTTCATTTGAATGAAATAATGATTTGTTTATAGTTAACAAATCTTTACTTGGAATTTTTTTCAACCAAGATTTGTTAACTATAAACGAATATATATTTGAATGAAATAAATGATTTTGTTTAGTCAAATAAATCTATTAATTTGGCTCAAATAAATTGTTCTCTCAGTGTAGGAATTTGTGAGAATCTATTGGATTCTATGAGATTTTCTAAACAGGGTATAGAATCTGATGGACTGCAATGTACTTTTTAAAAATAAGTATGCAATAAAAAGGAGAAGTAAAAGAAATATGGTCAAGATGAAATCGGCAAGGGCTCAAAATGCATGACTAATAACGTGTCGTGTTGTCCAACCGTAAAGATAGAAAGGAGCTCCAGGAATGAAACAAAACCCCATTGGGGCGTACACCTTTGTTCTCATTGTTCCTTCTGTGTCACTTTTGCATTTGCCTTCGTATTCGTATTCGTATTTGTATTTATACAAGCGCAGGGATGACACAATAAAACAACATGTCTGTGTGTCAGTAGTTTTTATTTATACTTTGTTATTTATTCGTCTTTCTTTAACTCGTGGGGTGTCGGATCCCCATCAGATGCTCGATAAAACGGACAACAAATCGTTACCACCCGAACGACTGCCGCCGGTCACGTAGATCCGGCTGATAGACATTTTGTCTTGTCGATAAATACGATACACGTATGACTGAGACGCTCTTATGAAATAAAAATATTTAATATGATAAAATAAATAAATAATAATAATAATTTAATAAAAGTGCGGGTTAAAAAATAACGTGACAAATATCTTTAGGGTACTTTGATCTTGTTTAATGTGACAGGTCCACTCGTCCGTTAATTTCAGAAGTTAATCGGACCGGTAGTGACATTTTTCGTTTAGTTACTCCATCGCTCATGTCAGAAGGCCGCTCCTGCTACTTATAAAGCAAAAAACTCCGGCAACCTGTTACCTGCGGGCGAAAAAATGTTTTTAGTAAAAAAAACGTTTTGTTTTGTTGTGATATTATTTTATATTATATATTATTAAAAATAAAATAATAAATAGCCGAGGAATCAGAGCTGATTAAGATCGTGGAAGATTGCTCGTATGCTCAAGGGAAGTAATTGAAGACCGAGATGCTAAAAAGAGAAAGACTCTTGAGGACAAAAAGTTGTCGTATTATTTTTTATTACCCACCATCCGTTTTTTTATTTTTTAATACTTGAGCTCCGCGTTTGGAGTTTAAATTACGTCGTATGTAATTTGTTGAGCTGCTATTTATTTTATTTTACTCATCATCAGTGGCTCAATCAACCAGTACAGCTATCGCGAGAAAAACCTTTGACGTGTAATTTTAAGACGCCGGACAGGAGTTTCGATGAAATTTTAACCGTGAGGTAACTTAAGAGAACTTGCCAGTAGAATAAAGGGTTTGAGCTTCTTCTTTCATCTCCACTCTTTGTTCTTTTCTCTACTCTCTTTCTTAGTTATTTTATTATCTTTTATTTTTGGTCTCTCTGGTGACTAATGAAGCGTCTTTCCCGGGGGTGCTTTATGCGGTCAGACCGATCCATCGAGCCAGTACCGTTTTCTTCGCCAGTAAATTACAACCATTAAACCCACTTATTTTGCGCGCCAGCCGATCATCCGAATGTCCATCTACCAAAGAGCGCAATTTTCGTTAAATTAAACGGACCGAATCAATTACCCCATAGAACTTTTTTACTTCGCCTCGGGTTCACTCACATAAAAAACATAAAAATATAATTCCCATGTTAAATAATAATGCGCGAAAGTATTTTCAAAATTGAACGTCTGACAAATTAAATTTTTGTCTACTTAAAGAAAAATTTTATCTCTTCATTGAAAAAAAGAAATATTTGTCCCTAATAAATCAATTTATTTGTGGCTTTTGATTGAATATTTCTTAATGACAAATAAATATATTTGGTACAACAAAATATGACAGTTGATTCAAATAATTTTATAACTTGACGAAAATATATAATTTATTTGCTGCAAGTAATTGATATACCCATACAAAAAAAAAGAATCGGCCCATTACTGGGTCGTGAATGGCTGCCAATTTTGAAGCATCGGCAGAAGATCGGCTAAATATCAGATGATAACGGTGTGCCAAGCATTGGCCAATCGTGGGAATCAATCATCGGCCAAAGTTTGGTATCAAGAGCACTCGATCAAACCGTTGGCCAACGAACGGCGGTTAATTGTACGCCGTTTTTATAAGCAAAAAGACGGCTGCCAATGATTCACCATGCATAGGTAGCCATTGATTGGCCAATCATTGCAAACCAGGCATCAGCCGATCTATGGGAAAATTTCGAAGCTCGAGCTTCGGTGACTTTGTATGGGTATTTGTGGTAAAGATATTAAAGTTGTGACAAATAACCTAAAATTTGGCGATACTATACATATATTTGAAGCTCTTATTATACGCAATTAAACTACTCAAATATATGTTATCTTTCTCACAATTAAATATTTATTTGGCCATATCCAAATATACAATATCTTTGGCTCAAATAAATTTTTTTTTCAGTGTTGTAAATTAAATATTCGTTTTGTTATTCAGTCCACTAATCGTGACATCTAAAAGCAATGGAATCTCGTTCAAATAATATTGATCCTCAGTAAATTGCAATGAAAAATATTAAACGCTGACGCTAACAGTGACGACGGTATTATTTATTCAGGATTATTCGAGTGACTTTTAACTTTGCGCAACTTTAAAATAAATAGATTTTTTTTTAATCATACACAATAATAACAATAATATCAGGATAATAAAATGACAAAGTTATATGAGAGTTAATTTATATATACATATACATATATATAAAAACTTTCTCACAGAATAAAAGCAAATATCTAGCTTTCACGTTGTCGTTGCGAATAGACGCACCCACTCAATGACTTTAAAAGTGAATAAGTGTGCATTGATAGCCGACGGCAGTGGCAATAACGTACGCGTTAAATCTTTAGCTCCCACAGCCCCCATCAGAGCAGATCGTTAGCAAGACACGAGAAGAGAAGAGAAGACGACCCGGACTCTGGAGAAAATTCCGGAAATAATGCATACTGATACTGACTAGCACTGAGGCAAGACTTCGAGTGACGGGCACAGGAGTGTACAAGACTAAGTGAACGACTGTAAATAAGTGAACGTGGTATAGGTTCGTGCTCTGCGTACATTACTGACCAAATGCTGAGCACAGAGCTGTGATTTATCGACGTCAGGCTCGTTACCGTGAAAGCTGATAATTCCTCCTCTCTCCAGCTGCTTTTTAAAACGAAACAACGAAAAAAAAAAAAATGGCTAATTACAATAGCAATATTATATTATTGCAATTACAGCGAGTGCTGGAAGCCGTCACAAGAATATAAATAAGAGTAGATGTTTAGACCACAGAGAAAATGAAGAGAAAGGACCGCGTGGTGCGCCATGTTACCCAAGAATCGTATCAGACTACGGACTCGATTTGTTATCGTACACACCTGCCGTCCCGTTCTGGGACAATATAAACCGCTATCTTCATCATCATCTCAGATGCATCAGCCAGCTCGGGTCCTCTTACGCTGGAATAACGATGCTAAACTCTACGGTGCCGGGATGTACTCCAGAGTCAAGTTTAGTCCACTCTGGTCTTCATCTATATCAAGGCACATGCATAATAATAATCGTGAATAAGAAATATAATCGTGAATATTGCGTTTCACTTGGTAACGTTCATTGTCCTGGTCTGACAAGCCTTCTATCCTTTTGCTCATCATCATCACATCTATTCTTTATATACATAACAGTAACAATCATAATAATATATTCACATGCATATATATGTATATAATCGTATAAACTGATGGAAATAGATACCAGGAAAGAATAAATTAATGACTGGAGCTGGAGACCGAGGCTGCGGACTCCAGAGCATTTTTGTTTTGAGGACTTTGTTTATTTGGCGGGTAAATAAAATTAATAAGTAATCGTATCAATAAATTGCATGGGTTTATGATGTTGATTAATAATTGTAATCAATAAAATAAAAATGTGTGTACATGGGTCTGTGTGCGAATCTGGTGCTCGTTATTCAATAGACTCGGTCGGCCGATTCAACAAGACGCCCGGGGCCGCGTCCTTCATACGCGTTTCTCGATGCATCTAACGGTTTGCCGTTAGGTTTAAGACGCAGCTTGATGTTGATGCTGGTGCTCCTGCTACATGGGCTGCATTAGAGTTCGTGGCAGAAAGAGAATAATAAGAGGAGAGGAGTTGGTTCAGTTGAGAGATGGACAGAGAATGTAGGGTAACGTAAGACATAGAGAGAATAAATGTAAAAAAGTTAAATAAAATAATGAAAGAGAGAGATAGGTGGTGAGAGTCTGCAGCACATCTCCTGCGTAATTTACTTGTCCGGCCAGCGGCGTTGTCTCGTTAACTCGCGATAGGAATTAAGGAGATCGATCGTTGTACGGTGAATCACCGGACTGAGACAAAGACGGTCTAACGAGAGATAGAAAATGTATATAGGTGCACTTACAGACATTGACATTTCTTTCGTGACCCAGGATTTTTCAACTCAGGCCTTCTCTTTTGTTATAAATTCCGTCTATTGATGTTTACACTGCTGGAGATTTTAATTGGTCTTTTATCTGAGATACATCGAAAATACCAATAGAATATACCTTTTTATTTTAATTATGTCGGTCTCTGTAAAATTGTCACTCTCTGTCGGACACAACGAGCTATTTATTAACGTCGAATTTAATTTAGTGCACCGTACACTTCACACGCCGAATGTGTCGTCGCTCAATCCAGTAAGAGTTTAATTGGACAGCGATTATATATATTATTCGTTTACTACTTACTACAATGATAATATTTATTCAAACGTGCTTGTCTTGTGCAAGTCACTTTTAAGACAACCTCGAGTGATTAAGTGCAATTATTTTTTTTTTGCATGGAGAAAAATGTTTAAAAAAAATATCTGGTTTTGCCTCCCCTTTCCACTAATTTTTACTAAACTTTTTTAACTTCCCGCTAAGAAAATTGTAAATTTTCAAAAATTCGGGAAGTTACTGGTTTCGGTCGGATTTTCGGAAATCGAGTTTTCATCAGATGTTGACGTTTTGAGGTCCTAGGAAGCTATTCTGACTATTCCCGGATGGACGTCCGTGTGTATGTGTGTGTGTGTGTGTGTGTAAACATTTTTTTGTCCGACGATATCTTTGGAACACGGAAAAAAAATGAACTATATAAATTGAGAATGACAAGTAGTATAATGATAAAGTGATCAGTATATATCATCATTCTAAATAGTAATTTTTTTATTTATGATTAAAACGTGAATAATTACAGGATAAGTATGAAAATTTATTGTCTATGTAAGAAAAATTACTATTTGAACTTTAAAAATCGTAACGGATACTGTAAAAATTGACACGTATTATAAAATTTACTATTTGAATATTAAAATTCCCCATTTTGAAAACCGGGTTCCGGGTTATAATTTCAAATAGTAATTTTTAAAGTATATTTTTTTCCGCGTAAGTTTTTGTGAACCCTTTCGATTGGTTTATCGACCCGGTTGTCAATATGGGGAATTTTAACATTCAAATAGTAAATTTTATAATACGTGTCGTCTATTTTCTAAGTATCATTTACGATTTTTAAAGTTCAAATAGTAATTTTTCTTACATAGACAATAAATTTTCATACTTATTCTGTAATTACTCACGTTTTAATCATAAATGACAAAATTACTATTTAGAATGATGGTATTCACTGATCACTTTGTCATTATATTACTTGTCATTCTCAATTTATATAGTTCATTTTTTTCCGTGTAGAATTGATTCGATTTTGGTGTAGATCGGTCATGTAGTTTACGAATTATGCGAAGAATACAAATTAAACATTTTGTTTGTTTTTGGTTTTTTGCGTATAACTTATAAACTACTTGCCCGATTCGTCTTAAAATGTAATCAGTTTTAAGTCTTGTTGAGCACTTTCGATTGCCACCAAAAACGTTCAAATCGGTTTATTCCATCCAAAGATATCGTCGGACCAAAATTACAATTTTTCAGTGAAGGTATGTTTTACCAGCCTAACAAATTTTTGAGCCCGAGCTCAAAAATTTACAAGTAATAATGTTTCCGAGCTCCCTGAGCTCGAAAACAGCGGCAAGTTTTGGGGCTGGCCCGCAGAGTCAGGCGGTTTTCAGACTTTTTTATTTATTGTGGAGGGGATAAAAAAGACCTTTAAATAAATATAATATTTATGAAAACGATGAAGTCAATTAGTAGTTGGAATTAATGGAAAATGTAATAAGCTGTCAGTATAAATAGTTTAGCTGAAGTTATCTTGTCATTTATTACGAACATTTGGCGTATTTTGAACAGAAAGTATGGGATTATTGATATATATATATTTATGGAGATTTAATTGACTGAAGAGTATATAACAATGTGCATGACGATTAAACGTAATATCAAAATAGAAAATTTATTGGGATTATTGTTGAATGCAGACTCAAGTATTGGAAATTATTTTCCATCAATTAATTTTAAAATGAAGATAACAGGTTGGGATATGGATGAGGAATAAATTAATCGCAAATGTAATCAATTGACCGGATTTATTATCATATTTATTATTGTCGATTGTCGATAATACTTTCGGATTGAGCAGATGATTTATTATCAAATGAGTTGTGCAGGCTATTATATCAAAATTTGAATTATTGATTGTGCGTAATTATCATACAGGACAGGAGATTTAAATTGCCAGGGCTTTAGCACTCGACATAAATGTTACACTAATTACATGAATTTTCATGTCCATGTCCATGTTCATGCACATGCACATTTATGGAGAAACGTGTGCTGGCAAGATAATATTTAGCTATTCGAGTTTTTAATTTAAAAAAAAAAAATTCTGTACGTGCCCTGACCTCGGTTGCCGATCGCTGCTCGCCACTGCCGCTCGACCGGATGTTGCTGCCGTGGGTAATCATTTTCTGCCATTCTCGTAAGATTAACCGACGCGCGAGTTGGATTTGAAATTTTCGACAGATAGATTGAATGAGACTCGTCCAGCTGTACTCTATTTGCAACTTCGAGCTTAATTGACTTCGGGTTATTATTATTTTTAATTTTTCACTAAAAAAAACATAATTTTGAGTCTTGTGACTTATGAATTCTAATCGATACCGCGAATCGATGGAAGTCAACGAATAAAATCGATTACTTCACTGTAAAAAGAGCGGTGTTAAAAATGGACTCATTTTAACTCCACCCGGTGTTAAAATGAAATTACATCGGTGTACTCTCTAAACATGAATAAGTGAAAATAAGTGAATATTCACTAATTTCAAGTGCAAACCGAGTCACTAATTTCAAAAATGGTTCGGTTGGCACTCAGAATTAGTGAATCTTCACTTATTTCACTTATTCATGTTTAGAGGGTAGGAGGCGTAATTCGGCGGTGTTAAAATACCGGTGTAAAAGCGGAGTAAACTGCCTCCGCTTGCTCTCTTAGAATGAATCAGTGAAAAGTGTTTCAAATCAGTGAATATTCATTGCATAAACAGTCCCAAGTATACCACTGATTGAATAAGTGGAATATTCACTGATTTGCAGCACTTTTCACTGATTCATTCTAAGAGAGTGAAGTATAGTAATCGCGTAAGTAAAAATATTCACAAAGTAAAATATTTTAACACCGGTAAAAAATATCTACACCGGCGGCAGCGTTATTTGGACACCGGGGCATTTTTTTTAAGACCGGTACAGAATATTTACATCGGTCGCGGCGTTCGGTGTTGAAATTTAACACCGCTAATTTTAACACCTACACCGCTTGGACTTACCCCGGTGATTTTTTACCGTGATGATATGTTGTATAAAAAATAAAAGTGAGTTAAATTATTGAATCTGATGGATTTAAAAATACGTTAGAGGTTAAATCGAAAGTAAACCCATTAATAATAGAGGTAAATTTTTTAAAGGGCAAGTTAAGTTTTAGTTTGTAGGTAGGTTGGGACAGAGGATGGGTGACTTAAAAGCTCTCGTGAAAAGCAAAATAAATTATGGCCGAGTGAGTGAGCGAGCGAGAGAGGTGCATATTTAATTCGAGCAATTAATGCCGTCTTGTAAAACACGCCACTGTGGGCAAGAGGGAGGAAGAAATGCGCGGGGGTGTTGGGTGTATAAGTTAGAAGAAGCTCGGAAGGCGCAATGTTACCGTCACACCCCACCCTGGCACCCCGGCACTCGAGTAGTAATGAGTCCGATAAATCAACTGCTTCCACGCCTTTAAACTTTGGATAACTCTCATCGCGTTTGTTTTGTTACACTGACGTACACGGATAAAATCGTAGAAAGTGCTTTTTCAAATCCACTCATCACACTATTTTCATTTTTAAACTAATTTCAAATTATACATAAAATATTGCCCCGGATACGATTCGACAAGTGTTTTTTTTATTTTTTTTCTACCACGATTAAATAATAAAAAGGGAATTAGAGGCAGTGGAATTTTTTTAGCCGGCTAATCCTCGGCAGCGTACCCTCGAATTTATGACGATCGATGGCCCGTAAGTGGCAGCTTGTTTGCGTGAAAAAAAGTACCGCAGATTGCCCTTCTTAATCCTCAGGACTTAAACGAGCTGTTCCGCGATTTTTATGCACGCTTATAGCTCCTATGACGGGTCTGTCTCATTTGGGTCCTCGACATTATTTCTTCTCTCAACTCGGCAGCTTAATTCATTAAAAGCTCGGCACATCGCATTTGTTCACGACACTCCCCAATTTCAAAATTAAATATAACCGTAGTAATAAATGTAGACGCTTAGCCAACCAATTAAAATCCCGCTGTCCGTATTTATCTCCGTCAAATTCATTTCTCGTTAACAGTTTAGCCGGCTCAAAAATATAACAACAATTAACAAATAAATTAAATAATTATTTTGTTATTTATGTTGATATTAATAACCGTATCTTGTTAATGGCATGAGTGCCCATTGTTGTGTCGTGTAACATGGCTTATTAAAATTATAACCTCGGCAGCCGAGGGTCTGGATAGGGTTGACCGCATCCTCCCTAAAGCCTCACGGAATGAACCGCGAGAAGCCAAGACACAAACCGGACTGGGAGATGTTGGTTGGAGCAGTATCAAGAAGGGTAAGACTGTCAAGTTTAAGCGTATGAGTGGTTTATGTGAATGCCCGGGGACCTTGACCACCAGAGATTACTCCGAAGGTCCTCTCTATGGACAAGACGAGTCCTACTAACCAGCAGTTGTAGCAGAGGCCAAAACCGCGAGATGGGCGTACGGAGCTAGAGCTAGACCTGGAGCTGGGGGTTATTCTACACTGCGTGCTGGATTAATGTTATTGCTTTGGCAATTCCCTTAGTCTCACGTGGACAAAGCGAGATTAACACAGTAGCCATACTCCTCTGCACGCTACATATTAACATTTCACTTGAGATTCAAACCATCAGCTCTATATAGTTACTAACCTAATCTTGGATCTACTTTTAGAAAATATTTTTTATCAAAAATCGATGGCACACGGAAAAAAAAATAGGTGCTGCAACAGGACGCATTCCTGAGAGAGCAACGAGATAAAATCATGCTGCTGCAACAGGATTTTTCGTAAAATCAATAAAATAAGGAACAAATTTCATGGGCCAATTTTTTTTGTCAGTATAGTAAAATTTAAAAATTGAAAAAAAAATTAAGTTCGGGAAAAAATTCCACTTTTAAAACTCAAATTTTTTTTTTAAATTTGAATTTTTTCTAAACTGCTATCTTAAAATGATCCAGTGAAATTCCACTGATTCAACCAGTGAACTAAAAATATGTAAGCGCGCGGGTACAGCAGCATTCTGTACATGAGTATTTTTAAGTGTTTTATTGTGTCAATAAGTGAATAATATTTATTTATTATCTTTATGTAATATTTCAATTAACTTTTATATAACAATAATAATTATAAGACACAATTTTTACAGAGTATAAAAATAAATAACTTTGGAGTAACTTCAATAGCTTGGAGCTAATAATTAAATTTTTATAATTCCTAATATATATTATTTATTTTAATACTAAATAATTTATAATTAAATATAATTGTTATTAATTAAGACTCTTTTAGTTCACTTTGGTTTTAAATAAACGTTTATAATAAAATAAAATTAATCTAACCGATTTTCTTTATATTTATATAATACACCGGCGTATAACTGGTTCAACCAGTGACCCAAGCGATCATCATAATCCACTAGTTGAATCAGTGAATTTCACTGGTTGAACCAGTGATCGCTCGATTCACTGGTGAATCAGTGGATTTCACTGGAGAATCAGTGAAATTTTCCTGGTTCATTTTAAGAGAGTGAATTTTTTTCTAAATTTTGAAATTTTACTATACTGTCAAAAAAATTGGTACGTGAAACTGGTTCCTTATTTTATCTATTCCACAGGGAAAATCCTGTTGCAGCGCCTATTTTTTTTCCGTGCAGCTTGCGATTTTTCGCGTGAGGACGCAATCAGTTCTACGATATATAGCTTTATTATAAATCATCAAAGAATTGTCGGACAAACAATTAGAAGCGTAGACGAAAATAATGATATGGGCGATAGTAATTCGCGGATAATTGGGTGGAATCCGATAACGAAATCAAAACAATATGCACGGCTGGCCGAGTAGCTCTTTGACAACGATCTGTTAGACCCAGCTGCTCCGAGTAATTAATGAGGGCTAATGAACTGCTCATTATGCTCTACATAGCAAAATATAAAAGCTGATAGATTACACGGGCTTGAATGATTATTTTAATCTCGAGCGGCCGTCGTTCCGAGCGATTTTCTCTAATGCAATTCAATGCATTGCATTTAGTTAGTGCCTGTTTTTATTTTATTACCGATAATTAATTATTAATTATTAATTAGTTGGTATTTTTAAAACAAAGAGCAGAGCGAGCATCTGGAGAAAAAGGTCGTTAACACCTACCCGGACAAATCACTCGATTTTCTCGTACTATTTTCCCGCGGCACGTCCGGCAAATAAGGAAACACGATGTATCACCCGGGGGAGACGACAGGGCAGTTAGAATTTACGGATGGGGATCGAGGGCCGGGTGGAAGGGCAGAAGGGGCAGCAGAGAGCAAAGAAATTGAAGGTGGTTTACTGCCAGCCGGTAATGACGAAACAGATGGCCTCCTGCGGGACGATGTCTCTTTCTTGTTTTATCTACCCGCGAGTGGATGCGATGAGTGTGAAATGAATGTGGAGTGCAGAGTGTGTCCCACAGGAAGACGAAGATGGGAAAAAGTATAGACGAGAAAATGGTTGTAAGCGAGTTGATGAAGTAAAGCCATTATTGGTCTAGGACAAAACCCACTCGGTGACTTTATTGCCCTGGGTTTGCCTCAGTATACAAACAATACAATACTCAATTCTTTCCCTAACCTACTAATCGTCAAAGATTAATTGTGATGCGAAAAATAAAAAGCTCGTTATTTTTTTTAAAGATAATTTTATACTTCAATTAAAGTACTTTTATAATCCGTGACTTTTTTATTTCTTCCCATTTTTTTTACGGGAAATCGCACGCGAGAAGCCGCTCGCGTGATGAGACATTGTGATATCGCGTCGTCTTCAAGTTCTTAGTTCTGCACGAAACCCAGCCAGCACTTGAGCGGCAAAAGACCACAAACGGGGATTCGTGCGAGAGCTTTTTATAATTTTCTGCATTACACTCGCGATGGCTCGCCCCTGTTCGTCCTGCCAATCAACCTATCGGCTGATACAAGAATCTTAAATAAACATCATACCGTCCCGATAAATTTCAACACCTCAGCCTTTGAACAAAAACATTTATTGTAAATAAAATACAAGTGATTAAAAAATCCAAAGTCCCGTTTTGCAGGAGCTGCACCTCGGAATGATAAGACGGTTTTATTTGTGCGACCAAACCGGCTTCTCGTCACGCCTCTGGGGTCTTCTATTCGCGCATCGGCACAGATTATCATAGATTTTGATGAGTCATCGCTGGATGGATACAAGCTCGGAGCTTCCTCGATTCTATTAGCAAAATAAATAAAGTTAAACCCAATGAAATAATAGAGGTACGTTGATATAATATGACGAAGAGGACATACCGAGTTGTATTTGCTATCACGCGGGGCATTGATCCGTGTGCCAGGTACTGCAAGACGAATACGAGTACCGATGCAATTTTCCAGAGTCATCCGTGGATCGTTATACCCAAGAAGTATATAAATAAAATAGCATTGCCGCAGAGGCTGGTATGGTAGTGAGTAACTGAGGAGTATAAAGTGTAAAGTATGCGTGCGGAATCGAACGCGGATACTTTTGCGATCTACGCCGTAACGAAGTATTCATGCATCTCGATTCCGATCTGACCCGTGAGGCGATACCTCGCGGGACACTTTGACGCGGATTCCGCTGCACGGGCCTCGATGACATAACCGGTTGGACTGGCTCGAGAATTTACCGCACTAGGAATTACTCTAGCTGATGCCGGTGCTTGCGCTGACGCTAACCTCAACGCTTATAAATATTCTTATTTATTTATTTTTTTTCCGCCGAAGAATTAATAGATGACGCGGAAAATTCATAAGCTAGATCTCGAGATTGATGGCGTTTAGTTTGGCGCCGGACAAAAAATTTATGATCAGTTTACGAGCGCTGTAATCGTCTCGCGAGTAACACAATACAGAGGCTAATTATAGAGCGTTAAGCATACAGGGTCTCCCGATACGATGTACATATTATAAACATGGGCACTATATACGTAAACTCTAAGCCCTCCCGAGTAGTTTAATTTTTAGTTTTATTTATTTTATTGTTATGTTTTTCTTTTCGTTAACGCTTTTGGTTAAGTACACATCGTCGTTCTATTCACGTCCCCGTCGTCGAGTCGTGAATCAAAATGCCTAAGACTCAGTTATTGTCGTTGAATTTCTAGTCCGTTGAGATACGTGATGATTTTTCGTGAGCGACTTTTTTGGCTGGTAATTATCGCACCGGATACTTTATTATTATTTATGTTTTATGTTTTATTATTGCTGCTGTTGGCGTAAGTGTTGTTGGTGTAATTAAAGAAAAGCAAAGAAAATAAAAAAATGGAATATGGTGACAGGGCTGTTTCGACGAGGCGACGTGTAAAATAGACACGAGGGAATACCGCGTTAAGAAGCTGGTGATTAATGACATCCAGGATCAAAAAAGATTGCTTTACCCTTCGTTGTCGTTGTCTTGTTTTCTTACACATGCTTCACATTTGTTGCTATAATTATTATTATTATCATTTTTATTTTTGTTGAGGTGGTTGTCGGCTGGGGATAATCAAATTAATATTAATAAATTTAAAAGAGATCATGACATTTTTAATTATCTTTTGATTTGGCAGTTGGCAAATAACTTGAGCTAATTCTCAGTCGTCACGTTTATTTCTCGTTAGTTTAACTACAAATTGGTGTGTCGAAATACACACTTGGAGACTTGGCTACACGATTACTTACTACGCTATAATATTTCAAAGTATTTTACAGTCATTCGAAATAATGCTGCAGTGGAATTTCTAGAGTCATTTCAAACGAGTGACAATTTCTCATTTGTCAGTCTTTTGTTACAGTAATTAGTGACACTGCATTTTTTTAAATTTATATTTTCTTACACGGAAATCAATAGATACTTATTTTAGTTAACAATCATACAAATTCGGGGTAAAATGGACTCTATGACAAAAATTTTTTTTATCTTGAACTTTTTCGGTGCCCGTTTGACCCCGAATGCCGAAACATCACTTCGCAATTCATAGTAACCGTAAAATAAATAGAAAATTAATTTTTTCGTCTTTCACCAAATGTTTGAGCTGCCTGATTAGCGCCAGCCTTCTCTATAAAATATTTTCTCTTTAAAAATATTTTCCAAGTTTCATCCAAATAAAATCCTCATATTTGCTTTACTTTTTTAACCACTTTATTTACCCACTCATAAATATAATAAAAATAAAGGAAATTCGTTTGAATGTCAGTAGTATCAATATTATATTGAATATAATTTTTCCTGGACGAATTATCGGTAAAAGGGGTTGCTGAGTCCAGTGGGATTGAGCGTAGGATGTTTGCGAGGAGCAAACGGCGCTAATTAAAATCCTGCAGTGAAAGAGACTCAGAGGTAGGTAATCAACGGATGCCCAGCGGGTTCCGGACCTACGATGCTGGTCAATAGCCAACATATATATGTATCTATATCTATATCTATATACTGTAGGAGGGTGTGCGTAAGTCTTTACCCGTTAGCTGAAAATCAAGACGATACCGCCCGCGGCCGCTGTCGCGTTTGCTCAACTTCCTCGCATCCTCTGATATTTCACATGTTCATCCTGTTATTTATCTGAAAATCAGCTTTCAATTTACTCAAACATCCATATCTCGGTCTACCTGATTTATTTTATTACCCTCCCTCAAAATTTCATTAAACCGAACCGAACCGAACTGGACTAAGAAATAGTACACTGTAAAAAGAGCGGTGTTAAAATAAAATTACACCGGTGTAGGAGGAGTAATTTACCGGTGTTAAAAATACCGGTGTTAAATCAGGGTAACCAGTGTAAAAGCGGAGTAAAACTGGTGTGAAAGCGGGGTAACCGGTGTAAAAACGGAGTAATATCGGTGTAAAAGCAGAGGTACCGGTGTAAAAGTTGGGTAAACTGCGTTCGCTTGGAGTGTCAACTTTAAAGATTAAAAAACACAAAAAATGTCAGTTCTTTATGAAAATTAATGAAGAATATTATTTATTAACAAGTATAGTGATCGAGTAAGTACAAATATTCACCAAGTAAAATATTCTAACACCGGTAAAGAATACCTACACCGGCGGCGGCGTTATTCTAACACCGGTCTAGAATATTTACACCGGCAGCGGTGCTATTTTAACACCGGAGAATTTTTTTTAACACCGGTACAGAATATTTACACCGGCGGCGGCGTTATTTTCACACCGCTTTCGGTGTTGAAATTTAACACCGCCAATTTTACCACCTACACCGCTTGGACTTACCCCGGTGATTTTTTACAGTGTAGTTATGATAAAGAATAAAAAGCACTTAGCGGCTTGTACTCGGGCTCTGCTCAACTGAATGTCGAACTCAATGGCTGGGTGAGAAAAGGAGCGAGCAAGTTTTAGCTTCTATTAATAATTCAAAGATCTCTGCAATGTAATGTAAGTAAAGAGCTGCCGGGTTGTAGGTTGGCAGTTTGTTATGCAGAGAGAGAGCTGTAGCAGAAGCAGAATGGAGGAAAATAAAAAATGAAAGCATCTTAGGCGACGATAACCAGAGCGACGTTATGCTGACGGGTGGCCCGTTTTCATTTGTTTGGCATATACGACTCCATCCAGTTGACAAACACCCGAGTTAACATACGACTTTAACATACACACGATGACTGAATAAGATAAAAACAAATGAAAGTAAAAAGCGAATGGAGCACAAGTTTGTGTATATGGTTACTGTATTGTGAAACAGAAAATACGTCCAGCAGAGCGTTTACTTTGAGAAGAAAGAGAAAGACCGAGTGGGAGTTGGAGCAGGAGCAGGAACGGCAACGAGAGTTGTGACTAATATATGTATGTTCGGGGACAGGCGACAGAAATCGCTGCGGTTTGTTTACACAAGATGTTATTCATCGACGACAACTACGGCGAGCCGAAAAGTCTTCTGGAAATAGAACAACTCTGCTCTACATGCTACATCTTGGCAGAACATGACGAGCAATAGGGGAATTCGGATTGAGACAGTAGATGCCCAAGTGAGAAGGAATAGCTCGGGATGATTGAGAAGGAGTAGAAGAAGGAGGAGAAATGCGTGGGACTGTTAAAGATTTATCATCATTTAATGGAGGCTGGATCGTAAAAAAAGTTCCTACAGCACGGGATTAAATTTTGTCAACGAGTTTGTCAAAAGTTATGTCAACACAAGTCACTTGCCAACAGCTGGCTGTAGCTGGTTATTTTATTTCCTCGTATATATTTAACGACATTAAACAAGACAAGAGGATTCGAGATGTCTATCAAGACTCGAGATCCGAGCTTATTTCAGTTCGCTAGACGTTAGAGCCGCTAAATAACAGTAATGCGATTTAAATTTATTGGTTAATTATTTTCGACACACGTCAAAGTGTCTGAGGATCTCCTCAGAATGCCTGCATATATTTAATTAACTGTTTGAAATATTCTAAATATTTACGAGTAGGATTTTAAAATAGTCGGTGGTATATAACATGGGGGAAAATGCGTGAGAGTTAAATTAGAGGTGGAAGTGTAAGTCCTCGGATGATCATTGCGTGACCCGGAGCGAATGTTCGTCATGGCCACGGCACAATTAATAACGCGGCCGATCTGTGGGTGCGGTTAGTTTAAGTAATACTGCTCTAATCTAATGCTTGTGTGCTGGGTTATGTGTAGCAGCGATTGGGATAACGAGAAAAAAATATGACCGACGGTGGAGTGAAAATAACGCCGACTCATCAGCCTGGTGATTTTTCCTCTTATTTCGTTCATTACACCGACGATTATTTTTCCCAACTGCCGCCACGTCACCAGCATCTACGCCGCTGGACGGACGTATAAGGGAAATGTTGGTTTAGGAATAAGTTCCATAAATATTTTTAGTTGTTTTACATGGAGATAAAAGTAGTCGAGGTACAGCTAGGCATGGATGTATGTACATATGGATGTAATAGTTATTCTATATGGATTTACATAACGACCGACATGGTATCAACTTCGATGAGGCAATTTAGCCGAGTTGCTCTGCGTCGGAATAAGGATGAGGGGGTGGGGAAAAGGGACCTGAGGAAGAGGTGGAGGAGGCAGAGGATCAAAGCGGCGAAACAAAATTACCGGGACGTGCGACACGAGAGTCGTGGTAGCCAATTTGTGTAAGTTGTTACTTCGATATATCTTGTGCACTAAAGACGAATCATCTTCATCCTTCTACATCACGATCGTTCCGCGATTCTACTCGGCTACAGAGTTAGCCACTGTACTGGTCTGATGTACTTATTTTTATTATTATTATTGCTATTGTTATTATTAATAGATTTGCGGTATGCGTCGAGTTGACGGGATGTCTCTGTCTCTGGAGTGACGAGAACAAAATGAAAAAGACATCGAGATCCCAGTTGTTAAATTTCTCACGCGATAATTACCGTCTTCTCCCTTAAGTCGAAGGCTGGACCCTCGTTTCGAGCGATTGGGCGAAGGCGTCGGATCAGGGCTCGGTAATTACTTTTGTCTGAATTTTTTTTTCGTCCAGTCTGCTGACCGGGAGTACCGGGACGCGGTGCTTGGAAGAGGATTAGATACGAATAAAACAAAAAAGGAAAATAAGGAGCAAGTGAAGAACAAAATAACAGTAACAATGAAAGACGACTTGAGAGATGTCGATAATCTCGAGGTCGTACCGAGGTCTGTGGTTGACGTGGATTAATCACTTGGGCATGTGCTGCGGCCAACGACGCGACGCTGACTCCGCATCAACCACCGCCATAACACCATACCACTCTGCTTATATCATATCAACGGGTAATTGAATGATATCCAGATGAAAAGCTCCGTGATTTTGTTTTTTTATTCTTTTTTGTAATGTCACTGCATACCCGGATGGCAGTTTACTCCTGCGTTAAACGATTCCCGCGTGACTTGCACTCTCTTGTATAGTTTTTATGTATACAAGTGCTGCGCAATTCAATTGACAGCTCGGATAAAACGTACATTCACTTTGATTTCAATTCTAGACAATCTTTGTATTATTCCTGATAGAATATTTTCCTTTTTTTGCGCGCGAACTGAGTACTCTTAATAATAGAAAAGAGTTTTCACTCGGATAAGTTGCCCACTGAGAAAATACTCGACGAGTTATTTTATAGAAGGGAAGTCGTAACTTCTACTTCAATACATAAAATTTTTTTTCACCATCTAAATTATTTTTGCAGAGGAAAAAAATTTTTTTTGAAAAAGACACACGAACTGGGACACAGCGGATACCTGAGATAGTCTTTAAAAAATTGTTCTAGTGACATATCTCATTTCCGTGTGCAGATTTAGCGTCTTGGTGTTTTGGTGTCTTGGTAGAGGCATCTGATGCTGGCATATATCGGACCAGCTATCGCCAGTCCTTGAAGCCGAGAGGCCTGGTCGTAAAAAGAGTAAAATAAAAGGTAAATAAAATAGAGAAGAGACGATGAGGATGAAGAACAAGATGGGAGATGAGTAGTCGGGTCTGTGAAGAGTGGGTACGACAAGGAGTTATGATATCAGCGGCGATCGGCGTGCCAAGTGAAAACACGGTGGCGTGAGTAATATAGAACCACAGGGTGATCCTTTACGGCAGTGAGTGGCTCCACCGCAGAAGGAGAAGGACCCAGTCAGTGGGCACAGCACACATCATGATAATAGACCGGGTGGGGGCCGGATCGCGGGGGAATAAAATGATCCAAGCGAGATGGTATCGCGATCCTCCGAAGCAACCCTGAGGAAAGAAGCGAGAGGGTCAAGGTGATGCGATCCCGGAGCAGTCATCGTCCCCCTCGTAAATAAAGACTCCGGGATATGATGCCCGAGTACGAGCTACCAGTGCCAATCCACTCGTCCGCAGATGCATCATCAGTCCTGTGCTTCTCATCTCGACGGCTACGGCCCAGCCACCGGATTCCCATTCTCCATCTAGATACTTTTCTCAACGTACCTTCGATTGAGATTTGCTCAGAATTGTTACTTGTTTTTATCATTATTATTTCTTTTATTAACTCGAGCCAAAGGAGATATCCAATCCCAGTAGCTTCAATTTTCAGTCGATACCACGAATCCCTCGGCGTTTCCACCTCGCGATTCCACAGCAAGAAAAGTGAGCCTACAAATTGAGCATCAGCTCTAGAGCTATCATCATTCTCGGGACTTGATTTAGACTGTGGTTTCGCTACCGTTCACGTTCAATCATCTTCCTCCTACCTTCCTCCTCCAACCTACTCTTTCCGTCTACATTTTATTTTTTATCCAGCTAAAATAATAACAAATTTCACGCTTACCCTACACCTGTTCACTTAAAAAGTATCAAAACACCTCATCCTAGCGCCCGTGCTCACGAGTGATTATTGGAAAAAGGCAGCTGGTTATTTAAAAATAAACGCCGCTGTACATCTGATTGGCACCTTCCCTGTCATCCACCAGATTATCAGAGGCATAACCTCCCGGGTTCATTAATCCACAGTTATTACACGGACCCTTTTTTAACCAGCCTCACGTCTATATATCAAGAGGATCCGAATTATTATCCGCGCATTATAAACCCCTCGATGCAATTCGATGACTACGATTTGAATGATTGGACGTTGCGGATGCCGGGCTATCGAATAACAGCCGTCTCGATGATCTCTCGTGTGCATACTGTAGTTCACCACACAACAGTCTTGCTCACGTCTGTTTATATGTATATGGATAGATGTATTTAATAGGTAGAGGTAGACACGGCATCTGGTTTTGGATTTAATGGGAAACCCATGAAACCAGACTGCCGAAATTCACGTCGTGATTAGTTATAACATGAAATACTCTCTTCTTATTCACTGTTTTTATTTATACTCGTTTCGGGTATAATTCTAAAGGCCACCGTCATCGAGATCCTGATGCTCGTGTGTCCCCTATCATTTAATACTAACACTGTTTATATCGTGAATACTCTTATTCCCTTTTGCAACGTCTACACGAATGTTGTTTAACGAAATACTTACCGATAATACTGCTGGTGTGGTTTAATTCTCTGGACAAGTTGTCACGCAAACTCATCGTGTGTCCTAGTGAAATGAGAATCTAACCTATTTCGCACACGCAAACGTTCCCAAAAAATATATATCATTTGGTTTATTTTATTTTATTTAATTTGCTTTACTTGAAAGTCTATTAGATGTACAATTTAGAATTTAATTTGCCGAGTTTCAAATTACTGCTTTATTCTAGTTCATTTTTTTTATTTTTTTTTTATTATTGTTGGGGCAAAGCTGCGATGAGTTATTGGTGTTTGGGTCTCTTGGCTTTTATTTGGCTGGGTGTGATGGAAGAGATAAATAATAAAGTTCTTAAGGTTAATGGCGCCAACGACACTGCGCTCGGTTGATTCGACATCCGGATAAAATAGTTTGATGGCGGTTACGCATCGACGATCATCACCCTCTTAGTGTCCTAGTGTTTTGTGCACTCGTTCGCGACTTCCTTCTTCCGCAAACTATTTTTCTGAGGCCAAATGATCATAAACTTCCATTTCCTCCCTCGCTTTTCGACCCCTTTTCCTCCAATTTTCTTCAATTTACAAAATTAAGACAAAAAATTCAAACATAATTTCAAATTTCTTATCATAAGATTTAGTCACTGACTTACATGGCTCGAGAATTCGCTTCTTTGATTGGATCGCCGACGAATTCGTGGACAAGGATCCGAGTTTGAGGGGCGTGTTGGTAAATAAAATTTTCTGACTCCAGAATATTTCTCAAAGCCGTCAGTCTCTTGAGGTCATCGGCAGATCTGAGGATCGCGACGTCAGCTTTTGGGTCAGGCGGCTCTGGTAAAATTGAAAACTTAACTTTGGGTTCGTTCTTTTCCTTGCTCATTTTCGAAACGGTCTCAGTTATGTCTCTTATATGTTGGACTGTTCTAGTAAACACTTCTTGCCATGCTGATAATTCATCTCGTTCTTCAACTCGCTGTTTATTTTCTTTTTTCTGCGACGTATCTGCACTCAAAATATCTTGAGTTGGAATGATTTTAAGCGGAGACTCTTCTAATTGTAGAGAAATTTCCTCACTTGCTAGGGGATGATTTGAAATATTTTCCGCATCAGTTAATTCATTTTTCATGGGTATGTTCATATTATCAGGCTTCGGGTTTACATTATTGAGCTCCAATAAATTAATGCCCCATTTTTGTCTCAAAATATATTGAGGAATTTCTTCAAGTTCCGCTTTCACAGAATAGTCCAAATTTTTTACTCCACCCGCATTTTCAATTTCCGAATCAAAAATTAAAAATTCTCTGCTTTCAATTTTAAAATTATCACTGGCCATAAAACTATTCAACCACCCGATTTTTTTATCACTAAATACTTCTAAAAAAAAAAAAATTTTTTTTAAATTAATCATAAATCAAAAAATAAAATTTGACTCTCACCTGTACCCAAAAATTTGTTTTTCAATTTAGACAAAATATTTGAACTTTTTGCCAACTGCCCATAATTTAAATTCAAAAATTCTTTTAGTAAAAACATTTTTGTAAATTTACAAAAAATTAATCGAGTAGAAGTCATACTAGAAAATTTTGTTTATTAATTTATGAGTGAATCAAGCTAAAGATAAATTGTATCACAAAACTTTCTATTGTTTATGATAGAAAAAAAATAAAGAAGTAAAACAAAAAGAAATCGAGGAAAAAATTTATGACGCATTGACATTAAATAATCGAATAAAGAGATCTTGGTAACTTTGGTTAATGACGAAAACTTTCAGTCCTCAGAGACCAGACTCGTTTCCACCCTCGAAGGACATAATATCCTTATCTAGAAAAATCGATCAAAAATTCCGCCCCAGAAAAAAAGTGGCTAATATTTTATTTTATCTCGGTAAAACAATATAGAGTATATGTCACGAAAGTAAATAGAACTCGATAATAAAAAGCGTAAGACGTAAGAATGGCGAAAATTTAAGTCGTGGTCATTCGTGCCACGTACTCAGATAACCGTGGATAAAAGTTTAAGGGCGTGTTATCGTGAGAATACGTAGGACATTAAAAAAACGCACGTGTCCTTAACGGTGGTAAGTCGATGCAATTTTAAACGGGCTATTTCCGTCCCTCCCAATCGTTTCTCCCGGTCTGGCTCGGAGAGTACGAGTGACACATGTCCCCAATGCCGCTACATGAATCCACACACATCCTCAGAATACCAAGTAGCTCTAACAAAATATTTCATACGAATTAAAATTTATCAACTCGAACAACTAAACAAATAAATATATAATATTAATCTACGGAAAAATTAGTCTTCGGCTGAGTAAACTGCCAACGGTAAAAGAATCTCGTGCCTCCTTCGAAATCCCATTTGTATTTTTTTTTATTAAAATCGTTAACGTGATCATATAAAAAGTTATAGCGCCAAGGATTCAATTGGCGCCCAGAGAAAAAGGGGTGGGGAGAAATTTTTAGCATTTAATTTTTTTTGGTAAACTGAAATTTTTTACTGAAGATATTAATTTTTTTAAAAAGAGTTTGATATTAATTTCTACTTACCCGAGTCAAAAAAAAATTCTAGTTTAGTCTTCAAAAGCCTCAATTCCTTTGATGATTTATTTGCCGCCCAGAAAGTAACTCTACTTTAGTACTCAAAATCCTCAACGAATGAAAAGTTATACTTCGGACTTTGGAAAATTTTCGATAGAAAAGGGAGGGGGGAGAATACGTCGAATGAGACTTTTAAGGTTCAGATGCGGATAAAATTATTCCTGTATGTTTTGAGTATTTTGAGGCTTTAATCCAGATTATGTTATTCCAGTTTAGTCCTCAAAGTGGTAAAATTGGTCAGAACTACTACTCTGAAGACTAAACTAGTATAACTTTCTACACTGCTATCAATCTTAAAATTCTAAATTGATCTTAAAAAACCTCATTGAGAACTTTGAGGCTTAAATCCGAATTTGTTTTTTGACTCGGGAACTGCCAACGGCAAAAAAATCTCGTGCCTCCTTCGAAACCCTATTGGTATTTTTTTTATTCAAATCGTTAACTCAATCATACAAAAAGTAACAGCGCCAAATATTCAATTGGCGCCCAGCGAAAAAGGGGTGGGGAGAAATTTCTAGCATTTAATTTTTCTGATAAATTTAAATTTTTTACTGAAGATATCAATTTTTTCTTCAAAAAGTCTGATATTAATTTCTACTTAAACTTTAATCAATTTTCAGTATAAATTGTAAATAATGAAACGTAATTACAATTACGTAAAAAATTGAGTTGGACATAAACGTGAAGCTCCCGCGAGGAGCGGTTATTTCTTAGCGGTCCAACAAGCTGGGACATTAGCAATAAATTCGTAAGTCCCCAGTGCCAAATAGCATCATAGGGTCGTGCCCACGCCTGTGCCAATTGTATAAATTGGCTATGACAAAGTTATCGTGTAGGACGTGCATCCATTTCTCTCTACCCACACGATCTTATATATTTATTTTCTCTCATTCATAATGCCTCTTCTTTTTTTATTCTATCACGTCATCCTTATTCACACAAACTACGGCAGTATCTAATCCAGGCTAGCGCGACCCTCGGGTCCTTATCGCGCGCGCACATATTTTGTCAAACCGCGAGGGAGAACAACGACCGATAGTTTACCGTGTCAAGGAAAAAACTATAAGACACGTTGCAGGTGCGTGTTCACTTCCTACATCTTCTCTCCCCTTCCTCTTGCTCGTGCTCTTGCTGTTGCTCTTCAACTTCTCCAGTATTATCTATTTCTTGTTCTCGTACTTGTGCTGCTACTTGTTCGTTTAGGTTTTTCCCTCGTGATCGTTTGAGACATCGTTCCCGTGAGGCTGACGCCAGTAGAAACGTGACGTTGAACCTTTGCCCTGCCTCACGTCTCGACATTCCTACGAAACCGTTCAGCAGATTCTTATTTTTTTCTTACAATCGCAAACCAAAAAAATAATTCCATAATTTTATCGCTCGTCATCTCTATTATGTAAATTTAATTTGAATCTCTCGGTATACAAAAAGCGATAAAAAATAATTTTTAAAATTGAAAACTACAGAATAAATAAAAACCGATTGGATATTGTAAGAGTGTGAATTAGTTAGGAAATACCCGGGGGCTCATGAAGAGAGTTTACATTCACGAGCTTTTTTTTTCTACCCTTGTGAATAGTCGTAGTCGTGGCAGCGGGTGGGTTACGAATGAAACCGCTCGTTTATCAGCAACCGACTCGAGTGAAAGCGACACCGAGGGCTGGTACGCGCGACGAATAACAATCTCTACCCTATATCAGTGAGTGTATATACAGTAAAGTCGAGTCAAGCTTTCTGCAAATCGTACTCTATACTTTCTACCACCAAAAGCAAAAAAATTTACCGTCAATATCTCGCGGAAATCTACTGAACCCGCATCCTAAGCTGGTTTTATTTATTTTTTAATCCACTCAACCGACCCCAGTTGACCAATCACTCGATCAGCTCATTGGAGCTACAAGAGCTCCCGAAATATATTTCCAATACCGATACCGAGCGAATGCCCTCTCGATAATAATTCAACGGTATTGTAAATGCAAATATATTTAAAGGGATTCAGGTTCCAGCTCGAGCTCCAGCTGATCCAATTTACTTGTTGGGTCAAGTTGTTAACTTTTTCGGGCTTTATTGTTTTTCTCAAGTGTATTATGTGTCTTGTTCGATAAAATTCAAATGCTGTAGGAAGAACCGTCGGCGGGTTCTTGTCGCCCCATTTCGCAAGTGTCGTCGTTGTGCCGGGCTAATTTGTCAGTTGTCGAGTTAGCGTACTCCTGGGGATTGCTTACAGGGGGCGGGACATCCTCCGGCACGAGCGTTGTATAATCAACCGGTGAATATCTGAACTGCTTCGGAAGCTGCTTTTGTGTATACATACCGAGTAAAGTATCTTGTCTCACAGGCTTCCTCTCCACTAAAACCCAAAGCGCTTGCTTGCCCCAATAGCTATCGCCTTCTTCACGCTCATTTATAAAGAAGAGCCTCCCGTTGGCACGCGATTGATCGTGCCCAGTTTCATCACCACGGGCCCATCCAATACTCTACTTTATACTCTGCTTCAACGAACGTGTCATAAAAATATCAAGTCGTTTTTGCCCATTATTAAATTCATATCCGTCTCGATGGATTGATTACCCACTTTCGATAAATTATTCATTTATTTATTTATTCAGATGTTGAAGTAAAAATAGCAGCAAGTAAATTAGCTCTGAATAGTCTGACAAAATATGCTTTCGTGAAATGTGTGGGATTTTCGTAATAGTAATAAGAGAAACTGAAAAATAGTGGATATGAAGTGTGGCAAGGGGAGAATAGACATAGCTAATGTAAGCCAGTTGGGTCATATCTCGGTTGTCACATGGCAGGGAAGAAGAAGAGCCGTGTTCCGGATTTTCGGGGCTTTGTAGTCATCCATTTCCCGGTGAAACCCCTCGTGTAAATTATTTAAATAAACAAGGATGAGGACGAGGACGAGGACGAGGACGAGGAAAAGGAGTAGGAGAAGGAAGAAGGAGTAGCTGTTCTGAAGATTGGCTGCCGCTATTCGCACATCTCACTCTAATACTCTATCTCAGTCACTCACTCATATCAACTGTACTCTGCTGTGTGGGTGAGTGTATTATTTGTGTATTACTCGTGCTCGGGCTCAGTGACGAACAATTACCCCCAACTGGTATGACAGACAGGGGGCGAAGAACATCAGAGCCGTTCGCCTACTCGTCTAATGAATTTTAAATTGGCTCGCATTTATAATGCGCGCTCGTTGACAGTCTTAGAGAAAGCTTTTTCGAATGACATTGTAAAATTGCCGTGTAAATGTACACACAGAACACAAGATTATTTTATTTTCTCTTCAATAACCCGAGCCGAGACGAGACGGACAGAGATATTGGCTCGTATGAATTTATTTATATTTTTAAAAGAAATGAAGCAGAGTTTTATTTAAAAATAACCAGCCATGTGGTCCATCTCGGACAAACTGATAAATATTACTCTACTCGTACACTCGTGTCTTATCTGGTGGTTAATGCCGTTTGATCTTGTACACAGTGGATAGGATGAATTGACGTTGTGTCTCTATGACATTTAATAATAACTCTTATTCCGTCTCTGTTTTATAAGACGCAGAGTTTAATTAATATTATACTGACTATCGTGTATTTATCTTGTCGACTCTGTAGAGTATCGTAGACAATACCGAGTAATACTATAACGGTGGTCGAGGAGAGAGATAGCAGGGTTGCGGTAACAAGTTTGCCCAGTCAGCCAGCCAGTGGATGTTACGCCAGTGATACACCAGAATATCCTACATATATATCTATATATATATTACATACAGTAACATTTGCAGCTTGTGATACCCCTCAGGCTACTCAGTCTGTAACTTATCCAGCACATCCACGCGTTTCCGCTTACGTTTACTTGACTTAAGTAAACAAAAAAAAAAAATTACATATTTTTTACAAGAGTTTAATTTTTAATAAATTGCAGCAATTCATAATTTTTTAATTAAATGATCCCGTGAACGGATTTTTTTATTGGGCTGAGGCATTGTTCAGAAGTAAAAAAATATGTCGGTACATTTGTCAGGGTGGAAATAAATTTGATAGAGTAAAGGGCACCCTCGTAGACTTATTGCAGGCAGCTTGAGTTGAGCGGATCTTATAAATGTCAACGAGCCGCGGAATCTGTCACACCCTCAGGACAGAGTTTGCGGTTTTTTTTCAAGGTTTGTTTCAAGTAAACCGAGTTTGAGGGAGTCTGAGAGGGTGAGATTTAAAACAATTACAAGGAGTCTTTGGTTGTGCTGAGACGAGGGGAGAGTTAATCTTGAGGGCGGTTTAATTAAAAGTGGTGCCAACTGACGGGTGGCCATCGATCAACACTCGACTTGAGCTATCACAGAATATAATATTATTATAGTATATTGTATTGTATTATTTATAAGTCATAGGTCGATATTACTGCGGTGAATAAACGTAATTATAAGAGAGATTTTTCAGATCTTTGATTTACGATCGATCGTTGGATTACGGACGGGAAATCTGTCAGAGTAACAATTGAACATCTTGGAATCCGGAATGTGTCCGACGGGAAACAGGCGTCAGATGAGAGTTGCTACATGATGGCATTCAAGGAGCGCGCGGCACGCCACGAGAATGTCCAGCAGGTGACGTTTAAACGCTTGTCTTTGTCTTCCTTTGAATTCATCATCGTCTTCTCGTTCTCAGCTAACCCTCGTTCTTGAGAAATAGAAACTTGTCGAGTTTCTCCATCAAACGCATCTCAAATTAATTAATTGGAATTTCAAATATTTTATCAACAAACGAAATTTACTTTTTTATTTCCGGAGCAGGGGAAAAGTATGTTTTAACGGTAAATTTCGTAGTCAATGGCTTTGAGGAAAGGCTGAGTAACAAGGGCAGCAAGGGTCGAGCTTTTTGCAAATTGAAAAGTCTCTTTTGATCGGCTGCATCTGCTGATCCACGGGAGTTCATAGCTAAGCTTTGACGAAATTTGTTTTTCTTCGAGTAGAGGAGGAAGCGTTTGTTGGTCGAATAAGCCGATAATATTCTGTTGAATTTGTTCTAGTTGAGCTTTAAGAGCCTTACGATCACACGAGCTCAAAGTTGCCGATGGTAAAGTGCTCGGAAGAGAATAAACGAAAAAGGATCGTGGGACTTCGCGTGCAGCAGGGTCATCCCTCGTCTTGAGAATTTATGCTCGTTGTCCCTATACACACCATCCTAACTAGTCCACCCACTTACTTACAACCCCTGCCCAGCCCTCCACGAAAGACTATACTCAACGCAGTAACTTGTGCTACGTTCTATTCCTTTTCTCTCTTGTCTTCTCTTTTCGTTTATTGTGAAGCCAGACCAAAGAAAAACTTAAGGAAGAGGGTGATTGTGGAGTTGCCAACGTCTCTTAAAATATCACCCCGTGTTTTATCATGTACTTTATATAGTCTCCAAAGTTTTTTCCTTTTACAGAAAGCTTACGATCCGATGTTACAGGTTAAGAGTTTAGGGGTTCAGAGCAGGATATGCAGCCCAATCGATTTTAAAATCTCCGGAATATGTAAAGCGGGCATTTACATACCAGCGGTTTTATCGCCGACTTCTAAACGTCTCACCAACTCTATTTTCTCTACCACTGAAACACACCCTCGGTTATATTCTACGCTATCTTCGTACAATCTCACCACCACAATACATATCAGGGATATTTCATGTGAGGACATTGGCCAGGAAGTGTTGACGGATTTATGGCAGATTCAACCGCCTGATGAAAATTTTTTACTTTTTTTCGCTTTTCTAATTCATTTCAGACTCAGACTTTTGCAATTTTTACTGACTTATTTTTTATGGTAGGGGAGGGTGGGGCAGAGCGGCCCCCCTAAGCAAATTATTACTTTTTGTGGCTTTCAACCATAAGATCACTTTACTTTTGTCCTATTTCGAACAAATTTATGAATATTTTGCCAAAATTCTGAAAAAAAAAATTTTTTTTTTGTGGGGCAGAGCGACCCCCCCTCCAAAAAGTGATAAAAAATTTTTTTTTTCGTTTTTTTTTTTTTTTTAAATTGTTTTCATCATTAAGAATGTCTCTCTTTCTCTTGACAACTATTTTTGGTTTTATATTACTCAAAAAAAATTTTTTGAGGTGTAATAAATCGTTCACTCTCGATTACCTTAGTTACTAATTGTTATTAAATAAAAAAAAAGATCAATTCTATAGTTTTACTTTATTTCAAAAATTTATCAGCTAAAAAAAAAAATTTAATTTTTATAAATTTTTAGTGACCAAATTTGCCTCTTACATCGAGAAACGGCCGAAAAATATGAAAAAATAATTTTTTCGAAAGTTTCGGCTGGTCCATTTTGCCCCAGGTGTTATGCGTAGGGCTAGAAATGTGGAATTATAATAAATTTTTTTTAATTTGACGATAAAAATATGAAAAAATCACTTTTTCAAAATTTTGAGCTTGTTTATTTTGCCCCAAATGTAATGCGTAGGGGTAAAAATGCGCAAACATATCGGATTTATAGTAATTAGTCGAAAAAAAAAAAAATTTTTTTTTTGATCAAAATTTCAGGGGGGCGGCTCTGCCCCACCCTCCCCTATATTAAATTTTAATTTAAAAATTAAACAGATAAATTGAGGTAATAATCACTGTAATATAAATAACTAACGACGTGTGTAACACAAATATTAGAGGTTAAAAAGTGAATATGACCCAGAGATCCATTAGTTTGGCTGTTGATGAAGGTCTTTTGAGGCAGAGTAGCAGCCGTAAGAGCAGTGAATAGAGAGGTACTTGGACGAGATAGCTCGTAGCATGGACACCTTAACGGACCGTCGTAACGCACCCCAGGACTTTAACGAACCGCAAATGCGTTGTTTTAACGACCTCATTAATATTTAACCAAATATCCGGAGTCTTGGGGTCAGAACTCCGGGCTATGATAGCATGGACGGGCTGATCCGTGCTCACAATTGAATACCTTCTCCATCAGACTGAATACCGACTAGGACTCTATTAAGCCCCGTATCTCAATATATAAAAAAAGTTACAAGTCACATTGACAGCGTCGAAGGAGGAAAGTTAAGAATCAAGAGATTCCTTAAGTAGTCTCCTTGAGTCCCTGGCAAATCCTCAGTCTTAATTGCCTCTATTTATGCCCCTTTGGCTTCCGATCACCCGTACCCAGCGAGAGAGTTACGTGACATGTTTATGAAGCCGCCGGCAAAAGCACTAATGCCCAATGCCCTCAATCAAGCTATCACACTCGCATTCTCTTTTCCTGCAGAAAACTAAACACCGAGTCTTTCTATTCCTTTTCGGCGCGGTATTGATCTTTGGGGGCGCTTTGATCTACCGAAGGGTCTGCTCACGCTGAAGTTGATCTCTCTCTCTGACACACACGCGTCAATCCACAAACTATTTTCCCACTGAGCTTAGATATAGATCGAGCACTTGGAAGCTGTTCCTTTTTCGACGCTACACAAACACATCTATCCTCATATCCACCAGCAATCGGTGTGTATACCGAGTCGTGTCTAAGACCGCGCACGTTCGACTAAGTTCATCATCAGAGACTCCCTTTTCTCTACCGGACTGCCTTTAACCAGCGACAGAAGTGCCAGCGTAATTACTCGAAATAAGTTTTGCGGCGAAAGAGCTTCTCGTTACAGAACTTGTCCAGGTTTTCCCGAGACTTCTCCGCGAACCAAATGCCTTATATATAACTCTACAGGAGTCGAAAGGAAAATTTAGTGATGGGAAAATTCTTGGGAACGCCAGATAGCACGTTCGGGTAGCGAAAGAATCTCGCGATCGTATTTCCCTTGAAAAATCGACGACATGGAGTAATTTAGCACGACCCTTTTATACAACTCGTAGATTAGCCGTTCACGTCGTGAGAATATTTACCGTGTTAATTGCTAAGATATATTTTATTGCCCGACCATAAGTATTCATTTCGTCTTGTCTCATTAATTGTCACTGGTTTTTATACCCAGTTAAATTTCCCTGGAAACGCTTCCGAATGATTCCCAACTTAGGGCAATAGATTTAAAACCGAAGCTTTGTTCTCTTACAAGTTAGTAAAAAATCCTAGGCCCCCTAAGTGAAGATCCGGAGTGATTGTTTAAAATTCAATGCAATTCAGTACTACCTGCTTGCTAATTAGCCTATTGTGTAATGAACCAAAGGTATTACGGCTCATTGTATAGATTCAAAGTGGGGATCGTATCCCTTTATTTTCTAAAGAGTACGAAGGAGTTTAACTTCAGTGTAAGACGATCATTTCTCTGATGAACCAGCCCGTTGGTAAAAGCCCCGACTTAAGGATTCATATTTTTATATTTTCAGGTTGGAGACATTCCCTTTAAAGACACGGGCAATTAAATCCAAGACGTCGCCGCGGGGTTGGAGCTTGGGGGTAAGTACCAAGTTTTCGTTTGTAGTAACTAAATGCGTTTGACAACACAAGTACTATTACCACAAGTAATTTCCACCCTTACATCACCCCGGGCTTGTCCTACTGAGGCAGTAGCTGTAGCGGGGAGAATTATTTGGTCGTGTATCAGACGCCCCAGAGCTAGCACCCAAATCCAAGTTGGCTCAACAGAATATAACTATAAGACGATATGTATACTTGTCACGTCTTGAGGGCAAAGCCGGGCTAATGCAGCTAAACAAAACAAACGTCAAATAAAAATAAAAGTAGCTCTGACCAGAAGGGTTAGAATCCTCCTGGGAAACAGTTAACGCAAATAAAGAAAAACTGGACACAGTGACCCCATCTCTCACCTTCATAACCGAATATTTTTTCTCTCGTCCTCTAGCAGCTGGATATTTCTGGCCCCTATATATTAATTTAATAACGACGGCACATGAACAATCGACAGGCAATAACGCCAGGCAATCAGACACACGTCCAACCCTTTTTGTTTCTCGTTTACCGAAAACAGAATTAAACTCCAAGGGGTCGGGATCTTACGTCAGTGTTGGACGGTATTAACCCTTTCGCAAGTGATGTCACTCTGAGCCAAGTGCTGGGTAGTTTTTTTTCTTGATTTCACTCACTCTCCTTCCTCTCCCTCTTGTTCATTTTATTCCCTTACATTTAAGACCCCAGGGAGTAGCGTGAACGACATAAGGATTCGAGGGTTCAACGCCTACGCTATTTTCAGTTTCTCTTTGACAGTCCGCCTACAGCCCAACAATCTTAGCTCTTAACTCTTCTATCCAACAATCGTTATTTATATTTTTATTTCTTGTTCGTAAAAAATGTTTGTTTTAAATGACAGTCGTAAACAAAAAAATTCGTGGATCATCCAAACGATCTTTCACGAAAAGTAAAAATGATAAAACACTTGGTATATTTTTCTTGACGTCTCGGATGAAACATAATTCAATATGTAGTCAAGTCAAGTGTGAGACGGGAAAGAAAGAAAGAGACGGCGGATAGAGCTGCCAGGGAGTGGGCAGATTAATTTGGATATCCCGGAGTTCACTCGCGTATAAATCACACTCGAATGGAATGGAAGAAGCAGGGGAATGGAAGGGGGAGGAGGAAGTAGGGCAAGCGTCGTTGAACGTGATATGCCGAGAGCTAAGGCGACGTGGAAAAAATAGCTCGAGTGCTGTGTGTTTTGTGTGCAACTTACACTCTGTTCCGAGTATAGAGACCGAGTGAGAGAAACAAGGAGAATAAGTCAAAGACGCTTGTCGTGAGGTCACCTCGGCGTCGGTATAAATATTTAAACTCCCGAATTAAGTCCAGATGATAAAGCATTTCCGAGTAACCAATACTCGGCAGCGATGCTAAAGCTCTGGCTCATATCAGCTCGACTTAGAGCACAGAGTAGTTGCCATACTATCGTTATCATAATTATTATTATTATTATTATACTCAGCATATAGCGAATCTATATCTATCTGGCTCCTCTTTGGGCTTCTGTGCACACATATATTGGCTTACTCTCAGGCTCAGTATCGTAAATTCTCGAGAGCTGTCAATCCTCTCGAGATTTGTACGCTTGACAGACCACACCAGTCGTGACATCGATATTCAGGCCAATCTGGCTAAATATTTAATAGCTTTTGATTTATCGTCTGCCATTAATTAAACAATAAATTCAAACTTTCAAAAGGTCACATCTCATCATCCTTTTATTAATTATCTATAATTAATTATACCCGTTTTTTGAATTAGCAAAAAATGTTTATGTATTTATATAAATAGTCATGAGTCATGATTGATGGAAGTATTAAAAATTAATGTCGATAAAAAAACGACGGTTATAAAATGACGTCACCGGCGAGAAGAAGCGACGTCCGACAAGAGCTTGCAGACACGAGCTCATAAGTCTCGATAACGGAGAGTGCACCCTCAGAGGCTCTCGCACGTGCTTGTGGACCAGAAATACCCGAGGACACATGGGCGATATCCGCGGGAGTGTTACTCATTCGCTTGCTCGCTCTTTCTTTCATTTTCTTACTCGGTTGGTCGGTTGCTTACTTACTTACTTACTTACTTACTTAGTTATTTAACTTACACACTAATAGCTAGAGTGTATATAAGTTTATGGGCACACAAGTCTCAGGCTTCTGGTATTTTTGCTAAATTATCAGCTCACTCAAACCCGTGTATCGACGGATCGAATGACTACCACGTGCACGCGACGCTTTTAGTTCTCTAGAAATATTTCCGACCTTTAACCCAAAAATATCTTCACTTATGTTTCCACTCACATTTCGTAATCTATTTTTTTTTTAAATATTTTTTATTTTATTTGGGCTCCTCTCCGGAGACAATTTACTTGGAAGTGAATTAGAGCAGAGAAAAATGTTATTACGAAATACGTAGAGTAGATCAGGATGTCGACTAATGAACTTTTTGTTGTTTCCATTTATATACTCAGAGAAATTACCAGTATCATAATCTCGGGAGTGAAGAGCTGAGTTCTGTCCCACGGTCATACGGGCGTCTTATATCCGTATCGAAGTCGTCCCTGAAACGTTCGAGCTTCTGTGTGGAGGTATAAACTGACGTGCAACCCTGTGTATAGTTTGCTGAGTGCAGAGTGTCTTTTACGACGACTGAGTAACAGCAAAAGCAAGAGCAATTGCGAGAGTATGAACAAAAGTAAGAGTAAGAAGAGGAGAGAGAGATGAAAAAGGCATATCTTTTAAACGGGAATCCAGTAGGACGTGCCTTGATGCGGCGTGGTGGCTCGAGATACGTGCGCGAAGATGCTACTTCTTCCGTGGAAGCATCAACTACGATGAGTAATACACGGTGTATTGGTGAGTCGAGGTAAGGATGATGCTGCCTCGGCGGCAAGTGCATCGAGAGCTACGCGGTCGAGATAATTTGCCCTCCAGAAAATAACAGGGTGGATAGCGCCGTCTTCCTTTAAATGTATGTATGTATATATGTATATATAGAGAGAGAGAGATGAATCCATACATGCTATATTTCTGTTCCATTTGCTTTCGTTTGTCTACTGGTGCAGGAGAAAGATGTCTGGTATATATGTATTGAGTAAATATTAAACTGGATGAATTTGTACGAGCGAGATAGAGAGAGGGGGAGAGAGAGAAAGAATGGATATCGAAGGCATCTTTGCAAAGATATATGTGAGACTTATACGCGGTTGTATATATGAAGGCCGGCCACTACACTTATTTTGTACGTGATACATTGAGGATGTGACGTTATTTTTTTTTAATTTTTAATTTAAAAAATACTGGAGGATTTATAAAGTATTTTTATGGCGGGTATTAGAAAGAGAAGATCAATTTTTTTGCTCGAGTCGAAATATTAGATGTAAATTGAACAATTTTTTTGTATTTTGGTTCATAAAAAATTGGTAATTTCGTGAGTTATGATTTGAGTTTAATGATAACATTAATTAATTTATTTCAATATTTGTAATCACAATTTTTATAACCTTGATATCATAATATATGAACAGATATAAATATATTGTGTTAAAGATAAGTATGAAACTGAAAAAAAATTTTTTTCAAAATACGAATTTTTTATTTGAGAGCCAGAAAGGCGGACGACAAAATTTTAGGGAATTGACGTGATTATAATCCAGGAGTACAAAATCGATGAAAAAAATTTTTTGGTATGCTTATTTTTTCTTATTGTAAGTATAAATAGGTTTTAGTTTTATGATAAATATGTTTTCAATTTATGATACGCCAATCTCCGTTTTCAATATGTTGAAAGTTGTCAAATTTCGTTCAAAACGTTCAATTTACGTCTAATATTTTGACTCGGGAGAAATTTTTTAAACTGATGAATCGAAATTATTGAAGAGGGCCAAAAAATTTTTAGTCAAAAGCTAATATTTTGATTATCGAGTGTGAGGTTATTCCTTTTATTGGACAAGAATATTAATGACAATAGGGTAAGTCTAGTGGTCGAAAGTAATACGTTACGAAGCTGCGAACAAGAGCAATAAACAGAAGCATGTTATATACGCGACCCTCGACCTTCGGTTTATAGGTCTACTGGCACGACCCCCGCGAGACTCGATTTGTCAACTCGTTAGTAGAACTCGTTTGACCCCGAACGCCAAACAGCATCAAAGTGCTCCGAGCCACGCTACAGTCTCCAAAGCTCCGTTCACAGGATCAGCGTCTCTATTTATCTCCCAAGACTAATTCCCATAAAAATAATTCCCACCGTAAATCAACATCCACTCATTACTCTTTCCCAATTCAAACTCTATTTTTCGCTCTACTTGTGTAATTAAAAAACAAATCGCCGTTAGAAAATTTTTATCACGGGAGGGTCGGAAGCTGAGTAAAGTCTCATCTCGGTCAGATGGTTATAATGCTCTTTGGCACATTGAGAAAGAGCGTGTAGTAAGTCGTGGGGGACATGGTGACTGATGTAGGGCGTTTGCCCATTACGTGCAGAATAGAGAGCCATTGGTCACTTGCTACGAGCGTACCTCAAATTGACGAATGGTAATGAGTTCGTTCTTGTTAAACGACCACCAACTTTACTACTAAAATTAAACTTAACATTACTTTGTCTTCTTTTTGCTTTTATTTTACTCATTATAGCCCACATTCTACAGTCAATTATACATCAAATTATTTTAAATATTTTTTTATCAAAATTTAGTCAAATATCCCAACTACTGTATGATCCTGAAATTAGCAGACATTTAAAAATTTTTGAATTTTCGTTTTTCAATAAATCAATTGAAAAAAAATAATATAAAAATATGTACATGTAGAAAATTTTAAAAACTACAGGTGCAATTTTTTCAAATATTTTTTTTTAATGTTTTATCGTCTAAAAAAAAATCCAAAAATTATTAGACGTCTGCTACCTTTAGTATCATAACTACTGTTGGTATAAAAAATAAATTTTTTTCACTTAAAATTTTTGAATTTAATTATTAAGGAAAAGTAGGGTCAAATGGTCACCATAGATTTTAGAACAAATTTAAAATTTGGAAATATTACTTCAGAAACTTGCAGAGGATTGATAAAAAATTATGATCCTTACGTTAGCCGACGTCTAATAATTTTTGGATTTTTTTTAAGCGAGAAATTATAAAAAAAAAAAATATTTCAAAAAATTGCACTTATAGCTTTTTAAATTTTCTACATGTGCATTTTTTTATTTTTTTTTTTTCTTCAAATTTAATTGTTCAAAAAAAATCAAAAAATTTTTAATTGTCTGCTAACTTCAGGATCTTGAAAAATTATGAGACTAAATATTTAAAAAAAAAATTTTAAGATTTTTTTTTGAGATTTGCTGGGTATGAAGTCGAGGGAGAGATGAAATTAGGAAATTTAATGAAAAATATTTTTTATATGTTATGTTCGGAATATTTTTATACAGGAGATAAATTAAGTATAAAGAAATACGTATATGGTATATAGAACGATTGCAGAATTCTCAAGAGCACTCTCTTACACAGGCAATACCTAACGGACTTTATTTGACATTGTTGAATGGCGGCAGTTGTAAAAATGATAACGGATGACCCGTGAGACTGGGGGGCTCTCGGGTAATGAAGTACGGTCAGTACTGAGAGCAACACTACAGTGGCTTGCATCAGTGTAGAGAAGATCCACTTGAGTAGTAGTAACAGTCAAGTTGAATTGCAAGGGCGATACTTGAATTTCTAGAAAGCTCGAATTTACACCCGTACCGAACCTCCTGCGGGATAACCCGATTAGAAAACTCCCAACTGCATTTACTTATATTTTCATTCCGAGCAAATCCTTCCTCCGAAAATAACATCTTTTAATTACGAGCAACTATTTACAAAAAAATTCATTTAAAAATCCGTACAAATTTTTTTTTTTTCCGAGTCCTCACAATATTTTTTAGAATCGGAATTTTTGTCTCCTTCCTATGGACGTAAATCGGCATAATAAATTTTTATTAAGCCAAAAAATTTTTAGTAATTTACTTGAAAAATAAAATTTAATGAGGATTATAATTTTCCGGTCCACCCAACAATCTCACTTTGTACTACAAAATTAAATAAATTGCTAATAAAAAAAAAAAAAAAATTACCTTTGCCTGGAGCATTTATGCGAAAGATGAGATAATAAAACTAAAATCAATATTGACTGTAGTCCGAGTGGAATGATTTAGTTGAATGATTGTAAATAGCACAAAATTAGCGACCGTACCAGTACCGGCTCCGAGGTTGGTATGAGTAACGATAAGAATGCAACGATAACAAGAAATACGACATGTGCATAAGTAGTAAGTGCCACTCATACGACCTGGGGTCACTGCCATATCTGTCGTGGGCAACTGCTTGCCGATATTTTCGCGCCGTATTTTACTCGCTCATTATAGCTCCCATCAGTCCCGTCTTTTTCAAAATTGCCGGGCAAGTAAGAAATATGTATTAACTTTCACGTATAATTGACTAGAGATTAAAGTGGAAATAAGGATAAGGATAAGGATAAGGATAGAGATGAAAATAAAGTTCTGGTGACTCGGTAGGATCGATTGCTGGTCGTATAATAATAAAAAAAACTAAAGAAAACAAGTAGAGGAATTTAAGAGGAGCACATTTGAGATCCGTGGAGGATGAAATTGGCTTCTTGAAGTCGAGAATTTAAAATGATTTGATGGCAAGCCTATGGCAGCCAGCCACACTCAGAAGTGTAAGGAAGCGTCACGTACACGTCCATAGTTACGTGTACTCGCTTCTGATGCTGTACCAAGGTATATTTCCCGTGCGGTGTACAGTCCATGTGTGAATCTTGTAGCCTCTGTACACTACTGTAAATACATACATGTGTAAAAGTATCTGGAGTTGAGTCTGGGGATCCAAGTGTTGGCGGCAGTGTCGGGAGCCGAACCACGCTCCCGGGTGAGTCTGGTTCTGGTACTAATACTGGTACTGGTACTGGTACTAGTACTGGTGCTGGATTTCTTTTAAACTGGGCGTGGCTCGAAAGGCCGAGAGGTCGCCCAGCCTCTGGGAATACTTGACGACTGTCCCTCATGTACACGTCGTACACCACAGAACAAGTATCACCTTATGTATGTACGTAGCTTATTCTCATATTACTTGGGGTATGTCTTGAAGGTGCATCAGTGTGGCAGACTCATTGCACCTGCAATCCTAAGAAAATTATCGATAAACTTTCCCGTCCCGACAACTCTTCCAAGACCTTGGATCTCCTGTGAGTTGTAGCTCGAGTTGTATTGACTGGATATTACTGCGGAATCTCGCGGCGATCGGATGATCGTTTGGAGGCGTCCGACGAAACGTGCATCACCATCGCGGGCGAGAAATTCTTTTTAATCTCCCCGGCAATGAGGGATGAGGTGAAATAAATGCTCACTCGATGGCATTGAGTAAAAAATATTTACGAGCTTTGTAGTCAATCAGATCGTGATTGCCGAGGTCGTGACCTCTAACAAATTTTTTTAACTTTGAAACAGTCGACGCCTTGCAATTGTCGGCTACTGCAGTGTCTCTGGTGATTGCCGCGGTTTAAAAAAAGCAGAAATTATCAATAATTTATCAGAAGAGTAGTGTAAAAAAAAATAATAATAATAAAATAAGCAACAACAACAAAGTAAAGTAGTGACTGGGAGGCTAGAAATCGTGAGACGTCTATTTGGAGTAATCGTAAAGCAGACTCCGTCCGCTAATTCAGCTCTCTCTTAGCGAGTTTCTCGTGGTAATATAAATTTTGTCGATATTCCGAAGACGGTGTATTACTCAACTAAAAAGGCGTACACGATCAACTAAAGTTCCATGATCTACCGACAAACCTCATCTTTGGTCATTATCCTTTTACTGTCAGGGAGTTATTTAGAGAGGTGATCTTAAGAACATTAGTCGTACGATCGCTCGACTGGAAAACTACGTATCTTTATGCCACAGTCTTATTATATATATACTTCTCGGTCCTCTTATTATTTTTATTATTCCTTGCTGGTTATTATTATTATCATTCTCCCATACTTAACTCTCGATCGTGCACTCGTCCACGTCGACGTCAATTTATGATAAATGTTGATTACAAACTTCTGTTTTTCTCCCTCGGTGTCTGACCACCTTGGTACTCTTTCCACTCCCTCTATCTCATCCAGGCTCTCAGGCTCTGCTTCAGCGTTAATTCATCGCCAGACATTTATCGGAAAAAAATTAATTTTTCCTTACAAATGCTCGCTGGCGTGATTCCTGAGCGCAAACACGCACAAAGTGTCAAATTGCCATTATCGGGCCTAAGGACTGCGTGTACTAAGATTACGTGTCGTGAGTGCAGACGAGAAACGGCACGAGAAGACGTCCGAGAATACTAGGCGAGGGTAGTCTTTTACTCTAGATGAGTCGGACATCCCCTAGTGATCTTGCGCGACTGGCGATCTTGCCGATAAATCTCACCCTCGTATTATCACTGGCACCCGGCAAATAGTAAATGCTTGTTCGCAACGCCTTGGATATCCAAATACAACTTTACCTCTCTAGACGTTTTTTTTTAAATACACAGAAAAAAATAATTTCTTGGCGCAAGAAATTTTTTGTATTATAAATCGAAAACAAAAATTTTCTTGAGAGAAGAAAAAATTTCTCGGTTCAAAAAATTATTTCTTGCTCTAAAAAAATTTATTCTCGCTCCAAGAAATTTTAAGTTTTCAATTTATAATTCAAAAAATTTCTTGAGGCAAGTAAAAATTTTTTTGGGACAATTAAAAATTTCTTGCACTAAGAAATCCTTTTTTTCTGTGTACATAAAAGAAAAAGGGTAAGAAGGCCGGTTTTAAAAAATTTTTAATTGTAACTTTAAAAAATATTTATACTCTTATACATTTAAGTAAAAAAAAAAAAAACCATGTGGGACAAAATGCGCCGCCAAAAAAAATTAAAAATTTATGAAGCTCGTTAAACTCGAGGATCTTTCTGGTCGAAATGTGTCCGAAAGACACTTTCCAGACACTTTCGATAGACTTTCCATCGAGATGACTGATTGATGACCGATAGATTACTGATTGAAAACTGACAAATAACCAATTTCAAGTAGTCAAAGTTTACAAGCATGAGTATCATTGGACTTGTAAACTTTAGGTGAAGCTTGAGACGCCACCGTCCATCTTACGGCTTTAAATAAATTATATTATTATTAATTGAAGTGTTTTATTATGTGAAATTAGTGTTTTTGGCAAGTTTTTGACAGGTATCTGGTATTACTTTACCCTCCCAGTCAAATCACAAATTCTAGTTTAGTTTCCAAAAGCCTCAATTCCTTTGATGTTTTATTTGCGGCCCAGAAAGTAACTCTACTTTTGTACTCAAAATCCTCAATGAGAACTATGAGGTCTAAATGCGAATAATTTATCGATTTTAAATTATAACTAAGACCTCAAAATCCTCAACGTATGAAAAGTTGTATTTCGGACTTTGAAAAATTTTAGATAGAAAAGGGAGGGGGGAGAATACGTCGAATGATATTTTTGAGGTTCAAATGTAGATAAAATTATTCCTGTATTTTTTGAGTATTTTGAGGCTCTAATCCAGATTATGTTGTTCTAGTTTAGTCCTCAAAGTGGTAAAATAGGTCGTAACTACTACTTTGAGGACTAAACTAGAATAACTTTCTATTCTGTTGTCAATCTCAAAATTCTAAATTGATTTTCAAAAACCTCATTGAGAACTTTGAGACAAATACGAATTTATTTTTTGACTCAGGCTCTTTCCCCTGCATACAGATACTTGGAAAAAAAAAGTTAAGGGCGACATGGGAGCCAATTGTCAATTGTCTTGTCTCCGAACAATGTAACCGATCAATGACCTTCCATATTTAACACTTATCCACATTACACTTGCATACTAGAGTCTTTAACTGAAATAATTATAATTTTTTTTACCCGCGTGAGACAATGCCAAAGACGTGCACGATTCTCAAGAACAAGCAAACGACCTCCGCATCCCTAGAATACCAATCTCAGCAATCGTTTAACCAAGAATTCACCGTTTGGGTTCCGCAATAATTACCGTCCTCGTTTTTCTTAACTCCCTGCTCTCTGTTTAAACTATTAGTAGTCCTATCGCCAGTGCCCATTCAATTCGCGCAGTATCTCCTATTCAAACTTACATTGCATTATTTAAAAATGTGCTCCCACGCGTATTCAAAAGTACATGATGTTAAACATCCAGTGCTCTCGCTGCTAATCGCTAAGACTAAATGCGCAGGTGAAAGTACACGCTCGTTGCTTACTCGCAATTAGCCACATGCTTATTATTAACCATGGACAAATGTATGTGTATATACATATATACGTCATTAATATGTTTATTGTTGCGAGTTAACCATCCCAGTATTCCATATTCTATATTCTATATATATTTTCTATTACTGCCAGCAAGAGGATCTTCCACTCCTTGCCTCCGAATGAGCATACGCTTGCACTCTCAGTATAAGTCGTTCACTTGCTCCACAATTAATATTAGACGTATTATGTATAATATGTGAACATTAATGATTCACAAGTAATTCCCGAGTCGTTGGGACGTTGGGACGCGGAAGCCTCGGGTAAGACAAAAGACTAGTTATAAATACCCATCACATTATTCTACAAATTTTTTTTTATTTAAATAATAAATGGGTAAATTAATTAATAATGGGCATTGTGTTGCCACAGTAGGTTATGTAGATTTAGATTAGTAATGTTAAATGCTAAATGGCGAATGGTAAAGTGTATAAGTAGTGTAGGCAGAGATGGAAACAAGATTGTGGATGGATGGGAAACGTAAAAATAGTTGAGGAGCCTCCAACATTGGGAAGCTGTGTCGAGAATGTTGAGCAAGCGAGGAGCCGATAAAGGGTCTGGACCCTCCTTCCGAACGCTTTAAACAATTTTAAGGCTCATTTCCCCTCTGGAGCGAGTTGTCGAGGAGGGTGGAAGTAGACAGAGCGACACGCGGCCGCAGGCATCTTCCGTCCGTCCTGTGAGCATCCAAGAATCTCGCTCTCGCTTCGGTTGTTTCTTAGGACGAGCGATCTCTCTTTCTCTCTCTCTATCTTCATCTGGCATCTCACTCGTTGTAAGGTAACCCTCGTATTTACCAATTACCTAAGTAATCTGCGGCTGCCAGACTCCTTCTCTGAACTGTCCTTATATATACCGGTGCCTCGCGGCCCGGCAGCTTTTCAGTTCCTACCTCCTACACTCGTACATACTACTCACCAGTCTTGTCTCTCGGCCCGCAGGGACTTGTGTACAGTTGTCATATGAGTAATTTCAAGGTTCATTAATCCCTTAATTGCTTTTAAGATTATAATAATAATAATTATTATAATAAATGCCATTTAATTGTTTTTTTCAATTCAATTTATTGCAATAATTAATTTTTTTTTATTATTTTTTGTCGGTGGGACAGTTTTGAACCCGGAGAGCTCAAAAATTTACGAGTAACAATATTTTCGAGCTCCTTGAGCTCCAAAATAGTGGGAAGTTTTGGGGTTTTCCCGCAGGGTTGTCCGTTTTTCAGATTTACTTCCATGTGCTAACGTTCTTGTGCCTGATAAAAAAAATTTGCCTGATACCCCGAGAGCTCCAAACACCCAACGGAAGTCTTAATTTTGATCAGGATCACCGTCTGAGGAATTCTATAAAAATTTGATAGAAAATCTAGACTCAGGGCTCGATACTTAGAGAAAAAATTTTTTTTCATTCACTTCTATGTGCTAGTGTTTTTCCAGAAGACTTGTCTGATACCCCAGAGCTCGAAAACGGCGGGAAGTTTTGAATTTGTCCAGCAGGGCGACACTATTTTACCCGCTAGATGGCTCAAAGTTTCTATTTTTTTCACGAGTAGACTTCAACTTTTTTAGAATAAATTTATTCTATGGCCGTCCCCAGTAATTTTTAATAATGACGGAAAAAATGAATTAATTTTTTTCCGTTTTATTACTGACGAAATAAAAAAAAAAAATTCCCAGCTGAAGCTACTGAATATGAAAAAACAAAAGAATTTAAATTGAAATAATAATTAGAAATCTTATCAACATAAGAGAATAAAGATCTGGGTATTAAGTAATGATATTAATTATTTATAATTCCGTATTATTAATTAAAACTTTTTTGACAAAAATAATTATAATGCCTGAGTAGTTGCAATCACAAGAATTAGTGTGGGCTCGGCTACGGAATAAGATGGCTGACGGTGATTATTGCGCAATCAACACTAATTATCCTTGCAGTACACGTTTTCCTCAGGATGGATCGCGAGTGCTGAGAATAGTGTTGCTTATAGATGGCTGCTGGTTGTTCCTGGGCGCTATAAATATAATTCGAGGCAGAAGCAGGTGATGCGCAGGTGATATTGGTCAAATTTGAGGTCATTACTTTGAAATTGGGGAGGAAAAATACAAGAGACAGGGTTTTTAAAATAAATTAGAGCCCTATATTAGCGGCCCTAACAAACTAAAGTGTCTTTTAAACTCGGATACTTTATGGCTGCAGAGTTAACTGCTAACGGTAGACGTCTTGTCTTATTCGCAGAATATAATATGAGGGAGAAAACGTAATGGCAACGTTGTATTGCAATCTGCATACATTACTACGAGTCTACTGTGTACGTCTTTGGCTTTAGCTCGGTGACTATAGACGACGTACAGTGATGCGGATGAGACGAGGGAACTACTCTGCACTTTGTGTGTCTTGCCGTGGAAACTTCTCACGGAAGTCGAGTCGAACCGTGACGCCAGGCCTTGAGACACTCGATTGAATATTGCGCCTGAATTGAATATTATGTCATTCAGTTATGGAATTCATCATTTTTTAAAAAAACTCGTTAGTTTTTTTTGTTCTATAGATTGTTTGGGCGGATTCGGTGGGTGGGTTCGCGGGTTATGAGTGCAATGATGGATGAGCTCGGCAAAATTAATCAATTAATAGCCGAGACTCGGGAATAGCTAGACTGACATTTCGAGTGACAAGCCGGCATGTTCCGAGGTAGCGTGACCGTCTCGCGTCCGTACATTTATTATTCAAATCTCCGATAGGTTACGTCGCGCAGATGAGACTCGGAAGTCGTGCTTGCTGGCCATCACGCGTCTCATTAAATGTTTCCAAGCGAATATATATCAACCGATAGCTACACTATAATGCAATATGTATGTACGCTTCATCTTGACTCACTATATTAATTTGTTAAATAACTTACAGTTGCCTTGATAATACTTACAGTTACTTTTTATTATCGCAAATAGAAATAATAAATTTAATTAGTGTCAGTAATTAAGCTCTTGTGAGGTCGCTCTGTCCGTCTCCTCTCGATAAAATTTAAATATTTAGTCAGTTAAATAAAATTTGTTTTACCAGAGTTGAGAAAAGGATTTTATCATTTTTTCTAGGGTTTATTTCAAAAATTTTTAGTAAAATTGAATGTTGGGTATCGAATTTAAAGTCATGGTCAATAGATTCTCATAATTATCTTTTGGATTTTGATTGGATAGAAAATTCGGAGATAAAAAAATTAAAAATAAATTGACGTGTTGATTTAATTAAAAAAAAATTTTTAGGCTGACGTGGGAATTTTTTTGTGCCACAAATGAATTGTTTATTTGAGAAACCCCATAAGTCATGTTTTTTACGAAATTGGGTTTTTTGCATTTTTGGGTTCTTTGGATGTCCCTCCATAGAAATCAATCAAAATATGCATCAAATCATCGATTAAAAAAAAATGAACGGGGTGACAGCAATTTCATTTAATTGAGAAACCCCATAAGTCAATGACTCAAAGAAACATATGCAGTTTTAGTTTTACAGAAATAATTTTTTTTTTTTTTTTATTAAAATTCGCGCTTTTTGGGAAATTAATTTCAAATGTTGTTTTATTGTTGACTGTTATATGACTAATTAAAATGTTTAAATTAATTATAATTTCTTGTAATTTCTGAGTTTCAGAGTTCAAATACATATTTAATACCTCATTTTATCAGTGTAGTATTGATTTGAGTGGAAACATTTAAAAAAACAATAATTTTATAACTTTTTTTTCCGTTTGGTTGAGAAACCCCATAAGTCAATCAACTTTAAATAATTTTTTTAAGTAGTTTCAGTCAAAAAATTAAATTTTTCTTGTTGGAATCTTTTTCAGAGACGCTAACATTCTTGTATTCAATTATTTATTTATTATTTTAATGTCAAGTTTTTCCAAAAAAATGTTTTTTGTGTTTCCCGAAAAATTTTGTTTTCTTGACTTATGGGGTTTCTCAAATAAACGATTCAAATAAATTAAATAAATTTTTCTAAAAAATAGTAGACATTTGAAATGTTTGGTGAAGCAATTTGAAAAAGTCACCCCATGAAAAAATGTAACACATGAGCATAAACCTCAAAAGTAAGACCGTTTTTATCTAAACTCTATTTACAGAGCGTACATGGTCCCATAACAAACAGCATAACCGTAGATTCCCCGTTACATATTTAATATCATGTCTCTCATGATCGTCCGAATTTGCCCCTGGAGAAGAAGCGCCCGTCTAAGAGCCCCAGTGATTGAGGGTTAGGGCGAACCTCACCACCGCTCGCATTAACTTTTCATCTTTATACATATAATTCCAACGCCCGATAATACTTCCGGTCGCGAGCCTCAGCCCATACGAGCCTCAGCCTGATACACACAAGCACTCGCTCGGCTCTTACGCCACGTTAATGCATTGGATGCCTTAGGCAGAAAGATATTCCTGACTTTTATTACCCCGCGCTCCCACAAAGTCTCTTTCAATTTACCCATCGATACTATTTTTTTATCTTCATACTCCCCTCCTTTAAAAACTCTAATTATTGCTCTAGAAAATCTTTTAGACAAAAGTCTTAATGGATATATATTATTTTTATTTTATTTTGTGTGTGAATGTGGTGAGAGCAATTACGTGAGCGAGAGGAAAAGACGTGCCTTAGAAAAGCACTCGGAGAAAATCTATTGCCACTAAACTACTACAACTACATCAAATACAATACACTAGTTCAAAGAGTAAAAGTAAGTCTATACATATATATATATGTACAATAAAACTAAAAGAAAGACTTGAAGAACTCAGATGTGTAAGAATAAGGGTAAGGGTAAGGGTAAGGGTAAGGGTAAGGATAAGGGTGAGGGTGAGGGTGAGGATAAGGGTAGTATTGAGTATAGGGCGGAGTGTGAGCTCAAATGACACGGAATAAAAGTAATGCCAAGCGATACACGACGCCCCCTACTTCTTAGCCAACATCACGTCGTCCCTTTGGCAGTATCGCAAACCGTACTACGTTTTCTGCACTCTCGTCTTTCCGGGTTCTCTTTATTTATATTTTTCTATTTGTTCTACACTGGATATGGACCTTAACTTGTCCTATATCTGTATACAATTCTCTGGCATCGCCATCGCCACTAGCACACGTATTGGTGTATGGGTTCGAGTGCGGCTGAGTTAGTATCAACGCGAACAAGAAATCGATATCCGGGATAAGGAATTTTCCCCTTGCATCGTAGCCATGCACCCCAACGTACCCGAACCCCACGAGCACGAGTACGGCCACGACTCGCCCATCCACATCCATGCGTCTCTTCGTGCAATCGATTCGCAATTATCGAGGCCATCGGATGCTCGCGTCCTCGACGTTTCACCTATCAGCTCCCAGCTGACTCGCTCAACTCGCGTGCATCCACATGCCAGCTCTGTCAATGGATTTATTGTCTTTCAGACCCGGAGAGCTAAAAAAAATTGAAGGACATAATTAATCGGCTACTCAATATTACACCAAATGTGTCCGTGATGCATCAATAACAACACACTTGCACACAAACAAATTAAATTTAACAGACAAAAACTCCGCTGTCGTGACATGTCGCCATTTGTCTTCCACGTCCTTCATATATTCATTAAACAATAATACATTTTTTCGCTTAAACTCTTGCTCTCGCTTTATTGTTTAACTCTCGAGGACTAAAACTCTCAATGATACAGAAAACAAAGCATTCAAGTCTGGGTTACAGGTAATTTTTTTTTTTTTTTTGTAAATAATTTACTTATTTATTTACGGATCGAGTTTTAAATTTGACTCCTTTTTGTACCCGATCCCGCGTCAGAGTCTCCGTGTGTCGTTTTCCAACGAATAAGAAAGTAGACAGGGAGAAAGAAAGTTGACAGCTTACCAGATTTTATTTACCGGCTTAATCGAGCTCTTGACAATGTAATCGAATCCTCCCGAAGATTTCCTAGAAATTATAATACTCTGCATTCCCATCAACCCGCTGATCCGCGGGATTATTAAAAAAAAGACTTATTATTTTTTTCACATGGACACTGAGGTATTATATAAAATATAAATATATAAAAGCGAGATTGGAGCTCGGGAGATACAGAGGACGGAAAATTGACACTGAACAAGTGTTTTTATGATAAAATTATTGAGGAATGCGAGACGGAATGACGAGGACATTTTATATATAAATATATATAATAGTTATGATGAGGAAAAGGGGTGAATCGAATCGGACCACCCTAAGCGACACGATCTCAGATTGCCGTCGTCATCTCATTTCTTGTGTCATACTTACATTTATATATATATATATATATATTTTTATATACCTGAAGATACGTGTCGCCAAGATGGGACGCGGCGCTTTAAACGAATTTGTCACAGCGTGATGAGCGTCCCCGAGGATCGGAGGCGTGTCGGCATTATTCTGTTTCGTTAAAAGCCGCCGTGGCCTCTTACTACTACACACAAGACACAACACACTCTTATTAAACCACCGATCAGAGAGCTACATCACCTTGGCCTTGAAACGAATTCGTGGATGACAGAAACTGGATAAAATTAATCAAACGCCGTGTGATTGTTGCATAACTTAAATTTTAAATCAACTATTTACCTCTTTACCGCCAGGAAAAATTTTTGTTTTTATTCAAAATACGACAGGTAATTTTAAAATTAATTACTACACGGAAAAAAATTAACTATATAAATTGAGAATGACAAGTAGTATAATGATTAAGTGATCAGTAAATACACTGTAAAAAATTCGCGGAGTGAATGCGGATTAAATCCGGAGTGAATGAATTTTTAATTATTCACTCCACTCGGAGTGAAATTCACTCCGCAGGGGAGTATTCGCGGAGAAGATAATTTTTTATTAATTTAATCCCTCCGGAGTGAAATTCACTCCGGAGCGGAGTTTTGTAAATATTATTAATAAAATATTACTCCACATAAAAAAATCGAATTAAAAATTCGCGTATTATATCATTGATCAGCTGATATGCACACACATACACACATACATATTTAGGCACACACGTACAAATTTTCACATATGCACACACTCAAACACACACATGCACGCAAACACACACTCGCACACACACACACACACACACATATTGTTTAGCAGTTTAATATAATTTAATATAAATTTATTTAAGTATTAAAACTCCGGACCGGAGTGAATTGGGAGTGAAATAAAATCCACGTCACTCCGAGATCACTCCGCTAAAAAAAACTCCCAATTCACTCGGATCCGGAGTGATTTTTTTTTTAAACTCCGGAACTCCGAGTGGCGGAGTGAATGCGGAATGAATTCGGATTTTATTTCACTCCCAATTCACTCCAGATTCACTCCGGATTTTTTACAGTGTACCATCATTCTAAATAGTAATTTTTTCGTTTATGGTTCAAACGTGAATAATTACAGGATAAGTATGAAAATTTATTATCTATGTAAGAAAAATTACTATTTGAACTTTAAAAATCGTAACTGATACTTAGAAAATAGACGACACGTATTATAAAATTTACTATTTGAATGTTAAAATTCCCCACATTGACAACCGGGTTCCGGGTTATAATTTCAAACAGTAATTTTTAAAGTTTTTTTTTCCGTGTATTTAAATAAAATGGGTTTGGTATTTATGAGAAGACCCCAAATAAGTCACAGTGACCTACTAAAGATGCTGATATCTGACGCACATATTTCTTGCTGGAGTTAGGGACGAGGGTACGCGAAAATCAATACCCTATTCTGAGGGTACGTTTACACTTACGAATAACTACAATTTATCACTTTATTTTATTTTGCTAATTTTTTTTCATCTTTTGAGTCTGGAAAAATATAATCTCTGTATAAACTTAATCAAGCGAATTGCCGAGCGGTTTGTCATTGTGTAAAAAAATCTGGCAGACATCCGGTCGATTAAAACTTTCGTAAGACGGGCATCATTCTGATGGCCGGCAAACAAAAGTGACAGTGTACGTTTTTGCCAACTTTGTTGATCAACTTAACTTTCATTATTTTTTGTCAGCGATTAATTTTCGGCACGAATGCTTAAATTAATTGCTCGGTCTTTTGTGTCAAAAAAAAAAAAATAATAATACTGTGAGGACAAGTAATAACAACAATTTATTTAGTTTATTTGTATTATTAATATATATATGTATTCCATTCCAAGGCTCAAAAGAAACGGTGACCGTATCGATTGCCCTCGAGAGAAGAAACCGCGTGGCGTCGATAATCGTTTCGACCTTCCCTGCCGGGTAATTGATTGTTCGTCACTATATAACTCGTTGGCTGATATACCAGCAGTCTGGGATCCAGCGACCGCTACACGAATCTCTATACCGTCTACATCATCACAAACAATTTATTTTTACACAATTTATTTTCGTCTGACTAAATCATCATTTTTTACACTACGATCTCATCGTTGATTCTTCATGAGCCGCAACACCTGATTGTTTTTCTCTACTCTCTTAAAATGAACCAGTGAAATTCACTGATTCAACCAGTGACTAAAAATTCACTGGTTGAATCAGTGAATGTCGCGCTCACTGATTTCAATCAGTGAACTAAAAATATGTAAGCGCGCGGGTACAGCAGCATTCTTTACATGAGTATTTTTAAGTGTTTTATTGTGTCAATAAGTGAATAATATTTATTTATTATATTTATGTAATATTTCAATTAACTTTTATATAACAATAATAATTATAAGACACAATTTTTACAGAGTATAAAAATAAATAACTTTGGAGTAACTTCAATAGCTTGGAGATAACCTCACTCTCTAAACATTAATTAGTGAAAATAAGTGAATATTCACTAATTCCAAGTGCAAACCGAACCACTAATTTCAAAAAGTGGTTCGGTTGGCACTCAGAATTAGTAAATATTCACTTATTTCACTTATTCATGTTTAGAGAGCATAAACATAAAAGTAAACAATATAAAAAGTCCATGGAAAATTTTTATAATTCCTAATATATATTATTTATTTTATTACTAAATAATTTATAATTAAATATAATTGTTATTAACAAGAGTTCGTACTTCTCTCTCTATCACACTCAAGTCCACGAACGGTACTATCTTTGTTGCATTTGTGCAGTAAATGGAAACTTTGGCCGAGTTTTTCTTTTAAACAAACAAATATTGTCAAACAATTTAAGCGCACTTCGCTAGATTAGACAATAGTGCATCAATGTGCGGTCTGTATTTTGTATTGAGAGATTTTGTTTCCGAAAAAAACTCAGCCGAAAATATCTAATAACCCCTGTTAAGACTCTTCTAGTTCACTTTTTTTTTAAATAAACGTTTATAATAAAATAAAATTAATCTAACCTATTTTCTTTATATTTATATAATACACCGGCGTATCACTGGTTCAACCAGTGACCCAAGCGATCATCTTAGTCCACTGGTTGAACCAGTGATCGCTCGATTCACTGATTAAACCAGTGAATTTTACTGGAGAATCAGTGAAATTTCACTGGTTCATTTTAAGACAGTACCTGACTAATCTGTAGCTCAGCAACAACAATTATCATTTGTTTATTATTTTAAAAATAAACTTGTACATAGTTGCAGCATACTTAGCATATAAAAGGGTCGATGTCAAAGCAAAGCGGCATGACGCGCTTGTAACGTCCGGTTTGTTTTATCGCCCTCTTAGATCTATCATTTATACACACGCGGATTAATAATAGCAGTAGCTAATATATATACGAATCGTCTTTATATATATATATGAAGAAAAAAAAAACAATGTATAATACTGACTCGCATAATATGTTATACGAAAGACTCTACGACGCGGAATCTTATTTAAAAATAATTGCGCAAGCCTCCACATGGTTTCCTGTGTGTGCAGCCTGATTACGGCTAATTGTTGCGGATTTAAAAGTATAATATTGCCAACAAGTGCTTGACTTAAATGCCGTCGACTACGTAACGATCGTTGCCGTTGCCGTCGTTCATCTACCCACTGCTAGACTATTCTGCTATAATACATTAAATTTAAAAATATGTATACATCTATGCATGGATCGTTACTTTGTCCACGTCAGTTTGTTATCCTCGTTAGTCTCTTTAATAATAATTACAGGAATCTTAAGTACCAAAAATAATTATAAATAATTAAAAGTAAATTACACTTAATTAATCAAAAGCCATAAAGAGCTGTCTATTTCTGATCATTCTCATTTTGCTTGTCGGTGGAAATTGACGATAGTGGATGTGTGTTTACGTGTGGATGTGTGTGGCTCGGGTGATGTTACTCATATATATTCATTTGGATTGCCTGGAATTCGTTTAGACATTTTCGCATGCCGGTTTGAGCTATCAACCAAATGACCATTCGTACATTTCTGGATTTAACATGCACAGAGGGAGATAAAGAGATGATGATGTAGAGCACTGGTTATACACGATTTTGCAGAGCACAAGAGAAGAGAGCAGAGAGTAAATGGGAAACGAGTCGGAGTCAGGGGTCCATACCACCAATCTGTCGCTGTCTGCATTAGCCGAATGCTTTTGAAAAGGTTTATGTGCTGATGCTGATGCTGGTGCTGCTGGTGGTAGTGGTGGCGGAGCTTTTGGACATAAAGTTTGGCCGTAGCTCTGATGAAACGCCGGATACTTTTAAAGTAAATTAGCTTTTTAGTTTTCTGTGCCTAAAACCCGGTGTTGTATAGTCCCGGGTGAATGCACGGGTCGTTTTTTTTTTTATCCATGGGGCTGAGCATCAGTGGATGTGCCGAGCTGTGTATAGAAGCCGCGAATGTCTGGCAAGAGTGGGCTAGCATAGAGCTCACGGACGAGCGGCGAAAAACACAAAACGCGGGATATGATAGGGGCCGCGATTCACTCTACTCGAGTCCACTCTCATGCTCTTCATACACTTAAAATTTTTTTCTTTGCTCTTTTCCCCAACGATTCTTTGACCGCGTTGACCCTTTGCAGTGGCTTCCTTGTCGCTTTGTATTTATTTCTCTCTTGTATACAAAAGAAGCCCTGCTCGATGAAAGAGCAAGAGCTCTCGGGCCAACTGACCAAGTGTATACATATATAATAATGATAGTAACAACAAACATACACATCGACCACTCTTTATTTATTTATTATTTTTATTTACTTCTTATACCAACAGTCTCAGTGACTGCGCGTTCGAGCTTATATCGGGATATATATGATTGACTTTAACGAGCGCGACTTGAGAATCATTTCTCAGTCAGTGTGCAGGAGATATTACTCGCGAATTTGTGATCGATACAAGACGAGAGACTCTAAGCAACCATCTTCCACAATAAAACGAGCTAACGTACATGATACAAACGAGCCATGAAACCTATAATGCACCAGTGAGTGTGCTGGGTATCGAGAAAAAGCCAGAAGGTGCAACGCACCAGCCGGGATACTCACGCTTGGCGATAAATAATTCACGTACTCAAGAATATATCGAGCCAGCAACTATAGACGCGGAATAAAATCATAATAATAATGATAATTTTAAAAATATAAATAACAAAAATAAACACCGAGCAAAGGCAAATATCCCGAGGACTCCCCGCAAGGAGACCCCGGGTCAACTTCTATCGGTGATTGCGGGGGGCCTGGACTAACGAGCCACGCAATTAACATTTTTATCAGACGTACCCTTCCCGCGCCCGCTCCTGCTCCAGTTATGTCTGCTCATCACCGCCGTTATCGTTATCGCGATCATTTATATCATGGCTGCATTATTGTGTCATCGTCGAGGACTCATCCCAAAGGAGTGAGCCGTTGATGAGGAGTTGAGTAGAACCAGCAGGAGCATGCGGCTGAACAATCGAGTTTCCATTGGACAGCCGATATGTTATTAACCGGGAACGAGCGCAAGCATCATCGGTATGATGGTTGCTCAAAGCAACACGCACAGATAGGGCACGTCAAGTGTACTCTTGGAAGCAGGAGCAGGAGCACGGGGATTGAGTATCGACTGATGTGTATTCACACACACACCCACAATCTCTCTAACACACTCACTGGATCCGATGGATGGTATTCGCTGGCATTTGGTGGCCACGTACACAATCCTCACCCTCTTACTCATACCGGTGAGCTATCTCACTCTTTGTTCCCAGTTGAACACAACGACCGTGTGCACCGCGATGTACGGTGATTTGGCTAACCACACGTTGTCGAGCCATCCACGGCGGCATATCCACGAGCATTGTTTGCTCGCTTTGATGAGGCCAATTCGACGTTTCGTACCGCATCAACCCAGAGATATATATATGAAAGTACGCAGTGGTTATATTCTCCTACGCTATACGGATCGTGTGTCATTAGTGACCCCGTTGGGTCGCTGGTTATTCCATCATATCATTCGGGCGTTAATTCAATGTTTCAATCCTCATTTTTCACTCTGCCTCAAATCTATATCTACAATATCTATATTTTTTTATTTTATTTTCTTTGTTTTATTCACGTGTTTATTGTTGAGAAACTCGAAGGACTTGAGAAAGACTCGAGAACTTAAGCTGGTGTGTATTGTAATACGACAGACACTTGGGGGTCTCACCTCGATCGATCGCGATGTGAAACGCCCGCAACTTCCTCGCCTTTCCCACTTTCCAACCCTTGGGTTGTAGGCTTCGTTGCCTGCAGGACGCGACCAAGTAGACGAAAGTTACCAAAGACTTTAAGTCTACGTGGCCAAGGCCTTTATACATATATATATATATATATATATAGTGTCTCTAAAAATATATTTCTAATAGGGGAATGAATGTGTGGGTGTATTTTTAAAGGTATGCTGTAGGTAAACTAGTGGGTGAAACAATCCAGGGGCTTGCACTATTAAATGCAGACACGAGCAGGTACAGTAAGGAAATTGGGTAATTTCCTGAGTGCGCACGCTGATCCGTCAACTTGACATGCCGGAGACGTTGTTGATGCATTTAAATTCCCTGAGTTTTAATAGTCAAGTGTCGAAAATAAGGCCGAATAATATTTTTAGAGTTGGAAATAACTGACGAGTTGACAAGAATTTTAAATTGCGGAGCAAGTTTTTTTTTATTTCTGGAATATTGCGTCTAAGGGGCTTGTTATCGCCAGGGTACTCGGACAGGCTGGGGAAAGATTAAGTACGACGTGGGTCGGCAGTGATAGAGCGACTAATCCGTGAACTTAGACGTTGAAAGAGTCTTGCCCGAACGGACCTTACTACTAGGTGACAGTAGATAAAGAAATGCTCAGCCTCGAGTCTGCAATTATCGGCTTGATCTACTAAGTAGCAAAGTCCGCTCGCTACGACTTGTGACTGTTTTTAAAATCAATACTCTTTTTTTATATTTTTATTATCAATTAAAAATAATTATTTCCATCGGTAATTAAAAAATATTTTAGTAATAATTAATTAAATTTTTACTAATGAAAATAAAATCATATAAATATCAGATAATTAATTTTTAATAAAAAAAATTGTAATCATCACTAAAGTAAATAATTACTCAAAAATATTTTTGATGATGCATCGAAAAAATTAAAGCTGCGCCAGGACCAGCAGAAGCTTTAGGATCAGTTCACACTGTAGAGAAAAATACCCGCATGATCCTCGACACGAAAGTATCGAGTCTCGATGCCAGATGCCGGACCCGTTTCCCTTTCCGTCTTTTCTTACCAACACACATGCACCCCACCCTCACACTACTGGGCGGGTCGCGAGACCCCACTCCTTCGCCCACTTCCCCTTAAACCCCTCGATTCTTTTCCCACTCCTCAGTTGCGCGTTAAGCGCGACGAGCGACAGTGGGGTTTCGCCGACAGCTTTGGTTTTACGCCAAAGGGGAATCACCTACTGCCGGTCGCCGCGAGTGTCCCAACCATCCACGCCTTCGATTGCGTCCCATTGGCTCTCGCCGATGTCTCCAGAACCAGCTCGAGGACACACGCCCATTTTCTCTCGTCTACCTTACAACGTCAACGCTAATTAATGCTCTTTGACCCGACACTCATTCACAATCTCTATTGACACAACATGTACGTCACATATTATACATCATATCATACCTAACTCTGTCTAGCTGCCCATCATTTACCCAATTGTTTAGTTATTATTCATTATCGATTATGCAATTAGACAATTATTACTTCAATGCTATCTACTATCTTCACATATATCCACACATACATATATATAACATGACATACCTGGTGCAGCAACAAAGTCAATTTGAACTTGTGCAATAATGTACACATGCACATATATCTGTACATGTATATGTATGTGCATATATATATATATATAGTAAACTCAGTAATCTAATGTAAGAGCTTACAGTCTGCATGAACTTCAAAGACGAATAATATTTATGAGGCTATAAAAATAATCTAGAGCTCACTCTCGAGTACTTAAATATATATCACATATGTTTGCAAACAGCTGGGTAGCGAGTTGCTGTACAAGACTTAAGGTTAATTTAAATTTTTTAAAAACTACCAGCCCAATACCTATCGATTGCGCAAGTGATAAATTTATTGTCTACACGGAAAAAAAGATTTCTTGGCGCAAAAAATTTTTTCTTGTTCTAAGAAAATTTTTACTTGACCCAAGAAATTTTTTGTATTATAAAGTGAAAAACAAACTTTTCTTGGAGTAAGAAAAAATTTTCTCGGAACAAGAAAAAAATTTTTCAGGCGAGAAAAAAATTCTTAAGCCAAGAAAAATTTTTGTCTTCAATTCATAACACAAAATATTTCTTGTGCCAAGAAATTCTTTTTTTTTGTGTAGTCTGGGATTAAAAACAAAAAAAATATGTAAATATACTGATTAAAAATTATCTACTATTTATCTAGGCTGAAAAATCAGAGGTCATGCATCTGCTCGCGTAAAAAAAATATTAGTGATCTTTGTGTCTTTGAGCTAGAATCAGATGGACTGATAGACATTGTTGAGACGGAAGTGTTACGAGAACTTTTGATAATCGATTGATAATTTTTTTTTTATCGCGAGGAAAAAATAAATGGAATGAAGAGTGTAAAATGTAATTTACTGTTGTTTTATCTTTTGTCTTTGCATATGTTTTATTTAGCAATAACATCCTCGGGCAATAAATTCTTCACGCATTATTTAAATGTCATGACATCTAATAAATATAATCTTTAAGTCTCTACGGTTTTTTTTTTGTTCGCATGTGAAAAAAATAAAATTGAAATGGAGGATTTTATTTATAGATAGATGCGTAATATTCCCGAGTAAAACATTGTCCGTGTTTTCTATCGACAATTGAGTTATTCGAGCAACAAAGGTGAATCTATATAAAAAGGTCTTGCACATATGAGCGAACGTGTAGTATATACACCTACGGTATAAGCGGGATTTGGAGTATTTGAGCGCACAAACACAAAGAAATAGACTCGGTAATCGTCGGCGGAACTCGTGGGTACTCGGCCGTGGTCGCGCGCAACCACTTGGTGCTCTGCGATCGAGCAACCCGGCACGACTTTTCCATTAGCGAATTTTCCTTTAATAAAAAATTCCCTGAATTACGGTGGGAAAAATTTGAAAATTTGAATGCATGTTGACGGTGATGGTGACGATGATGACGATTGTCAGGTTTTTGGATCTTTGAGGTGGAAAAAGTACCCTTGGAGTGTTAAGCTCGGCGCGCGGTTATCCACGATTAATTACGAAAACGCACGAATCGGCTCGCGGCTCACGAACGCGGGGCGAGAGAGTCGCTCGTGGTACGCTCGAGGGAACGGTCGGAGTCGCGAAACCTCTCGTTTTTTGAATAAAATAAATAAATGTCGATTATAAAAATCACTAATTTATAATTGGATGATGGAAAAACCTTTGAGGTAGTGATTAAAAGTGTTTTTAAAGTGAAGTGCAATAAAAACTAGTGACTAAGTGACCCGAGTGCGAACAATTATGTTAATGACAGTGTTAGATTTATGTGAAAGGTTAAGTGTTATCGAAGGTGCGTGCAATAAATGTCAGTAGCTTATAATATTATTAAGTATTGTTGCTGTACGCGTGACATTATTTGGAGGGAAAATTTTGTATTCGTAGGCGGAGCCTCCAGCACGGGGACACGTGACACGGAAACTGTCACGCCGCCCTTGCCTCTTTCCCCTACTTCTTTGACATCAACAACAACAACATCTACTACTACTACTACTACTACTACTACTACTACTACTACTATTACTTCCACATTTACTACTACTGGTACACTCTATCATCACTCTTCTACCTCACTCTGTCCCGTCAGTTCCCTCTTTGCCACCCTCCTGGACAGAGACCCCACTCCGACGAACGAAAACGACCGAGTGAGTCGTCGCGTCTCTCCGGAATCACCGCAGCGTCACATAAAATGCGACCACGGGACTCCGAACCCCTTTGTCACCTCCGTCGCAGCCGAGCCAGCTTTTAATAAAATATTTTATTCGGACAAAAACAAATTTATTTAAATCAGGAAATGCGACAGGCACAGATTGGCCTCGATTGCAGGCCAGACTCACTAGCGTCCTTGGAAAACAAAGAGGGAGACGTAAAAATAAAACAAGAAGTGATAGATGTCGCGGAAATAAGTCCTGGAGTGAGGATCAAACAGGAACTGGGGGTCTCGAGAATAAAGACTGAGGAGGAAAATTACAATGAGCTCAATGGTTACAATGCAGTAGCTCCAGAGCCGAAGCACTTCGATAGAAAAGGAGACGAGAGCATTGGGAATTTTGGCCGCGTACCAGGTCAGTACCCGGTGATGCAGCATCCGGCTTATCGAGCCGTCGGCGGACCGGGACCGCCAAATAGTTTTGGTTTTCCCCATTTCTTTCCTAATTCGCTGACTTCTTCCTCGGTCCCCACGTCGCTTCACTCGTTCCTCGATCCAGCGCAGACCCAAAACCTTTCTTCGGCAACAGATCACGAAAAACACCTCAGCGAGATGAACAAGCTCCAGTACAACAGTCACAAGTCCAATTATCTGTATCATCAGCAGCGTCAAGACAAATTGAAGGACCTAAATGAGTCACTCAATCGCGAGTACCGGAACTATCACGAGCATCAGAAATTGCTCGAAATGTACCCGCCGTTTCGTGCACCTCCCGAGCTCTCCCATTTCATCCAACAGCAGCAACAACATCAGCAGCATCATAATAACATGAGAAGTTTGTATTCGGGTAAACATTCGAGGAAGTGGAACAACAATTTAGCCACGAGATTACTGCAGCCGACATCCGTGAGTTTGGAAAATTGTAAACTTTATTATTTATTTTTTCTTTGCTTACTCTAACGCACATCAAAGTCTAGAACCAACTCTAGAGTCAAAAGCTAAGTTGGGTAATTTTTATTATAGTTAACACGAAATTTTAACGTCTGTTTACTTGGCACAGTAGAATTTTTACTTGTAAGTATTTAAAACCGCCGACAGTTTGAATTATTCAGTGAAGTCGTAACACAAAAATTAAACTATGAAATGCGCGTATGCTACAGCCATTTATTATTATTCTTCGGTAGTAAGTTTAAGTGCACGCGGACAATTCAAAAGGTTATTCTGGAATTTACGAACTTTAAACGGTCTTGTCTTGGAGCTGGTGGCTGCATACAATGCAATATATTTATATACATTTTCTGGGCTTCTGCACAAGAGAGTTAAGGCCTCAGAAAAGTCTCTCTGAGCAAGTATGCAGTAGCAGCAGAGCAGTCCAGTCATTTAATGTTATTCTCCATCTTAGTATCAGCTCTTGCATGGGAACGCTGTCCGTCGAACTGAACCGTTACGTCGTAATACGCGGCCGAACGATCTCTCGCATTTCTGCGTTATTTATTCCACGAAATGGTTTCACTGTGAAATCGCGTCCACTGCGTACAGAAGAAATACCTAAGCAAAGAGAAACAATAATAATCACGAGTGCAAAACCTCCAGATGACGTTCTGTCCATATAAATTTTCCCGTAATAACAGGCTCTGGTCTTTGCATCTCCAGCTCCAGCTCCAGCTCCACACTTGGCTTCGTCGGTCTCTTCTTGTACTTTTTAAAGCTTAAAATTTAAAACCGTAACGACTGTCACTGAATTTAGTGCCCGAAACACACCTGTACGTCAAGATAACGTCACTGACTCGCGACTTCTAGACACCGAGCGAGTCCAATAAGGCGATGAATCGAACGCCGATGTGCATTCAGGTGCTCTTCAGCACCTACAAGGCACATATAACTACACATACATGAGTACACATAATTTTTTATGGTTTATTTTGTTTATCGGTCTCGTCCTTCCCTAAGAGGGAACATAAATTTTCGTTGCATCCGTGATGCCGGGATAAGTCAATGGCATCCCGTCCAATTTGGAAGGCCGCTCGGATCTCCAGGTGATTCATTTGCCTTCGATGAAATCACTTATTCCAACACATCCCGTTTCGCTCTCAGCCTTTTCTCTATGTGTCGCACTTGTAAATTTATATAAACTGATTAATGGCATCATCGGGTCTTTTTATTCATAATTCATAATTCATCACAACTCTCGTCTATGATTATCTATCCTACATACAAACATTCATACTATTTTATTTTTACTTAACCGTTCAACGACCTCGTCCATCGGTCATTATTTATCACTGATTTACTACTTAAATAAATTTTATTTATAAAAGAACTAAATTTATTCAGATTTTTTTTGAATTATTGAGAGGTTTGATGAGAATTAAATGACGAAGATTAATAAAATCCATTTTTCTGTCCTGACAATGGGACGATGATCACACGACGTAGTTTATATTTTATATGTATGTGTAGGTATATATATGTTAGCACACGCCCCCTGGCATCACATGATATGAGTTTAGTTTAGAACCGCTCGCCAGATGCGTGGCATCGACATATAAAACTTTTGTTGAGTTGAAGGTTTTTCTACCTGAGGGGCGCCCAATAGAGCACACATGTCATGTTCGAGGGCGCGAGTCCCTGATCTCACTAAAAAAACCATTTTATGCCCCAGCAATCCTACGCCGAACTGACCCAACTAATAACCTTCATAATGTAATTGTGTTTAAGTGTATCAATTTTTTGAGTACACAAACTCTGATTGTGTTTTTTATTAAAAATAAAAACCCAGAGAAGACAAATAAAAAAATACTCATCGTTTATTTCCACGAGGAATTACACAGAAAAAAGGATTTCTTACTCTAAGAAAATTTTTTCTCACTGTTGCAGCAACAAGATTTTTCCTGTGAAATCAATAGAATAAGGAACAAATTTTGTGTACTAATTTTTTTTGTCCGTATAATAAAATTTCAAAATTTATAAAAAGATTCAAATTTTGAACGAAAATTTCAACTTCGGAAAAAAATTCTAATTTTAAAATTTGAATTTTTTTCCAAACTTTGAATTTTTTTACAAATTTTTAAATTTCATTATACGGACAAAAAAAAATTAGTACATGAAACTTGTTCCTTATCCTATTGAAATTTCAAAATTTGAAAAACAATTCAGTTTGGAAAAAAATCCAAATTTTTATTCGAATTTTTTTTTTTTTTCAAAGTTGAAATTTTCGTTTAAAATTTGAATGTTTTTAAAAATTAAAAAATTTTATTATACTAACCAAAAAAATCTGTACGTGAAACTTGTTTTTTATCCTATTTATTCCACAGGAAAATCCTATGGCTGCAACAGAATTTTGTCCTGCGCAGCGCCTATTTATTTTTTTCTTGCATCCAAAGAAAATTTTTGTTTTCAATTTATGATGCAAAAAATTTTTTTGGGGCGAATAAAATTTTTTTTGCGCCAAGAAATCCATTGTTTCTGTGTACATATACATTTAGTTTGACGATAGATAAATATATAAAAATGAAATCATAGTTTTCTAATTTATTGCAGACTTTCTAATGCTGTGATTTTAAAACTCATCGCTTCTGTATACGGAAGGCATAATTTTTTCCACATCGTAAAGTCCTCTAACAATCTCGCTGGCTCTAGAACTGAAGTATTAACAATCAACTAAATGGAAAAATAAAAAAAAGAGGATCAATAATTTACACCTGCGCGATATTATTTTATTTTATTTAATATACGACGGAATTGCGATGATATTTTTTTCTATTCCACGGGACCTCGATGAGTTGGAAATTTAAATACTTTGTAAACTAATGAATGCATGAGTGATGTCATCGGTGTCATTGGGTATTATTTCCGCGTCGGTGGGTTTGAAACGTGTCATAATATGTATAATTCTTTACACTCTGCGTAAAACGTTACAGATTGCATATCGGGTGGAAAATTATACATGAGTAACGATGACAGTTGTGATAATTAATATTAAATGCGTTGAGTTTTACCTGCCACAGTTACATATGCCGAGCATATATTGATATTAATATTGATATTCATATAAATAAATGTATATATATTGCGTTATGTAAATGAGGAATGTTTACATCAACTCATTAGTTATTTACGATTCAAATGCTTTACTATTTTAGATTATATTTTATTATCTCTTTAAAATATATATACTCATTTAGTACAATAACTAGACATTAAAAGTACGTTATTGCTAAATGAGACTGATAATGAACTGGTCTAATTGATTTTCAAAGATTTATTCTGATATAAATGTCAAAAAATCTGATTGAAAATTGTCATGCAAATTTTTTACGTCGCTCTGTTTTTACGTTCGGTTATCAAAAAATTTTATTAAATTAATTTATTATTTTTTTTTAATTCACTAAATTAGTCTGAGTCATAGAAAGTCGTCTGCGTTCTATACCCGACCAAAATATGTGTAAAATTTGAATTTTTCAGATAAAATATTTTGTCACTTAGAAGAAAATTCTAGACCTAATTTCGTGCACAGAAAAAAAGAATTTCTTAGTACAAGAAATTTTTGATTGTCCCAAAAAAATTTTTACTTGCCTCAAGAAATTTTTTGAATTATAAATTGAAGACTTAAAATTTCCTGGAGCGAGAGTAAATTTTTTTAGAGCAACAAAAAATTTTTTGAACCGAGAAATTTTTTCTTGTCTTAAGAAAAATTTTGTTTTCAATTTATAAAACAAAAAATTTCTTGCGCCAAGAAAATATTTTTTTCTGTCTATTTGAATTATTTAATAAAAAATGTCTCGAGTGCCGGATAAATTTTTTCCACGCGTAATTTCGCGGTATCGTTGTTGGTATTGAGCTGTTCTAATAATTTATTTACTAAAAAAAATTTGTACCCAATAGAATAATTTTTTATTCAGATATTTTTTGAACTGTAATTGATGCTCTCATTTCATCACAAAAGTCCGAGGTGTTGAAATTTGTAAGGAAATAATATCCGGAAGCTTGTGGTTCTTAAAAAATTTCCAAATGTCGGTGACACGTGGCACATGGGTAACGCAAAAAATACAATAAATGAAAGCACAATATATACAATTGTAAAAATCGACAAAGGGACAAAAGATAGTTGAGAGAAATTTTTCACACAGTTTCCTTAGTAGCATATATTCGGGGCAAGCGGGCTCGAAAAGTGTCGGACTATTTATAAAAGTGATGCCTACATATTTATGCGTATTGTGTATTCGAGGATACGAGGACGCGTGCGCACGAAAACCACGGGCTAAAAAACCGCACAGTAATTATTCATTCTTCAGTTATCTCTTTTTTATTTTTAGTATTTTTTATCTTTTCCACTCTAGCGTGACGCACGTTACTCTCTGTCATCGGTTTTTTCCTCAACAAGGGTAGACCCGTTTTTAGTCCATCCTGCGGTCACCATTAAATTTTTTCCCTCTACATTTTCTCCCGTCTTCTTACTTTTCGAAAAAAGTATTAAAAAAAATATAAATAACATAATCGAGTAGACTAAAGTCGATTACAACGTCATATACAAAGGAACAAGACTCGACTGGCTGGTGTTTTACGACCGCTGACACCTTACCGACCTGCACTACACAGCTCCGAGGTTCGACATTGCACCCTCACTCACCAGCACCAGTACCAGCACCAGCACCAGCACCAGCACCAGTACCAGGATCAACATCAAGCTCGCTCGCCTTTCTTTATCACTTTCATTCTCTCTCAAAACCCTCTATTTCATTCTCCTGCCTCCGCTCGCGTTCTTTCCGTCCATATACTGCTAAACCAAAGTATATATAATATTCTCCCGGTGATATTACGACCGTGAATATTAAAGTAATTGATGCCTCCATAAAACAGTGAACAGCACCTTCGATGTCTCAGCAGCAACACACTCACACTCAACACTCACATACTCGCGCTTACAAAATATCCTTTACTATCGTTCTCCCAGCGAGACTTACATCCACTTGGAAAATATATACCCACAACACACTCATTTATACAGATTATTTAAAAAGACATTCTTGCCGCAATATTCCGCGCATATAAACCTCCATCTCCATGTCATTCGGCCCCAAATGATCCCGGCTGTTATAAAAACTCGCTACTGTCTGTAACAATAATTTAAATTTAATTTGCGGGTACATAAGCTTCGTAATACTTTCGCCGCTTTGATTATCGCCGTACGCAACCAGTTGTGCTGATATTTATCAGCAGAGTCACAAATAATTTAAATGGATTGATGGGAGTGAAGAAATAACAAAGACAACCTCGGACACGGGATAGGTAACGGCTCGGGCTCAGTTCGGGCTCGGGCTCGGACTTGGACTCGGGTACGACGAGCTGGTGTGCAGGGTACAGTGGGAATAGCGTGTAACGATGTATCAAGCTGTTGCGCCCCCGGCGTGTCCGGCAACATCGGAAAGAGCCAGCCTGAAAATGTGTTGCATTGTATATACAAGTGAGGGAGAGACCCCGAGCAAGGGAGTAAGAGGGAGAGGGAGCTAAAGATATCCTCGGCTTTGTGAGAAGACCGACAGAGCCTCTGCATCATACCTTTACACGCTCCCAATGGGCAAACGAGCGACGGTAATGCTGGTTTGAGAATCCAGTCCTGTTGCCTCGACCCCTGGACACTATTAATTTTATCCACATGTATCCCGACTATACATATATAATATGACTTTGCTTGCTCGTACTCTTGGACTCTGCAGCTCCGATATCTACAGTGTCTCAATAATATTATATCCTCGATGTTGTTATATACAAGCGGTAAGGAGAATAACCACTCGAGAGTTAAAGTATTCCTCTCGATTGAATCATCTCGTACTGCTGAGATTCACAGACGTTATGGCTCCTGTGAATACACTCTTCTCCTCTTGAATTTTTAACTGAGTGCGCTGAGGTGAGCTCGCTCCTAAGTCTGGTTTCTATTCCACGCTGTCGAGTGTTTTTTCGAGAGAAAGAGGGAGAGCCAAGAGGGGATAGAATTTCTCGGAGAAACGGTTGCGGATGTAACCCGAGCGGGTCTTAGGGCACCTTGGAAAGGGTTGAAGCTGGGCAGGGGAGGACAGATAGCGAAGGGCTGGAAAGTATCCAGCGGACTCTAGAGCAGCAAGGCACAACCCTTGCCCGGGGGTCCTGTGAGACACTGGAACGCTCTGAGAAAGGGTAGTTGGGTAGTATCTGTTGTCATGGTCCCTGTGATGCTCCATTATTGATTAAAGATGGCTGAGCGTGCTCTCAAACTCTCGTACACTTTGTGCTCTCACTCTCTTACCGGATGGCTGCTCCATCCGCCTTCCAGCCTGTATACGCCACCGCTCTCCTCTCTCTCCTTGTCCTTGTCTTTGTCTTTATCTTTATCTACATCGGCGACGCCATTTTAATATGCGCAATTATAATGTGTACCGTCGACGGAAAACCCACCGCTACTGCCATCAGCACCCTTGGGTTCATGACGAAACTTTCCCTTCAAAGCCCTCTCACTCGGCATCATCATCACCAGCAGCAACCGTATCACCCTAATGCTCTTTGGGCTCTTTGTTTGTTTGCCGAGTCGTCAGGGAAGCCGCGTAATCGACGAGTTAATTAGGACGCGTTTGCCGTTTTAATTGGCTCATTGTAAACACTCACTGGCTCTGACTCTGATTTCTTTCAGAATATTTTAAATTAAATTAATAAATCGCCGCCGATCCGCAATAAAAATAATAAATATCCAGTGTCGAGTATTTAATTAAACCGTTATAGTTACCCAGGCAAGATAATATCTGTAACCTGGGTAAATATATGCAAGCAATAGAGTCTGACGTCCATGTATTTATTTAGGCTCGATGGTGGGCAGAGGCACGAGCCAGCCAAACGGGAGGGGTAACAACGTGAAAAGCTATCTACACCATTCTACACCCAGTCTGCTATAGAATATATACATAGACATGGACATATATATATCTATATATATGTATATAGCCTAAGACTGTATAATACCACCGAGAACATTATAACAGCAAACACTATATATAGGTATATAAAAGGGTCGTGGGGTGGGAAATATCGCTGACGACAGCTCGTTAGCACCGAGGCACTACAATGGCGTCGCGACGCCGATACCCGATAACCCATAGTGGGCGTCCCTCTTCCCTCTTGCTTTGTTATTCATCACATCACATAATCAAAATGTTTGAAGCTGGGTTCGGGTCGTAGTTCTGCCAGCTGATGCGTGTGGTCCGCGAAAATCAGATATCGTGTAACGAGCATCGATGGATTTGTAATACGGCTTTCATACCTCGGTCATACCCAATGTCCAATTAAATATTATTCCGACAAATCTGTTAATCCTGACTTGACTACGAGTTCAAATCTCAATATACTTTTTAGTGATTTCATAATAATAGTCGGTTTTAGTTGACTGAAAGGTTAATTGTCAAGGTGATAATTTCGTTAATTAATTAGCCGTCAGATTCTGTTGGCCGATTGCGTCATAGTTTGTTGGATTGGTGAAGTTAAGGTCTTTTGTCGAGCGACACTGGTCTTTGGTATGTAATGTTAATTTATTGTTATTATTGTGGACTGAAGAGAGTAATTAACGGTGACGTCATCTCCTGAGAAGCTGTAGCCAGAATCAAAGTGGCTATCGCGAGAGCAGAGGTCGATTACTTTCTAGGTAAAGACTGGTTTAAAGACAGGTTTAGAGGCGCTCGTAATGAGCGATAGCGCTCGTTACTCCTTACTGGACGTTCTAATCACGACCAAGGATTGCCTAAATCATTTAGATCATTCTTTTGTGAACTAGCCTAGGCTATTTTTCTAAAATCAGTAAAGTAATAATATTTTCTATTTGCATTAGATTGTGATGACAAACAACGTAATGAACAGAAAGACTACAAATCAAGCAGTGATGAAGATGAAAATGAAGATTTAAATATATAAATAACATCCTAAGAAAAATGTAAATGTAACTAATATTATTCTAAAAGCTACACTATATGCAAAATATTCATTGTTTTTGAACTGTAGTTTTAATTTAACAATAAACATGCGTCATAATAAAGTGAAGAATTTATATTTTGTAGAAATATATATATGTAGAAAAAAGTAAATGAAATGGTATGGGGCTAAAGAAGGTTGTATGAGGCTCAAAAATTTCACCCTCATATCGTCCTCACTATGGTATTTTGTCCGATAACTACTACATTGAGGGTCACATGAGGAGCAAAATTTGTATGTGATTTCATCCTCATTCGACCCGACACAACCTCACCAAAGTTGGTTATTTGAGGTTGAAATGGGGGCCAAAATTTCGACTCGGGCTTCGTCTGTAATAAAATAAAAAAAACATTTTTTTAATCACGGTAATACGGAGACGCAGACATGACTTTTAACTCTGATGGGTGGAAAATAAGTCTCAAGTCTGCGTAGTGGGACGATTCGGACGCGGAATCGATCGTCCACGGAAGAGCCGAGTGACGTCGCGACAAAGAAAACCCGGTGGCGAAACTAATGCGCGTAAGCAGCTTGAATTGTTTGGAATTTAAGAGCATGAGGCGTTTGTTTGTTATTTATATAAATATGTCGGGTATAGAATAGAGTATAGGGTCTTAAAGAAATGAATAAGTGATATGAGTGAATAGTGTGCGGTAGGTGAGGGCATTTCTGTTACGGCCACTTTGTCTCCATTTGCTATTATACTGTACACAACACATGATCGCTGTCGCATGTAATTACGCGGACGACAGTGGAACAACATGGAGAACTTGCTAGACACACGATGGCGTGTCGCACGCGTCAAACTTTCCTGTATAATGTGTAATACGTTAATAAAGAGACATTTTACACGTTATGTTTAGATGTCATGCTCCGCTAATTTTTTTTTGTCTATTTAAAAGGCAAACGTCTTAAACTATATAATTATTTATTTTTTATACATACATTTTTTTTTAATAAAAAATGAGGCTTGTGGGAGGTTTATTTAAGTTTTTAAAGCTGCCCTCAAAATTACTGTGTGACCATTAGTTGCTGAGGTATCGATAATCAAAGACAAAAAGATCCTTTTTTATTTGAAGGCTGATATCTCAGCAGCAAATTGTCGTATAAGAAAACAAAAAGAAAGCAAATTGTAGCTGAATAAATCTCCTAAATGAGCCATTAATTGATTTTTCTCAAAAAAATTTTCCTGGCCCCGTAGACCCAAAAAACAAAACCAAAAAATTTTGTCTCGAGCTATTTCTTATGATTCCGCAAAACCCGTGGCTCCAAAAATTATTTTGCTGGAAGATCTTCAAACTAGAGATTTCAAGTTTCAATTTGCTTTTTTTGTTTTTTCGATACAATCATTTTTCACGAAAATACAGCCTTCCAAAAATCATTGAAAAATTTTGAAAATTTTCTTGTTCCTTTAATTTTTTGGATGTGTATTTAAACATTTTTTTTCCGTCTCATTTTACTCTGCCTTCACCTATCATTAAAAAAATATACAACAGGGTGTAAAATGACCCTAGATCATGACTTAAAAAAACATTCAAAAAATTTCATAGGAAAAAAAACAATAGCCCAATTCATAAGTTAACTAGACACAAACCAGAGACAAAATTAGTGTTGAATTTTTTTCTCATGCCAGTCAAACTCCGAAACCCAATACCCGAGTGAATGACTCTAGTGTCACCAGGATTATTTTAAAATAATACAAGAAATATCATAAACTCATATGATAGCTGATCAAAAGGTCTTTTATATTATTTTCTCACTCGTGTATCGAGAGTTAAAAGTCTATTCTTTTTCACTCGGGTCTTCGCTTATAAGCTCAGGAAACTCTTAGAGTCATGTGCATGTATGCAGTCAGAGAAAGAATAAAGTGGAGAGCAAGACCACACGCCTCGAGCGAGCCATCCATCTTAAAGAGTCTCATATTCATGCAGTGACACTAATGCTCTTCTATAGTACGGATCTGCATCAGATTCTCCTTTATATTAGCGAGTCCTTTAAATGTCCCTTTACGAGCATAAGCCCAAGTGCCCTGTTGACATGCCGACTATTTTCTCATCAGCTAATTTATTATCTCCTCCATCTCTCACCAGTTGTATACATTTTATTATCTCCTCATGATCAACATTATTATCCTTGTACACAGCTCTGGGATCTTCACAATCTTGTAATTGATTTTTTTTTTTTATTTTACTTATTTATTTATTCACTAGATTATATTTTTTATTCAAATTGCAGGTGGGCTCGTGGTTCGCGCGCCCAGAAACTCCAATAAACTCATCCTCGTCTCCAGCCTTGGCCGCATCCTCGCTGAGAAATCACGTCGATCTGACGAAAGCCGCAGAGCCGCCAATTAATGGACGAAGTATCCACGGACAAATACCAACAATTTGCACAGTGAGTTATTATAATATATATATTTTTTTTTTCATAAATTTAAATTCATAAAAATTAAATTACGCATACATAAATAATTATCTGATTCAAAAAAAAAAAAAAAAAAAAAACTATATTATTATATTTAAATCTGAAAGGAAAAGACAAGTTCGCTTTTAAATTAAATAATGAGGATTTTATTTTATGACGATGCCGTGTTGTCTCCTCCAGGTGACACCGTAAATTTGTGTCACGAAATACCGTCGAATTGCCGCCACGTAAATTCTCAAATTTATACATCCACACATTTTTATATATATGTATATATATGTGTATAAAGAATTGAAAAAAAAGTGAATACGTCGTACGTAGAAAACATGAGGCGAGTGGGAATCGTGAACATGCCGCGGGCCTGTAATTTTATTTCTTTATCGAGGGGACGTGGTCGGGGCTTCACACTTTACAGTCACGCCATTGCCATTCGATGTTAAAACGTCGCCGGACAACCGTCCAAAATAAGAATAAAAAAAAAACACGAAAATAAACCGAGTCCAAAAAGGGTATCATAATAATAATGATGATGATGATTCAGAGCTCAATTGATATGAGCTATCGAGAAAGTTTTATCGTACCGCGGAAATTCAAGGCGTGAAAGTTTCGAGCCTATGACTATTGACACGACATCAAATGTATACGTATATTAGTAACAGGGTCGATATTCAATTTGCAATTTTGTCGCAATAACGTTTGCTTTTGACGTTATCGTCATATCCAAGGCCAAAGTTATTTAAATCTACCCGGGTCAAAAATAAAACTTGATTCAGACTCGCTTCACTTTATTTTCTTTTGAAGTTATCGATTTGCCGACGATTTTGTGATAAGATCTCGACTTTTTCGACTTAAATTAAATTTTTTTCATCTTAGTTTCAACTTATTTCAACTTATTTGTATTTTTTGATCTTAGTTTGAACTTTTTCGTCTTTGTTTCGAGCACGATAGTCATTCGCCTTACTTTCGCCTTAATATATAAAAATTTTTTCACCGTAGTTTTGATTTTTCGCCTTATAATTTCAGTCGAATAAGTCTAAACCAAGTCAATTTCGACTTGATCTTGACTTTTTTGTCTTGAAATTTCAGTCGAATAAGTCAAAACCAAGACAATTTCGATTTGATTTTAACTTTTTCGTCTTAAATCATGACTAAGTAAGCCAGTTAAGTCTAAACCAAGGCGAAAACTCAATGTATTTCATATCTCCGTAAAAAAAAGTGGAGTTTGTCTTATAAAAAACAGCTCCAAATTTCGACTTAGTAAGCTAAGTCTAAATCAAGTTTTATTTTTGACCCGGGAATCTATTTAAAAAATTTATTTTCATTGTATTTGTCTTTGTCTTGGCTGTATAATTAAATTAATAGTACATTAACCTCAGCTAAAAAACATAAATTTAATTGAGCATGTAGACTGAAGGCTGGACACTAGACTAGGAATTGACCGTCTCGGTACTGATTTCACGGATTCTTTATTTTCTCTTCCTCGTATTAAATCCTCAATCCAGCACAATGCTCATGCCAAGAGTACTCTAGTATAGAGTACTCTTACAACTCGCGGACCCATAAATGAATTAACTAACCACGTGCCTGAGTAGGTTAATAACTTTGCCCATATCAACAGCTCTTAGTGTTTTCACCATGGGCTAGGTGATGGTGGTCACTCCCGCTCTCTCCTCACATGAACACGTAAACCTCAACGTGCTGGTGATGGATAAAGACCGTGACTGCCAGGACGATCGCGAGTGATCAACGGCTAATGATGATGAACGCGGTATCCACAAAACGAATCCAGGCAAAGTGCCAGTAAACTCCGAGTACACATAACGGTCTCCTTAATACCCCATACTACTTGTTCTCTTTATTCGATACCGGGGAAAAGGCATCAGGAAATACTCGGATGATAAAATAATTTCGAGTCTCTCGTTTGGCAATTCTGAGGATGTATTCAAAACTTCAGCACCGCGGATTGAAAGGACGCGAGTGTGTATACCGAGGATTAAATTATATTTTTTATTCACCGATCGAATTAATAATCCGGCTATTCAACGGCGAGACGTATTCGAGTCAAAGCAAAGCTAAAATACCAGACAGATGAGCAAAAGACCTGAACGCTATGCCACCATCATCATCATCATCATAATCGCGCTCTCATTGATCGGTTCTCTCTCAGTCTCTCCGACTCTCTGGCGACTGAGGCAGATGAATTTGCACGTACCTCGTGTTATTATGAATTATATATTATGTATTACCTTGTTTATTTGTATATACATATATATAGATGAATGTTTTTTAGTGTGAATGGTTGTCGAGTAAGACAAGCAAGCTCGTTATTAGCCGTCGAGTCTCGCAATGCCGAGTAGGCTGAGAAGAAGCTGATAAAAAATGGAAGTCGATTCATCGAGTTGAACGTTAACGACTGCTCTTACGGTTATGCTGGACAAAAAGGACGATCTATCAAATTGTCACTGGGCTTTCTATTTCATAGTACCGCGCCTTGCCCAATAGCCATCAGTAATCTACTACAACGACCTGAATGCTTGTTGCTGTTGCTGTTGATGTTGTTGATGTTGTAGATCTTTGAGCACGGGATTTTATATTTTATTTTTATTTATATTCAGATTTTTTTTATGTATGTATGTTTGTATGTTGTCGAGTATGTAGCGTATTACTTGGACCGCCAACGTCGCGGTGACCGTGTATAAGCAGAGAGAAAGACCGTATTTTACTCTCGGCTACCAGATGCTATACACTCCGACAAAACGGGAGACAATCTCCAGCATTCGTTTATATTACGTTGGTTGGTTGGTTCGTTATTCGGAGTTAATAATGCCACGTGCCTACTTTCAAGATTAAGGAATTACTGTGTTTGACCAAGAAGAAAATAACCGAGCCACTAAACAACCAATTGGTCATTTCATCCGAGGGAATATTTTACTGGGGCTAAGACTAATAAGTATCTGCGTATGTGTGAGTGAGTGTGTGCTTGGGCGAATAGATGGACGGTTGTGTTGAATTTTAAGTCGTTTCCTTTTCCTCAATACGATTACTAGGCTGTCGTCATTACACCCTGAAAATAATGTACCAGAGGCAGAGCCACCGGTTACCAGCTGTTGGCTCCGGGACAATTGAGCGGTCAAATCTTCGTCAACTTGATGGGGTTATTATAGATATTAAGCTTAATGCCTGTTTACAGTGTTTAATAGCAATGACGTCGTGACAGAGGACTATTATTCAAAACAATATTTTTATGGGATTCTAAAAAAATATTTTTGTTTTTTTATTTTTAATAGTAAAATTGAATTATTGTTTTGGTAGCTTTCAAATGCTGGGAGTCAGTGGAATTGTTGTAGATAAATGAAAACAAAAATACCATCTGGCAGCTAGAGTAGTAAATATTTCTCAAAAAACGGAAATTGGTATTTTTATTTTTTTTATTTTTCTTCGAAGGTTTAGTCAAATTTTTTTTTAATATTGACGTCAGGATACAACTCAATTAATTTTTTTAACCCGTCAGTTTTTCGGTATACTTTACGCTCGTGATGAGAGTTTAACTCACGCTCAACGCTTATGTGCGTAGGCACCAAACAAATTTTAAGCAAGAAAATATTTTTCATAAATTACTTTATGTATTATAAGAATAATAAAAAATAAATAAATGATAATTGTAATTTATTTACGATTAATAAACGTAATTTAAACTTTAACGAATTCAACCGAATAACTCCGCACACCGCAGACTGCCGGAGGTATACGAGCAGTCACGAGAGTAACCGAACATAGAATTTTTTTACTTACGCCTTGACGCCCGTGATGAGGAAAATGCTCACGTTTTTTGAGCATAAAAAAAAATTTTTACAATTTCTATGGCAACCAAAAAAATTTTTTTTAAGTGGAATCTGAAAATATATGAAACTATTCAAAGATAGAAAAAAATTTCAACTATTCCATTTGAAAAAAAAAGTTGTTCATGTTCAAAATCGAGCGTGAGCAAAATGCTCATAACGGAAGTGCTGACGAATTAAAAGAAGATTTTTCTTCAAATTATAACTCAAAGAAAATGAGTTTGAATGCAGCAGAAATCAGACAAATTTAAAATTATAAATAAATAGAGTAAATAATTAAAAAAATAATATTTGCAAAAAATGGACTCATTAGTTTCAAAATTTTTTAAATGCGTATTATTTAAAAATTTTATTTTATTAATTATTTACTCTATTTATTAATAATTAAAAATTTGTTTAATGTCCGCTTCATTCACACTCATATAAAAAATCATATTTTTGACTTTGATAGCCAATAACATGAATTAGCTGTCATAAAAAAATTAAAAATATTGTGAAGCTTTCAAATATTCAAATTTCTGTATTCTAATTTTTTATTCATAATTGAAAAACTCTAAGCATTACTCAATTTTTTATTACGACTGAAACCATAAAAAGAATTTTCTATTTCAATAAAAAAGTTTAATGATCAATAATTTATTTGATCGGTAGTTGAATCATAAATGAAAAAAACTAACATAAATTATCCAAATCAATACATAAATAATAATTATGATGCCTCAGAATAATAAGAATATTCTTGCGTGAAAGTAGATCGATTACATATACGATCAGTACGGCGTGAGAATGTAAACGTTGTATAGATCGACGAGTGCCGGATGAACCTGGATCTCGAGAGATCACTGACAATTATCGTTAACAATTATCCAACTATTAATTACAAATTGATTGACGTCGGCAGTAAGGTGGATTTTATAACCGATCCACAGCATCGCCGTGCATTATCATTTATCACATAGTACAGAACGAGATGCCTGTACCGATGGCAATAAAAAAAATAAAACAAAAAATATAAATTAACGAGTCACGCGATGGGAATTGAATCTTTTGCAATCGGGTATTTTCCGTGTGTCAAAACCCCGCGTTCCGTTGATACTCCTGTTAACTTTTTTTCACCTTTTGTTTTATTATCATTATTACTTTATATTTATTATTTTTTTTTTTTATTGTGTATCCCTTGACACAAAAGAGCTGCGAAAAAGTAACGCAACGTATTACCAGTGAGTACGGAGCGAAAACATCTGCGCCCTTAATTATTTTACGGATTTAGTAGATCGTTATGGCTTGTAAAATTACTGGCAATTTCACGCCTCTAAACTTATTTTATCCCCACAACCTATCGGTTTCCATCGCATCGCATCACATCACACCGGCTTCCTTCAACGCGGCTTATTCAACTCTTTAGTCCTCGTTCTCGCTCTCGGTCTTCCCTCTTGTCCTTCTCCTTCTCACTAAAAGAGCGACTGGCCATGGGCACACTGAGGCCCGAACTCAAACTCAAACTCAAACCCAAACCCAAGCCCTTATTGGGCCCGGGCAAATTAATGGGCACCTTGTTTACGACTGGATCCGACCGCGGTCTGCACGGTGGACATGGAATCGCGTCGCGAATCCACTTGAGGACGACTGATAATAAGATTTAGCAGTAAGATGGATCGAGGCCTTACCTCGGAACGACCCAACTTGAACTTGTTTCGGTGAAACTTTTTATTTTATTAACTCAGTCGGGTTGTAAGACATTTTAGCATCCGCGGTCGTACAATAACCGACCGTTATCCGTAAGTATTCTTTAGGCCTCTTCGCGATTATTAGTTCCACCTTTTCTCTGCTTCTCTTGCATTAGTATATAGGCAGAATAAAGTATTAAGTGTATACTGTGTACAAGAGTTCGTCTCACTACCGTAAGCGATATAACGAGGGCCCTCTCGACCCAGGTAGCCGATGACTACTCGTTCGTTTCACGCCCGATTTCATTTTTCATCTTACATATCCTCACTCCTCACTATTTATCTCCACGAGATCCATACCCACTACATCATATTATGCACGGTATTATTTTTTAATTACTTTTACAATCTATTATTTATTTTTAAAAAACTATCGATTGACTGCAGGCGATTCTTCGGACTTCCTGGTGATCAAATTTTATAGAGTAGACTAGTGATGTCAGGCTGAGAAATTATCGGACAGTTGACGTCAATTGACCACCGGTCATTTTTTAAATTTAATGCCGAAAAATCACCGAAATTTTTTGACGTCAATTGACAATAAATTGTCATCATTTTTTTTCACCTGGAATTTAGTCGCCCAATCAATCGATGACAGTTTCAAAATATATTTTTATACTTTATGACTCGAACAATTTTTGATCCTTACAAATTTTGATCTCTGGAGGTCAAAACTCCTCATAATTATTTTTTCAACAGCAAGTAATTAAAAAATAAAAGCTAAAATCTCGAGTAAAGACAATGAGACTACTGGATACATTAAACGTGCAAGTTGTATATAAGAATCACTGTAATTTAATAAATTGCGCTAGCTCCCGGGGCAAATTGTAGCATAATCATTCATTAGTAGGTCGTGACTCGGCGTCGAGTACTCGCCGGGATCGTGATGCTTACCGACACATCGATGGCCCCGACTTTTCTACCCAGTCTTTTCATCATCATCATCCTCATCCTCATCACCATCACCATCATCATTATCATCATCGTCAGAACAAGTCCGCAATAGTTTATATGTGTCTCATTCATCGTATGCGCATTATTTTTTTAATCATAAAAATGTCCATAATAAATAATAGGATCAGCGAGTACGCGGAGTCGCTCGGTTATTGCTCACCATAGAAATCCAAAGGGTCAACGATAATTTACCTTTTATTAATCAGTAATTAAAATTGCCAATAAGCGATTACATTGATCGAAGTTTATGATAGTTTAGCCAATAATTCTGATGCTTACGAAACGTTGCTGCTGATTTCTGTTGCGATGCCTCAGTCCACTGGATACCGAGTACTCAGTACCAGGTACGTAGTGTTATGATGTCTGTTTTGAAACGAGAGTATTTAATTCTGAAATATGCAAAGCAGAGCAGAGGAGGCATCGCCAGCATCAGGATCAACTTGGCTGGATCACGTATCTGTAGATTACGATGATGACGGTTGTAATGGAGGCTTATGCAGCGTAGATCGATTAAATCTCGATCGAAAATAAATACTGCGAACTCTGTAAGCACGGGCTCGCAATTAACTCCGCTAATTTACCCGCAATTAGCCGCTACGGGGTAATGAAGTTATCGCTTTGGGATTCGTGTCCCCGATTACACGGCATTTACTTGAAATCGCGTGTGTCCCGCTAAGAGGTAAAGAGTAAATGCATGTGTACTTTGCTTAACGTTACGTACAGTGTTACTACAGCACGACGATGACAAAGCGTGTACTTAAAAAGTAAAAAAAAGATTTTAAAAATTGGAATAATGTAATATAAGGGATAGCACGGTGTCGTTAGGTGGGTGATTAACGGCACACGCTTCTTACCTAACGGCTTATCTCAATTGTTAACATGAAAAGTTGTTACTGAGTGTCACGCCTCTGTGTTTGTTCGATAAAATACTATATACTCGGCTCTTTTACACATTTGTTACCTTGTTTATTTTATTTTCTTTAAAAAAAAAAAAAAAATCGTTTAAATACTCCTATTTACTTGCTTGTTAACTGTTTTATTTTCTGTTTTTTATGTTTTTTTTTAATTTAAAAATTTAATGAACTTTTTAGTAGAACAGTACTAAAGTTAATTTTAATTGTAATTTATTTACTGCTGTAATGCAGACGTTAAAAATAAATAAAACATTTTGGCATTGACTTAAAATTTTTAAAAAAGTCATTGGAAGAGTAAATTTTTTTTTTCATTAAATATCCATTAAAAAATTTTATGATCAATAATGAAATGGAGTAAATTTTATGATACTGAAGTTAGCAGACGTCTAATAATTTTTTGATTTTTTTTTAGACGACAAAATCATAAAAAAAAAATTGCACCTGTAGTTTTTTAAATTTTCTACATGTGCATATTTTTATTTTATTTTTCTGCAATTGATTTGTTGAAAAACAAAAATTAAAAAATTTTTAAATATCTGCTAACTTCAGGATCATTAAATTTTTAAATCATTTTTGATTTTTTTTTTTTTCAATTTAAATTCCTCATATTTTTAAAAGTAAGAATGAAACTTTGAAAGTAAATTAAATGAAAAAAATTTAAATTGGCTTCGGTAAATCTCATTGACAATCAATGAAATAAATCATAGAGTAATTTTTCATCGTAATATCAGAGTAGAATAAAATAATTAATTAAACTCGATCACATTGTTGCTGACTTCACCCACCTCGGTATCCCTTGCACAATAAAATATCTCTTTGTGCAGCACCAGAGCTAACCGATGCCAGCAATAGTCTATAGATATTTTAAGTACAGCAAACAAACATGTGCCTTGGGGTCACTTCTAATCAAACTCCTAACGAGTGATCGCCCACATGGGCGTGGTGCTGACTTGCTCCTCGACGCACCTTTGATAACAATAATCCCAGCTCGAAATGTAACGCTCCACTCGGACACTAAACGAACGAGCCTCTACTCTCTACTCTCCTCAAAAAAAAAAAAAAAAAAAAATATATATTTATATATAATAAACAAAAAAAATATCGCCGGGAGTAATTCATTCCCCGCGTCCACGCATAAATATCGCACATCCATACATCCATGGATCCTCACACACAAACGTCCATATAAAGACTCGATATGTGATTTATCATTCTCGCGCGATCGCCATCGTCCGCGAACAAAGAATAATAACAACAGCACTAAGTAACAATACAGGAAAAATAATAAAAAACAGCAACAATTTCTCACCAAGGGATCGATAATTTATTCATTTTTAATTCCGCCTCAATTCTCATATTTGCTGTTATTTTTATTGTTTTATTACAAAAATTGGCAGCACTAAGTACAAGTATTTATCGCGTTGCATGGATCCCGCGATATCGAGTTAAAACGGTACTGGAACCTACGCGATTCCGCGTGAGCTCGTCACGATGCTAAAAAACTCGATGATCTTTCAAGCTCGCGAGTCCTTACCTTACATTAGCCCGCAATAGTTTCATTCGTGCTGGGAGTTTGTTACAGCCCTCGGGGATTTACATCAGCAGGTGTACCAGAACTATGTATGTATAAGTAATATATATATATAAATATATATTACTGAGTTTACCCCGAACCGCGGAGGCGTGGCTCCTCCAGTAAAGAAAATAAATCGGACAGCTACGAACCGTGAAACCGCGGAACTATGAGACCTTTTGTCTATTTTATAGTGACTCGAGCCCCATCTACAGCTCAGCTAACGATTATGTTGATCGCTGTCATAGCAGTTACAAATGTGCGTTGATCTTATGTATATATATATATGCAGATACAGATAGATATGAATAATAACCCGTGGATTTAAAATATAATTAGAGGCAAAGGCATACAGATATTTATTATTTATAAGCCTTTTAAATATTATGCAACGGCCACATCATATTGTCGAACCACACAGAGAGTTGAGATTATATCTTTACGATTACTGATTACTGATCGCGTGGGAATTACTCTATCGGTTACCTTTCGACTCGCGAATGCCGGGAAAAATTTCGTCGAAAATATAAAAATAAATAGACATGAGGAAGTGAGGGACTAGGAAGAGACGCGGTGCAGATGGACGAGAGTCTGGGCTGGGTTAATTGCAGTCAGAGTCGGAGCACGCAATTAGGTGCCGGCTTGGACATCTGGGCTGATTTCAGGGAGGGGAGAGAGAGTTAGAGGATTTATGCAAAGAAAGATTGAGAGAAACGAGTCTGAGGCTCTTCCGCGGCTCGTCGGGGATAATTACCACATTGGAATCGACCGTCATACGTTGCCTTGTATCGAGACTTGCTCATCAGGTAAAATGTAGACTGCCGAGCATGCGTGTCCACTTAGCGAGCTCACCGGTTTTCACTTTTTATTTATTTTTTAACTTTTATCACCTCAGTCCCAACTTCTTTGTCTGCTCGTCATTTTCGACTTGAGATTTATGACCCTACATAATTCTATCATATATGTGTATGTATATAGTATCCTTTTTTGTATCGTAGAGGGAGAAAAGAATTTTTTTTAATAAAAATTTTGTTTCTAAATATTTTCAAAATTCTGACATCTTAAAATTAATTGATGATGATTTAAAAAAAAAATTCAAAATGTGTAGAATGGCCGATTTTTAGGTCACTAACTTAACGACAAATTTTGAAAGGAATTATTTTTTTTTTTTTTCTATTAAAATTTAAAATTTCCGGGACTTAGTTTTTATTTATTTACCCAAGTATTTTAAGTATTTTGTTAAATTTAGTTTAGTGTTTGCTCAACTACTTAGATCGTAAACCGAAATCGGTGAACTAAACGGAAGGAGAATTTTTCGTCGCCGGTGCAATTAACACCTCAGCGGCATGGCGCGCATACCTTTTGCCCCCTCATTCTCAATTTTCCTGAATCGATTTTTCCTAAAAAAAAAATCTCTCAGAGAGCTCGGAAACATTATTACTTGTAAATTTTTGAGTTCTTCGAGCTCAAAAATTTGTTAGGCCGGTAAAACATACCTTCACTGAAAAATTATAATTTTTGTCCGACGATATCTTTGGATAGTATGAACCGATTTGAAAGTTCTTGGTGGCAATTGAAAGGGATCAACAAGACTTAAAACTGATTACATTTTGAGGTGAATCGGGCAAGTGGTTTATAAATTATACGCAAAAAACCAAAAACAAAAAAAAATTTTCAATTTGTATTCTTCGAATAATTCGTAAACTACATGACCGATCTCCCCCAAAATCTAGTCAATTCTAAGTTTTGGTTAGCCCTTTCGATTGTCACCAAGTAGGTTCAAATCGGTTAATTCGTTCCAAAAATATCGTCGGACAAAAAAAGTTTACACACACTCACATCCACCCGGAAATAGTCAGAATAGCTTCCTAGGACCTCAAAACGTCGACATCTGATGAAAACTCGAAACCAATAACTTCCCATTTTTTGAAAATTTGAAATTCTTAGCGGGAAATTTAAAAAATAAAAATAATTTACGACAATAATAATAAATAAATAAAAAATAACAACAGTTTAAATACAAAACTCATGTGTGATCACGCGACGTAGTATCGTTCAAGTTTTTTTTATAAAACCACCCTGTCCTCCATCCTCACACTGGCAACATATTAGCGGTGGGAGCTCACCAGCTGGGGATTCACGATAGTCAAAATCGACTCATGCGTCATGTATATAATACATCACGTGCACTCTTATCAATCCACGTGTCGACATTGTTCATACGTTTTTAAATAATTGTACATAAATTTACAGTCACACGCAAATAAACGGTATCCATTTTTTTTATTTATCTTTTTTTTTTTATTACTGTTGTAATAAGCGGGGCAAAAAATTCGATAATCGGATTGAAATTAATGAGTCGTTATTCGAAATTATTAAAAATAAAATGAATGGCGAGTGGAAAACAATTGATCAGTTAATAATTAACGTCGACATTGGCCTCATCGTAAGGTAATGTCTCAATTAACCATGAGAAAATAATCTTACAATCTTAAGGCGTAAACTCTGCGTTATAAAGCAACACACGTCGCTATACTACGAGAAATAATATAATATATAATATTAAAGGTACGATGCGTTTTAATGTATCGCGTAGGCAAACCCCTAGAAGGGCGATCCTTAGATCCAATAAGACAAGACCGATGAGACAGCTGTGGGTGGACGTAGATTGCGAGCTGCCATCGCCTTCAAACCAGTCTCAGGCTAAAAAAATTAAATGAGAATAAATTTTATTTTTTTATACATATATTAACAAAAAGAGACGTGGAACGCAAAATGGGGTCAAATGGACCGTTTCAAAATTTGCCTCCAACCAAAAATTATTCATTTCCAATTTCTCATCTTTTTTTTGTAAATTAAGTGGGTCCATTTTTACCTCCCATTTTATTTAATTAAAATTTTTGAGAGGATTTTTCCGGCGAAACTATCAGTCGTATCAAAAAATATCATAGAAACATTTTTGTAGATAATTTTATTCCTTACAAATTGTTACGAATAAAGTTTTTCGAAATTCTGCGTTGTTTTCAAGTTGTATCCATTTCAATGTCAAGCTCTTGAAAAAATAAGATTTCTGATTAATTTTAAGAGCTTGACATCGAAATGAAAATAAATTGAAAACAATGCGGAATTTCGAAAAATTTTATTCGTAATAATTTGTAAGGAATAAAATTACCTACAAAAAAGTTTCTATGACATTTTGTAATAAGACTGATAGTTTCGCCGGAAAAGTGAAAAGATCTCAAAATTTACTATAAATTTGACTTGAAACTTAAATAACTTTTGAACAGTGGGATTTATCAAAAAATGATAAGAGACTTTTTTTGTAGAGCGTTCAATTTCCTACACAAAGTTTCATTGCGCATAGAAATCCGTTGAGTGGTCTGTAAGCTAGAAAATTCTAAAAAAAAAAAAAAATTTTTCCTATGTTATTTAAATGGAAAATAGACAAATGGATTGAGGCAAACCTTAATATTATTATTAAGAGCTCGGATTTGCACCAAAATCTTTATTTTCAGGTATACTTTCAATTTTTGAATACAAAAAAAAAATTTGTTTTTTCTGAAACACCCTAGTATTCACCCTCCATCTTATTCAAAATATATATAAATATATGAAAAAAATTCAAATAAAATTAAAGCCTGCGATCGCGACAATGGGCCGGTTAAACTTCTGACCTCCATTACGTCACAGATATACTTGGATAAAAATAATAACTCGTCAGTAAATAATTACTAATAATTAATAACGCAAAGGATATATATATATACAAGTCCGTACTTGAAACAATACAATTAACTCGACGTATTTTTGAAGCCATCTTTGTTCAATCGGCAGTTATGATTCATAGATTAATACACGCTGTAGCTTCTCCACAAGAACACGGGCAGGAATATAAATATAAATATAAATATGAATACGAATATGAATACTTAAATTAATAGCCTGTCGACGCTCGCATGCGCAAATAAATACATCTATAAATATGAATATAAATTAGCAGTGCACTTGTTTGCGACGGTCTTTATAATTAACCAGAATCAAACGAGTCACTTTATTTATATGCGCAGGTACATTATAAAAAAGAACCAAAAACGACACAAGTGTTCGATGAAAACGAATACAACCGGAACAAAAAACCTTCATATATGTTCGTACGTCTAAATTGAAATAAATATATAATATTATTACGGTTTGTTAAATTGAATTGAAAAGACGATTGGGAGAGCGAGATCGGCCAAGTGTGCGATTCGTCGAAATCAAACCGCGGCTATTACTTATCTGCGATCTTCTATTAACCTTTAGTAACAAAACGCCGTTGTGAGTGTGACGCAATAATAGTAAAGCTTGAGAATTACTCGTAGGTAACTAGTACTAGTTAAGTAAAAGCAATTCTACATACATACATACATCCATACGTTGATAGTAAATTAGTGGTGGTACAGATACAGATGGTAGAGTACAAGAGCTAAAACTAAACGAGAATGAGATCTAAAGTCTGTGGGATCGATCAGCTGTTTCACGTAATTACACATACCTATCTCAACGGATTGTGATTTATTGTTTACTCGATTGCTCTACACGCTTGCTGGCAATGGCTCGCGCTAAACAAAACAATGCTATCATGTTTGGTGAGGCGATGAGTAATTATATATGATTGAGAGCGAAAGCCTTTTAATACGCTGACTAAATATATATATACATATATCTTCATACACAATACCTTACATACATATTTTTATTTACCTGGCTATCATGATCTACTTGGAATTAAAATTCACTTCGCGTTCCACGTGTTGACTCTAATAATAATAATGATAAATTATTTAAATAAAAAACCATACACAAGAGGTAGATAATTAAAAATATGTCGTACAAGCAAATTAGTTGGGCAGTTATTGCTGGTGGTTGCTGAGAGTATTGATATTAACGCAGGTGCTCACCTTCGTATCATATCATATTATATATAAAAATGTGTAATGGTTTGTTTAAATTGAATTTCTTGAGTCTATTATGCTGGTGATTGAAAATGTGTGTTAAAAAAACGGTACGACATGTGCCGAACGGTATATCTTTGGTGGGTTACTGCTGTTTTACAGCGACATGCCGTCATATAGTAATGACGATCATAAAACAAGTATTTTATATACATTTATATATATGACAATTTATACAAGAGCATGAACATTTAATACCAATTACCGTGACATCCGGATCCCTGACTCGTCATGCCGATTTACGAGCTGACTCTAGAACCGGAGACCCAATTCGAGTGCTGAGAGCTCACGAATTTACGATCTTGTGATTCTGTCGAGCTACGATTTTTCCCAGGTGTATCGAGGGCTTTTACTGTGGGAAGTAAGTCGCAGGTTACTGGTTACTGTGACTAGTGTCTTTTACTCACATATTAATTTATCTAGACTCAGAGCTGAAAGTGATCGATAGGCAACTTAAGACATTCGCCGCACGCCCGTATAATTTATTTTTCACGGTTCTAATTACTTTGTAAAACTGCTCTGATGACAGTTATTTAGATAATTATGGGTCACTTCAGTTATTATTTGCTGTAATAATTTAGTGATCGGTTTGGTAGCAGGAGTGGGATGCGTGACGATAGGGCGTATCGGTCTCGTTTGGTTTCCGTGGCACTTTGGCACCTGCAGCTGCGTTATAAAACGTCATCGGAGCATAATGTGTGTAAAGAAGCGATGAGAAATAAAAGTGAATTTTAAAAAATGCAGCAGACAAAGTAGCAGCCAGCATCAACACTACGCACCTGTCATCTTTCACGCCCTAAGAATAACAATTGCGGTTGACCCAGGATAGTTCTGCCGGACGGTGCTCGATTCCTTGGCAACTAAATTCTCTACATAACACTCTCTCAATATTTTAAATTATTAAAATAAGTGTGACTACTGATGACTCATGAAAAAAATAGATCGCTGAGATATTTATTTATTTATTCACACTACAAATGTCTCTGGCCAGAGTTAGGTCCTTGAGAAATCTCGCGGGTAGGTCTTTATTGAAAAAAATAAAAAAAAGAAGAAGAAGAAGCTTGTGGCTATTCTTTTTCTTCTAGTATTTACACTGCAAACCCTAAATAAAGATACCACCATAGTGTTTTGTCGACTTATGTTGGTTTTGATGGCTGCCGTTGGTGTATATCCCGGGCGATGGCGAATCTGCGCGACCTGGAGGTGAGAAAATCAACTTCTGTCCTCTTGTCTGTCTTGTGGATTGGGCCCAGGCGTGAGACACTGTGGATTCCGTCATGAGGATTTTATTTGTGGAGCAAACAGAAAAAGGTCAAGGCGATACAAAGAATTCGCCCGGAGCTGGATGATGTTTTAATATTTTAATATTTGCCCTCTGGCATTTCTTTCAATGGAAGACAAAAATTGTGTTAACTGGCAACTGTTTACATCAATCTGTTTGACTTAGATTCTTGGATTCTTTTCAATACGTTTACATATTTATTATATATAATATTGAGTGAAAGCTAAAGGCTGACTAGATATGGCGGGTGGATGACAAATCCGAGTGAGCATCTGTCTAAAATTATTTACCCGGGGATGGAAGGGCTTCGGCGAAGGTGTGCGCTGCTATTGATAATATCTCCATGTCAGTGGAGTCCGAGTATCCTGGACTTTTGACTGCATCAGTCTGCAGTGAAGAGCTCCTAGCATATTCCAGTTAGCAGACGCAGGAGTGTGAGCGAGAGAGATTAGCCGGTGTAGATGTGTAGGACGTCGTTGTCGAGGTATTAACGATCCAGCAGTGTCACTGGTGTGCTGAGAGGAGAGTCAGCCTGCTACCAAGTACTGTCGAGTAGCCACTCGAAAGAGCTGGGTGGGCTAATTAGTGAGGTTGCCTAGCAACCAGATATATGCACAGTACACCGATTTATACGAGACGCCATTTCTGTATATCACTCGACCTCTAAACTCGATTGCCCATTCAACAACACAATTACACCATAAATCTATTTTATTTTATTTCAATTAGGGGAAGGGGGGAGGGGGCAAAACGGGATAGGCCGGCAAAATGGGATACCCTCAAAATTTCGTCAAAATTTTGTTTTTCTCGAAAAACTTTCGAAAATGGTCAAAAATGACATCTAGTATCATTTTACACTATTAAAAGCTAAAAAAAACATTTTTATATTTTTTGCGAAAAGTATAATATTGGCGCCAATTTCAAATTTTGAAAAGAAATAACAAGGAAAAACTTCGTTAAAAATATGTTGAAATAAATTTTATTACTTACATCAATTTAGAAAGACATTATTACATCAATTTTATTCACTTGAAAAAAAAAAAACAAATTTACTTTTTTTTGGGGTATCCCATTTTGCCCGCAAAAAATAAAATTTTTTTTTCTGATGGCAGTCCAAAATTCGTTATATTTATTTCAAATAGAATCAAAATGAAGCCAATTTACGATATTTATGTCCCTAAAAACTAAATTTTTTGTTAAGTATCCCGTTTTGCCCCCCCCCCCCCCCTTCCCCTATTAGTGTCTCGGAGATTTTTTTTTCGGCTTGAATAGCTCAGATTTTTAGGCCCAGAGGAAGTGGAAACGTCATTTTACTGACAGACTTTTTGAAATTGCTACGACTTATCATTGTGGCTAACGAGTTCTCAACCTTCTTCACACAATCTGTCGAGTTTTTTTTCTAAATGTCTAATAATTGTTTTTTTTATCCAAGTCCTGAGTTTTTTTTATTTATCTCCTGATTCACGAAAATTTTTGGAACTCTGAAAGGTGACGGTCTAAATTTATGAACTTCCATCAACTTGAGGGTTCACTACGTCAGACTTTTCGATATCAGACTCATCTCCCAACTCATAAAAATTTTCCTAATTTTCCGTATTTCGAACTTTGAAGCCCGAGGCTCAGTTGTATTTCGCATTTCTGCACCTGACTAAAAATACCCTTAAAAAATTCAGTGTTGCCTCGAATAATTGATATTCAAAACTACAAAATATCTAGATCATTAAGCGTCTAAAAAAATTCCCCGTTAACTGAAACGTCCTTTCAAGGTTTCAATGCCACCAAAATCGCCGAAAAACCAAAAATATTTGGAAGTATTTTTTTTTTGAATAAAAAAGTAAAACCACAGTACGCTATATGACCAGGCAGATATCTCCCTGTCACCCTTTTGAAGACACAAAAAATAAAAAAGGGGCGAAAATGAGAACGAGAAGCAATCGTCTGTAATTTGTGTCCCAAACCGCCTTATATTCACTATAACTCGAGACCCCGAAATCATTGACGATACGTTCATTGTTATTTCATCGTACCACTTGTTATTCACAGCACTTTGTGGTCCTTGATCTTTAGATTCTTACATATTTTTTTATTTATTTATTATTGCTATCAAATGACGATGCAACGCCCAGACCAGAGACCAAAGAATAGGTGACTTGGAGACTCGAAAGAACTGTTGATGGACGTGTCACGGACATGTTTCAGAATCCAATCCCTTTTTTATAACGTCATCTTCAGTGGCACTTGAAAAGATACCTTTGAGAATATCACGATACTTTATTTCTATTAAAAAATACCTGAATAGTCGGTGTCACTCTGGTCTCTTGATGCTGACTCTTACTCTTACTCTTACTCTTCACTCTCACATATTTTATATATCAGAGTCAACTGCTATTCTATTCAGCCTACGATTTATTATTTAAACCAACAATATTTTTATTACGTTATATATTAATGATGTTTGTCATTACCGTCTGTTTGTCTTTTGTCATTTATACGCAAGTGTGTCAGATTTTATTAAACTGATATTCAAAAGCTAACATATCTAGTCATCTTAGTTAGTCTTGGTATATATATTTATTTTGTTAAGGTCATTTTAGATTTATTGTCGTGATTAAATGTCATTCAGTTTGTTTTGTTGCATTAAATGCTACAAAGGTGATATGACAATTTAACCATTTGACAATCGGCTTTCGTAATAAGGTCAAGTATTTTTTGAATGCTTATTTTGAAATTTTTTTTCAATTACCTTGACTTTTCTTACAGTTGTCATAGAATAATAAATTTCGTTATTAATTTTCATTTCGAAATAATTCATGCTGTTAAATTTCAAATTTATATTCGACTATTTCGTAGTCGAAAAAAAATTCCCGGGTCAAAAATAAAAATTGATTCCGGCTCGCTTCACCTTATTTTCTTTTGAAGTTATGGATTTGCCGACGATTTTTCGATAAGATCTCGACTCTTTCGAGTTAAATTAAATTTTTTTAAACTTTTTGACCCGGGTCGAAAAATTAGATCTGATTTTAGTTTAACTGGGCTGCATTTGGACTATTTGAACTAGTTGATCTATTTTTAAATTTTAATAAAAATTCTAAGCGGTTTTTGACCTAAAGACAATCGAAAGACTAAACAAAATAACACGCAGAAAAAGTCTAATTTTGATCTGAATAAAAGTAAAATAAGGCAAAATATTTTGAGAAACAAGTCTGATTCTGATCTAGAGGCGACCAAAACTAGACTAAAAATGATTGAAAACACTGGAAATAGTCTAAATAAGGAACAGTACGGGCAAAATTTGATTAAATTTTCCATGTTAATTAAATAAAAATAAAAAGTAGAATTTAATAGAAATGACTCAAATTTTCATTTTATTTAAAAACGATCAAATTTTTCGACTCAGGGAACTTTTTTCATCTAAATTTCAACTTATTTGTATTTTTTGATTTTGGTTTGATGTTATTTGTCTTCACTTCGAGCACGATAGTCATTCACTTTACTTTTGACTTACTAAATCAAATTGAAAAAAAGTTCATTATTCGCCTTATAATACATTCAAATTATTTCACCTTAGTTTTGACTTTTTCGCCTTATAATTTACGTCGAATAAGTCTAAGCCAAGTCAATTTCGACTTGATTTCAACTTTTTCGTCTTAAATCGTGACTAAGTAAGCCAGTTAAGTCTAAACCGAGGCGAAATCTCAATGTATTTCATATCTCCGTGAAGAAAAATCGAGTTTGTCTTGTGAAAAACGGCTTCAAATTTTGACTTGGTAAACTGTTTTATTTTTGGCCCGGGTTTTGATCAAAATTTAAATAAAAATCTTAACAAAATTATGATCCTGAAGTCAACAAACAGTTAAAAATTTTTGGATTTTTTTTCAATAACTCAGTTACATAAAAAAAAAATATGCACATGTAGAAAATTTAAAAAACTATACGTGTAATATTTTTTTTTATAATTTGTTGTTTTTAAAAAAAATCAAACGTCGGCTAACTTCAGTATCATAACAAAATTTCTATTTTAACAATGCAGTTATTTATTTATCGAGTAAAGATTTTGTTAATGTAAAAATCTAATTAAAAAGTGATTTATATAAAATAAATATTTCAAAAAATTTTTATATTTAACGATCTGCTATGTAGTTATTATATTAACAGCATGTGCTTACAGTGTGTTAATAAAAAGCAAAGGTAAAGCAGAATCCAGCCGATGGTGAATAAGAGTAGAGGAAGAGTAGAGGAATGTAAATGTAAGATGACTGGCCAGATGATTCCACATGTCGAGAGACACGATTAGAATAATCATAAAGAGGTAGATAGTGATTTAAAACGTTTAGAATAACAACTCGTTCTGTTTACCATAATGGGCACATAGTGGCGAAAAGATACCGGAGTCGAAAAATCCTCTGCTGAGGACTGAGAGACTAAACGAGAGGGAGGAGACTCGACCGAAGAGATTAAAGAAAGAGAGTCTGAGTTATTTAGCGACGCTGGGATCTCGCGTCCTTTCGCTAATGTCAACAGATTAGCCCCGGTAATGCTGAAATTACAACGTTCCCGGTCCTCACCAGCATCAGATACACTAAATTGTCTTCCTCTAAACTCTTTTTATTTCACTTTCTATCTCTTTTAATACACGGATATTATCTACACTCATCGTTGTCGTCATTCTCGTTTCCTCCGTCCCAGTCGCTTATATCGTAATACTCGTAATCGCGAACGAGAGCCTCGAAAACGGATTTTCGGTAATTCTAGGGTTAGAATCAAGCATTATATATCTATATCTATATACATATATATATTTATATACTCTCTTAGCCCTCTCGTCCAGACACACGAGAGGTCAAACGGGATTTACCCCATCATAGCGAGATTACACGAATTATTTTTGCGCGCAAAAAAATAAGGACGCGGATTTATGCCGGTTAATTTATAAAACTAAATTCAAATTAAAGGTTTTGATAAAATTTTCGAGTCAGTGTGACAATTAAAATTTTTTTTTTTATTATCAAATTTAATTTAAAAAAAAAATTGAAACTGGTTATTTTTGTAAATTGGACGTCAGAGACAGAAATTATTAGCTGGTTGATTCAGGACTAAAGTTCCAAAGGGTAATAACCCTCTTCTGCTTCCCTAGACATTCTTTATGCTGATTGGTTCCCTACTCTGGTGACTGCATCAACCGAAATTCGCAATGAATATAAATTCTCAGGTATAACAATTGAAAACAAAACAATGAACTAGTTGATAAAATTTATGAACAATAACAAATAGTTATTGTGTGTAACTAAATGAATAATTACTTTTATGATAAATTTTCAAATTATTTAATGATCTAACTTCTGCGGGTATGTAAAATAATATAAACTTATAGAAAGCATTATTCGTGATGTAATCAATGTTTCGGTGTTTATAACTTTGTTTTCATCTGCGAGAATAAATTAAAACAATTTCGTTATCGCGTAAAATGTTTGGCAATAGTTGAATCTAACCACTTGACCGTAAGAATTTTCACAAGTTAATTATTTAAATACGAGCATTTATTAGTTAAATTTTATCCCAGCAAATAATTCAACTAAAGTTGACTCCAACTAATTTTCATATGAAATTTTTTCAATCAATTTTCTATAAAAATATTGATACATTCGAATTAACCGGAAATTTTCTAATTATTCGTCACTTTTCGTGTTGTTTGAAAGTTTTCGAATAACTCGTCAATTATTTGAAAATTTTTTGGTTATTCGATTCGAATCTGAAAATTTGGATCAGCTCTCAAATATTTGATTTTTATTTAAAGATGAGCTTCATTTTTTAAAATAATTATCTCGCAAATTAGTGTCTGAATACTATTTTTTTCTATTTACCCATACAAAAAAAAAGAATCGGCCTATTACTGGGTCGTGAATGGCTGCCAATTTTCACGCATCGGCCGAAAATCGGCTAAATATCGGATGATAACAGTATGCCAAGCATGGCAGTCGCAAGCATTGGCCAATTGTGGGAACCACTCGATCAAACTGTTGGCCAACGAACGGCGGTTAATTGTGCACCGTTTTTATATGCAAAAAGATGGCTGCCAATGATTCACCATGCACGGGCCAGTATAGTTAGCCATTTATTGGCCAATCATTGCAAACCAGGCATCGGCCGATCTATGGGAAAATTTCGAAGCTCGGCGACTTTGAATGAAAAAGTATCACGATTTTAAGTCGTTCAAAAAAAAAATCCAAATTTTCGATTCAAGGCTCGAATAGTTTGATTCGATTCGATCCGAATAATTCCTAAGTTCATTTATCAATACTGTAGCCACTTGACGAAATTCATCAATCTCAAAAAAACACAAAATTCGGAAATCGATGAAAGAATGATAAGTCGTATGAATGACAAAGAAGACAGAATATCTCTAGGGAACGTCAAGGAGGTCGATCCATTGTCGACGTATCTACATATATATTCATATTCCCCTTAAAATAGTCTCTACATTTAATGCATAATCTATTACAGGCTTTTAACAATGCCAACCACAGCGACTCTACATCATATCAGGGCTCTCAGGGAATTACCATCTACCCTCATATTTCACAGATGTTTTTACGTCTGCGCACTATTTTTCGTTACACTAAAAGTATCTTCTTACTAATTAAGACATAAAACCACGACGTGCAAACTACAATCTTCCTCTTCCTTTCCCCCCGTCCTTTCTTTTTTAACTCGAGTCCCATAAAATATCTTTATTAAATAAATTTCCTAACTAAAAATTCCATAACTACGTCATCAGAGCCCAGAAAAAAATCCCCAGTCACTTTCCGTAATGCGATCTTTCCTTTTTATTCACTTATGTATGAACAGGGATCGCATCAGTAAAAGTTGGAGCATCACCGTACAACTATTAATCTATTGGCGGCACTCCAAGGCTATTGCACTTCCTATTCGATGATATACATATTCAGCATAGAGAGTACACACCATTATAGACCGAACACCGCTAACCGGAACGGGTAATTGCGCGAAAGAGCTTTCTCCCTCATTTAATCGATCAGAAAAAAAAACCTACGCTCTTTCCGTCTTCTGTATACTTCCGGTTTGTCAAATAGAAAAAAAACAGAGACAGTCAAACAAAAAAATTTTTACAAGACTCCGGTTTTCATAATTTATATAAATCATCAGAGCAATTGACCACTCGGGCAACGGGATTTAATGTCCATTAGCAGTTGGATCACATAATTGTATCAGATATCACGTAATTTTTTATTGCACCGTTAGCGCTGTTTCTGCAGAAACTTTAGCATTTTCCTCTTCTCTTTCTCTGACTAGTGGCAAGCTGAGTCACTTACTCTTGTGTTTGTACACAGCACGTCCGGTCGATCGTGCCAGTACATTCAACCCTTTTTATCAGAAACCCCCGAGTGGGGATGGGCTATGGGGTGAGCAGTAGCTCTCGGTCAGCCCCCAGTTGTTTGAAAGCTGACGGGATTGCTCGCTAAAGAACAATGGCGTATTCTTCCTTCTTAACGAGCTTCTATTCCATTCAACCAGCATTTAAATATCTTTAAGAAGTTCAAATGAAAATATGTACATTGTCAAAAGAGCGGTGTTAAAAATGGACTCATTTTAACTCCGCCCGGTGTTAAAATAAAATTACACCGGTGGAGGAGGAGTAATTCACCGGTGTTAAAGAAACCGGTGTTGAATCGGGGTAACCGATGTAAAAGCGGAGTAAAATCGGTGTAAAAGCGGGGTTAACGGTGTAAAATCGAGTAAAAATGGTGTAAAAGCGGGGTTAATGGTGTAAAAACGAAGTAATATCGGTGTAAAAGCGGGGTAACCGGTGTAAAAGCGGAGTAATACCGGTGTAAAAGCGGGGTTAACGGTGTAAAGGCGGGGTTAACGGTGTAAAAACGGGGTTAACGGTGTAAAAACGGAGTAAAATCGGTGTAAAGGCGGGGTAACCGGTGTAAATCGGAGTAAAAGCGGGTTAGCGGTGGAAAAGAGGGGTTATCGGTGTAAAAATGGGGTTAACGGTGTAAAAACGGAGTAAAATCGGTGTAAAGGCGGGGTAACCGGTGTAAAAGCGGGGTTAACGGTGTAAAAACGGAGTAATATCGGTGTAGAAGCGGGGTAACCGGTGTAAAAGCGGAGTAATACCGGTGTAAAAGCAGGGTAAACTGCGTCCGCTTGGAGTATTAATTTTAAAGATTATAAAACACCAAAAATGTCAGTTCTTTATGAAAATTAATAAAAAATATCATTTGTTTACAAGTATAGTGATCGAGTAAGTAAAAATATTCACAAAGTAAAATATTTTAACACCGGTAAAGAATATTTACACCGTCGGCGGTGTTATTTTAACACCGGCAATTTTTTTTAACACCGGTACAGAATATTTACACCGGTAGCGGCGTTATTTTCACACCGCTTTCGGTGTTGAAATTTAACACCGCCGATTTTAACACCTACACCGTTTGGACTTACTCCGGTGATTTTTTACAGTGTATTTATCATTATCACAGATAATATTTACTATCAAGTCATCTTTAAAAATAATAAACGATGAGCTTTCGGTAAATAATTATTTTGGACAATATTGATTTTTATTTGAAAGAAAAAAGCTGGTAAACTAGTCACGTTCGATTAACTTATGGGTAGATTTTGTGGACTAAGGGATCAACTTTAAGTACACTGTCTTCCCAAAGTTAAGTCCCATGGGAAGTCAATCAAGACGTCTATCGTGCTTTTGTGTCTGGTCCAGAGACCTGATGGACTGGACGTCATTCACGCTCCAAAAGTTAACTTGATAGATCTATTAATTACCCATCTCTGTAAATCAATTATATGCAAGATAAAAGTTAACTCGTTAACGTTATTTGATTAAAGTAACGATTTATTTTTTATTTTTCCATAATAATTACTAACATGCGTAATCTAATTAAAATAAACAGAGAATGTATTCCATTATCATCCCAGGTAAAATATTTAAATAGATACGTGTAAAATTTTATCAGGGAATAAAATTGAAACACGGTCGCAATTAATAGGATTCATGAACAAAAATCCTCAGAATGTACATACTTTCATACATTATTTGGTCGTAAAAAATTTTTGAAATTCACTGGGTCCATGGTAACAGCAACAGCTATCACAACAATAGCGATAACAATAATAATAATGATAATAGCAACAGTAGAAGAGAGAGGTTGATACACACACGATACACATGACGAAGCGTCGTCGCATACCGGCGCAATTTAATACAGGAGTATGGAATGAAACAACGCGGGCTTAATAACGAGGCACGAGCTGGTAAAAGTGGAATGAGAATCGCGACGACGACGGCAAGTCGATGGGGGTTGCTACTGTACAGAAGAGCCGTGATAGGAGCGAGAGCACTCGGGACTCGGATGGCGGAGGCTCGAGTTCGGGGGATGAAGCTATGAGACCAAGAGCAAGAGACGGAGGAGTCAGAGGTAGAGGCTCGACGATTGGCATTTAATTAGCGGCCGGATGACCGCCGCCTCTGGATCAATACGCCGCCCCCGGGGCCAGAGTGTGCAGGAGGCAGCAGCTTCTCTCAACCCTCTTCCCACCTCTTCCTTCTCCTACAACTTTTGCTTCTCATCCTCACCCGCAGTTGCTGCTTCTCTATCATAAAATTTGCTTTTTTAACAGTGTCGATTACTTTAACCCTTTGACTTCTTTATACTTCTTTCAAGTATTTATTTAACTTATTATTTATCATTCATTAGCATACTTTTTTTTACCATTCAAATAAACGTTTATTTTTCATTGACTTTTAGATTCAAAGTGAGGGAAATAATTTTTAAATTTTTAAAATAATTTGTGAAAAAAAATATTTTAATTGAGTGGCGAGAATTTTTTTATATCAATCAGGAGTCGGGAGTCAGGAGTCAGGAGTAAATTTAAAATTAGATGCTGTCGATGGTGAAATACAAGTTGAGGATAAAAAAAAACCAAGCGAACGTAACCGAATGGATTTTTGCTTGGCTGCACCTACCAAACCCTTTTCCCGTTCCACTGTTATACGCTACTACCACTTTTCTATACTCCACTACCCTCGTCGAGTGTTTTCTCGGTGCGCGTCCATTGCCGCGGACGTGGACTTGGACATGGACATGGACGTTGAGCGGCACACCAGCGTACAGAGTACACTGTACAGAGAAAAGAGAAAAAAGAAGACAGAAGATAGAGGATAGAGAGCATGCCAACCCTTGTAGAGAGCCTTCATGAACTGAACCTTCTGACCGGACCCCCGCGTGCCTGAAATATCCGGAAGCACTCGTGTAAAATAAATGGAGAGAGGCATGTTATAAAGCGACTTTTTCCTCCAGGATTTTTCATTTACTTTTTTTATTTTTTCATTTTTCCTGCAGACTGCTGCTGGTACTTTTTATTTTTTGCTGCATCGCAACATCCTTTGAGAATGCCAGTAGAATGCTACGGCCATTATATATAAATACGCAGACATATACGTCGACTGTTAGCTCGCGAGTTCCTTTGAAATTTAACTCAATTTTTTTCAATCAATTTTTCAGTCTTTGTTTATTCCGGATAACATTTAAGAGGCAAAAAATCCCTTTGGGTTTTTTCAGCTCCGGCGGGGGTTGCCCGGCAACGCTCAGAGAGTTGTTTTTTAAACAATGAGTGGGCATGAAATACGCGACTCGTTAACAATGTTCGCACTTGTTCCCGCCGGGGCTCTTTCTAGGTACAGTGTGCTGGTGCTGGTTGGATGGCTACTCTTGTTTCGTACTCGTATTCGGTAGATTCTTATATATTCCGGCTGCTCTCACATCATCTTGTTCTCGAGTCCGACTGGCGCGTATTTTCTCCACCCACCGAGTCTCGATCCGAGGCCCGCGGAGAAGTGGAGGGCCTTTCGGCGACCGCGACCTTTCACCCGAGATCCTGCAGAGATATTTTATTCCGTTGGATTTTTTACGACCCGATATATCACACATCGAGCGATTTCACCCTCTTTCTCTCTCTCGGACTCTCACTCTCAACCGTCCTTTTATTATCTTTATCGTATTCCTTTTTATACATATCCACGCCCCCTTCGTCTGTTGAGTTTCTTCCAATAATTTTTTAAATTTATAATTCACTTAAATTTATTATTATCCGTAAACTTTTTTTAAATAAAACAAATTCATTATTCATTTTATTATTTTTTTTTAATTTCCAATAGTCGTTAATAAAGTTTTTATTAAATAATTTTAAAAAAATGCTGCCAATGACTCATAAAAATAAATTTTACGGTAAAAGTGATACCAATCAGCCTAAACTCTTTTGAATAATTTAAAATATTTACCGAGAAAAAATGTCCCGTGTTAAGAAGCCATCAGCGGGTTACGTAAATCGCCTGGTAAACTTTTCCCTGAACTAAACTTAAACCGTCCATACATTACTATTTCCCACATCAGCAGTGTAGTCACCTGCACCCTCAAGTCCTCACAGCGAGTTCTCATAAATACCACCCCCGAGTCATCCCATTACTCTATTACGGGTGGAAATAACGGCCGCGAATCGACCCGAGCAAGGTGTGTCCATTACACGATGAAGAGTCAGCCTAGACAATAATATAAAAAACTATCGGTATATATATAAGACATCGACATATATATATATCTTACACGAAGGGATCGAGGTTCATCTGCTGTCGTCGACAACGACCCAATCGGAAATTGACGTCGCGCCCTTCCTTCCTTCCTTATAGTTACTGTAATATACTTACCGTAATAGTCACGAGACATTAATAAACTTCTATTCTAACGATACCTTTTTTATTAAATTACATTTTTCATTCCACTGATCTAGGTCCCTGTGAAAAAAAGGCCTTTAATCTCCCTCACGCTGTGAACGTCATAAAAACTTTCATTTCATTTTAAATTTTCTTTATACACTCGTGTCTTGCGATGACGATCTCTCGGATCATCCAGGATTGTGTTTATTCTCATGGAAGTCTCAACCCTTAGTTACCCCGGAAGCCTAAAAAGATTTAAACTTTATACTTTTTCTCCCACTGACTTTTTTTTACCGCAACCAGGACGACTCGGGCATCAGCACGAAAGGAAGACACTAAAAATTAACCTCAGCATACATTTATATAAGAGGAAAGCGGGAAAAAGCAATTTTCCTTCCGCCAAAGCGGTCATTTCCCACCGGACAAGTTCAACAAAATTTTACCTAAATAATTTAGAATTACGGGTTTACTTTTTTTACTCATACATTTTTTATTATCACTAACAAGTTTGTCTTCATTTCTTTTATACACAGAAAAAAAAAGTTATCTTGAGTCAAGAAAATATTTTTGAAGACAAATGTTTTCGGGAACCAAGTCAAGATTTTCTTGAGCCAAGAGAATTTGTCTTGGTTAAAAAAATTCGTCTTAGTCGGAAATTTCTACTTTATCTGAGAAAATTTAGGTCTCCAAAAAAATTTTTTTGAATCAAGAATATTTACCTTCAGTCGAGAATTTTTTTTTCTGTGTATGAGGGCACGACAGACCCCCCAAAAAATTTTGAAAAAACAAAAACTTGTACCCAGTGTTCAAAAGCGACAGAAAATAATTACCGCCTTAGAGGGGGGGGGGGGTCGTACCCCGGTTTCCCCTACTGCAGTTTGAAAGAATTTAAAAAAAAAGATCTGAAATTTTCGAGTTCCCATTTCGCCCAAACTTTCCCTTCGCAGAAATCAATGGCGAGCAATTCGGTCCATTTAACGATGTATACTTTTTTGGGCATGCTCGTTTTACATGCCAGGGAATTTCACGGTACACGGGTCAGACAATCGCGGGGGCGCCAGAACGATATTATTTCGTCGGCCTCTTACTCTTACAACCGGCCGTCGAGATCCGAGGCGCGAGAAAGAAAGAGTAGATGTCCGTCATAACGCACGAGAGCGAGCGCACGGGCGATAAAAAAAATAAAGGCTCGGGTTAACGTAAGCCATGACTTAGTGGTCCTGCGGGTGTCGTCCGTCAACAGCCCTCACCGGAACCTTTCTTACATTACATATACCCGCGATATTTTGTCGCCTCAAGATATATTTATCGCCACTTTCACGTCCCCCCTTTCATACAACACATATACCACATAAATATATACAACACCGACAACATGATATAAGAATCACACGTTATTTCTTCTATATATGTATATGTGTATGCACGTCGCCGCTCAACGTGTGCCCACGTTATTATCGTCCTCGTTTTTCACCCGCAGAACGACGCCGCGTGCCGTACAACAAGCCGTTAAAATAATCCCGCTCATACAGGCATTAAAAAAAATACTTATATAGAGACGTAGCTTAGCAGTTATGTTGAAATAGCGACAAGTTAATTCCAGTACATTTAAACTCGTCGCCAGAGCCGACCCGTAATGGCGAAATACATCACCCAAATTGCCATTGTGGTTGCGACAATGTGCTAAACGTTTCCATCCACATATATACATATATATATTTCAAAATTTACTTTTTCCCCCTTTTTAAAGCCACTCGAAGCCGTTAACGTTTAAGTACTACTTTATTCTGTGTTGACTTATTCCGCGGATTCTTAAATATATTTAGAGCAATACATATATGCATACAAATATATATATATATGAGTGTTTAACAGCCAGTACTCCTCGGGTTCACCCAAGTCGCGGAGTCTTGATACAAAAATATATTTAAATGTTTATAGATGTATAAATATAAATGTATGTATATATATCTATGCATATATTTATCTGGATCAAACATAATAACACGATTGAGTGTTGAAGTTTATGATATGTAGAGCTGGGGATATTATTTTGTATCTGGTTTATAATGCGGTGGACCTGGAACACTACAAACGATTATTAGTTCGATCGTGGGTGTGGCAATGGCGCACCTAAATCCCGTAGCTCATTAATAGCTTGTTCGTACGTCCGTACGCTCGTTGGATATCGTCCACCCGCGGTACATCCACACACGATCGGAGCTTTATACTTGAGGTTTAATTTCGCCCGTATTAATTTGCCCCGACGAGCACGTGAGCTTTCTCCCTCATATATATACAATATGTGCTGTATAAATCTGTGTGTGTGTTGGAAGTGTGCACTGACTCCAGCAAGCATCATCAGCGCAGATTAATGGCGTTTATTAAACACGAACGTACACACGTAGGACTAATCCGTGGAACCATGCGGCTCGAAACTAGTAACGTATTCCGAGATTTTCTATTGATGATGCTGTTACTGCTCGTGTTTGTTGATCCTCGCTGTTGTTGCACCTGTATCAATTCAATATGCGGATCCGATAGGCCGAGGTCTAATTTTACTGGGGCGTATGCATAGACCGCTCTAGCACATTAATTTAACGGTGTGAGAAAACTACTTGAAATATTTACGATAATGTTATTCAAAACCTCGACTCTATACTCTTTGGATTTCATAAATTTTCCCTGACCGTTTCATTAATTATGTGTGATTTTATAATCATAATTATTTAAACAAGAGGATCATTATTTATTACTTAATAATTCGTGTTTTACTATTTTTTATTTTTATCAACTTTATTAGCCATCGATTTATAAATTTTATTGGGATCGGAGCCCTGATTAAACAACTGAATTCGATCGAATTAAACAGAATTGAATTTTTAATTCTATTTAATTCAGATAAATTCTGTTAATTCGGTACCTAACTTAAAAATGAATTCTGTCTAATTCGGCATGAAAACCAGAATTTGTTAAAATTAAAACGAGTTTAAATAATTCTATTCGGTTTAATTCGAAAGTAATTCTCCAATTTCTGGTTCTGAATCCGAATTAAACTGAATTAAAACGAATTTGAAATTTTTAAATCGCTTTTATTCTGTTTAATTCAAATTCAAATTTTCAATTCAGTTTAATTGCGTTTTGCATAATTCGACAGAATATAACAGAATTAAAATTTTTAATTCGCTCGAATTCAGTTGTTTAATCAGGGAGGCTCTGATAATATAGAGAACTGAAATTTTTATTTTTGATTTTTTAGGTTACTCCAAATTAAAAAATCGGTCTATCAGTTGACCCTGCGGGCCAGCCCTAAAACTTCCCGCTATTTTCGAGTTCAAGAACCTCGAAAACATTATAGTGAATACATTTTCGAGCTCTTTGAGCTCCAAAATACGTTTGTATGCTGTTGTTTTCGAAAAAAAACGTTTTTCACCATTTTTTCTCCAACGATATCTCTCAAACGAATTGACCGATTGAGACGGTTAAGGTGGCAATCAACGTGTTTTATCAAGTTCTAAAGCTGATCAAATTTTGAATCCGATTTATCTAGTCGTTTTTGAGATATTTCAGAAAAAATAAAAAAAAAGTTTTTTTTTTAATTCTTTCGACAACGGTTTCTCTTGAACGAATGAACTGATTTTGATGGTTGAGGTGACATTCGACGCGGCTTATAAATCTTTAGAGCCCAGTCGATTTTGGAATCATCCCATCGAGCACATTAAAAGTTATCCAAAAAAAACATTTTTGAAAAAATTGTATTTTTGGAATATCTCTGAACGAGCCCTACCGATCAAGCTAAATTTCTCTCAGCTTCAAGATATTGACAAGCCGCGTCGAATGACACCTTAAAGTTCAAAATCGGTTCATCCGTTCAAAAGATACAGGTATTTATATACATACGTACGTACGTACATACATACATACATACATTCACTCGGACATCATCGTGAAATTAGTCAGAATAGCTTCCTAGGACCTCAAAACGTCGACATCTGATGAAAATTCGATTTTCGTAAATCGGACCGAAACCAATAACTTCCCGAATTTTTGAAAATTTTCAATTTTCTTAGCGGGAAGTTAAAAATTATTTCATAAATTTTGGGTAAAAAATTTGTCAGATATTTTTTGTTCATTTTATTTCCAGATGAACATTTGTCCAACTATTTATTATTTTTGTAGTTCACAACCAAAGACACCAATCACTATTTTCACCCTCTGGTATTTTATACTATAAAAACAAAATATGTAAAGCGATAATAAACGAAATATCTCCTTAGAATTCCCAAGGGGTTAATTTCAATTTTACGAGGGCGATATTCGGTTCCTTAAAATCCGTTTTCCTCTGGGTCTTATAACCCCGGTCACTAATTTTCAGGATGACCACACCCCATTACTGCCTCCCAGCATCGCACACATATATAAAGATATATATAAAATAATATATACAATCCGATAAAACTGACAATTTTTCTTATTGCAGTCCATCAGATGCACGCTGACCGGCTGCACCTGCGACTCGTTCACTCCCGGGAAGCGTCACCTCCGCTACTGCGACAAGTGTCACCACGGCTGGGTCCTCCACGGTAAGAATTCAATACTATACTACACTATATCCACTGAATTACACAAAATTATCTCCAGCCCTGCCCGCCATAAATTAACAAAAAATAGAGGTCTTTGTTTCGAAATGTCGGCATAGCTCATCCTAGTCCTCGGGGACGGAATTCAATTTTCTACGGATGACCAGTGGCACCCGCACCCCTCGACCCTTACAGCCCGTCCTTAAAGTATGCTTTATACTTTATACTATTATATTATACCCCATACCTCATATATATTTATGTATCCACCATTCACCGTCATACATTTAAACTAAACTCCGCGCAACCTGGACCTGGACCTCTATTTTTTATATGCGCTCGTAAGTTTTACAGCCGATCGAATAAGATCTAGGTGTATATATTGTCGATTCAAATTGTATAATATCACATTCGCTGCACTCGTGTGTTGCCGAGAATTCACCACAACTGTGTGTTGAATTCGTAAGCCAGTGGAGGTGAAAGAATAAAAAAGCGGGATAATATTGAGGAGTCGCGTTTAAAATTCCGTCTGCTTGACCCGATAGATTGGAACCACTACTTCAACTGTGGTATGGAATACATATCAATTTTACTGGGTTGTCTCCTGGGATTTTTCTTTGGCCCTCTCATGATTATTATATCCATACATAAGTACATACACATATATATAGACGTATATTTTTTTGTTCTCCCATGTCCTCGAATGAAGGATTCGCTACTTATCTCCACGCACTTATTTATAGTTGACGCTACTTAAAATGTCACTCATGTCAAAAGTTTATTTATTTTCATCGACTCGGGCACGATACCGAGATACGGAATCATCAGAGGCTTTTATTTGGCCAGAGCCCGAATTGAGAGTGAACGCTGACAATAGGGTTTTATATATTTTTTTTTTAAATTGTAATGAGCTGCCAAAGAATGAATTATGTCCCGTCCAACTGGCATCGGGTCCTTGACGGGCGAAACCCCATCACGGCACCCTCGTACGTCTGTGTGAGCTCGGATAAATGTGAAGCATATAGATGAGAGTGAGTAGAGTGAGAGAATGAGTAAGAGACTACCCGTTACACCCCACATCATGAATATATTTACATTGATCGTCTGGGCATTTTTCATTTGCCATCTCGCGCTCATGCATGTCTATATTGTATTTTATATAAATATATATATACATATACATACATATATATATATGCTTGTAGATGAAGCGTGTCTATATCCCTCGATATTTTATTTATCGTTCCTCCAGTTACTTTAGAAGAAAAATCAGCCTCAGGGTCCAGTCGTGCAGCTTTCAGCCTCGAGAGATCTTAAGAGTGTTCATATGAGTGATGAAGTCTCTGTTCTTAATGATTTTTTTTTTTTTTTTATTATAAATTTATAATACGTAAATTATTCACAGTATTTATTTATCTATCTAATAAATTATAATCAGTAGATAAAATTAAAAAAAAAATTCTATAGATTTTTTGGGTAAAAAATATGAATGAATATTTATTAAAATAATTACAAGGCAATGGGATATTGAGTTTAATAAAAAAATTAAGGATTGATGGATTAAAAATCTAAAGCATCTGCGCAGCTCCATCTGTACAAAGGGCAGCTGGTCTGAATGCCGACACCCCTGGCGACGGGTTGAATTTCGGTGTAGAGAAGACAAAAATACTAGCGGGTATCTTATTATTTATTATTATATATTTTAGAGGTTTATAAATCAGAAGAGGCGTTACCGAAGTGACAACCTCACTCCCTAAGCTAATAAACGGCGGGGTGATGGGTGGGTGGTGGAGGAAAAAATGAGCCCGAGCTTTCCCGAGGCTCAGTAAGTAGTAAGAGCACCTCGGGCGACGGTTTTAAATCGACAGGGGGTGCATTAAAGGCCCGGGTTTTTAAAACTTTTTCTTCGAAGACTATTTGTTCTAATATGGAACTAATGCTAATGACGATATATCATATAAATGCGGTTATGTGGATGTAGGTGGGATATGATTTTCTCTTGTTCGTGAAACTCAGTCCCTTCGAACCAAAGAAAGTCCCTCCGTTGCTAATGCGTCGATTCATCTTGTCACTTTATTAAGACTTATTCTTTACAACTTTTTAAGACGGCATTGATTATGTGGCGCTCGACGGTCTCTCTGATAGGTCGATAGATCGTTATTTAATTATGTAGAAAGTCAATAGATTTTTATTTTTATTTTTTATTGACCATTCGTTGAAAAGTAATCAGGAAAAAAATGAAACTCTGTTATTTTTGTTCAATTTAACAGATAAATTTTTGTTTAAAAAAAAGTAAATTTTGTGGTATGTAATTTTTAGTAAAAAAATAGAATATAATTTTTCACGAGATAGATGTTTGTAAAAAAAAGTAAATTGGACAATTTTCGGTTATTAATTTTTTTTACAAAAATAATAACGTGAGGTCTCAATATGTAGTTTTAGTTTTTAGGAAGCGCGTAATTCGAACGACATTAAATCGAACCGCAATTTAAACCGTTGAAAGAGCTGTTCTGGTGCGGTTTAGCTCGGCTTAGCCAGCAGCATGAGAATGACGTCAGATTAAAAATAGACGTGGATATATAAGCTAACACACTGCTAACATAATACCGTGAATCCGTGCAAGCACATATCGCAGCGAGGTTGGTGGGCCGGGCTGTAAACAGTGAGGCGCCGCGGCGCTTTACGACGCCACGCGTCTGTTCCCCTTCTTAATCTGCTGAATCTGTTTAACGCTTTTCCGTCATTATCCTATCACTCTTTTAATTTTTTTCTCTTTTTTAACTTCCCGCTAAGAAAATTGTAAATTTTCAAAAATTCGAGAAGTTATTGGTTTCTTGAAGCCGTAAAAATTTGAACTTAATCGGTAGGGTGCGTTCAGAGATATTTCAAAAATAAAATTTTTTCAAAAACGTTTTATTTGGATAACTTTTAATTTGCTCGATGGATTGATTCTAAAATCTAATCAGCTCTAAAACTCTATAAGCCGCGTCGAATGCCACCTTAACCATCAAAATCGGTTCATTCGTTCAAGAGAAACCGTTGACGAAAGAATTCAAAAAAATTTTTTTTTTTGGTTTTTTCGAAATTTCTCAAAAACAACTCGATAAATCGATTTCAAAATTTGATCAGCTTTGGAACTTGATAAAACACGTCGATTGCCGCCTCAACCATCAAAATCGGCTAATTCGTTCGCGAGATATCGTGAGAGGAAGAAATGCTAAAAAATGGTTTTTTACAAAACAATGGCATACAAAAGTATTTGCGAGCTCAAAGAGCTCGAAAATGTATTCACAATAATGTTTTCGAGCTCAACGAGCTCGAAAACAGCGGGAAGTTTTGGGGCTGGCCCGCAGGGTCAACTTACAGACCAATTTTTTTTTATCAATTACCGACCAGCGGAAATCAAAAGTGAACATGATCTTTTTTGCGCGACGGGACAGACGAGGTCCGGTGCCGGTACTTGACTATTTCGCAATTTTCTCGAGTACGATTAAACATTGATGAGAAGGCTGATACAGATTAATGTTTGTCCGGAGATCGATTCGACGCTAGAAAAGATATTTGTCCCTTCCAGGACCTTGCGATCCCAAAGAACGGGGGGAGAGACACTAGAGGATAGATTTGATGAAGAAAAAAATAAAATGAAAATCTTTTTGCCACCTCACACTGATTTTAACCCCCGTTATCTATCTTCATCTACACTCGAGTCTAGTGTCTGTATTAACTGGCATCTTAAATAAATGTCCAAGTCGATGTATATGACAAACGGTGTCGCCATGAGGGTGATAACGTCCCCTGAGAATTTATTTAATTTTTACTTACTCTTATTCTATTTATATATTTACTATATATTTTTCCGATAACGACTTCTTTGGAGAAAAAAAAATTTTCTCCAAAATTTCAATTTTTTTTCTCGTACCATAACCTAGTAATTAAAATTCAAAAAAGCTCTCAAAATATTTTTCTTTACACAGAAAAAAAGGATTTCTTGGCACAAGAATTTTTTACTCATCCCAAGAAAATTTTTGCAGTATGAATTGAAAACAGAAATTTTCTTAAGGCGAAAATAAAATTTCTCAAAGCAAGAAGAAACTTTTTGAGTCAATAAATTTTTTCTCGTCCCAAGACAATTTTTGTGTTCAATTTATGATACAAAAAAACTCTTGCGCCAAAAAATCCTCTTTTTCTGTGTACTCCAAAAAAAAAAAACGTGTTATTGCAGGCAAAATTTCTACTTTTTCTTCGTTCATAAATTGCATAAAATTACTCATTAAAAAAAAATTAATTCTCTACTCCTATTTAAAAACCGATTTCTTACTACATCTTTACTGTAATTAAATGATGTACTTAATATAAAAACTGATAGCTTTTTTTTTAATATTTATTGTATGATAAATGAGTAATAGTCAGTAGTGATTGACATAAAGAACTATAAAACGTAATGTAATAATATAGATACATAAATAATGTGAGTTGAAAGTGCGGGTATTTTCAATAGATATATATATAAAAACGGTAATTAATTACCAACAAAACCACAGCGATCAGAGTACCGACACACCGTGTAATAATCGGTAATTACTCAGGTTAATTAAATAATCCCAGTATATATATACATATATATATTTATAAATATAAATCCCAGCGATGATCAAACTATATGGGTGGGCTTGTTTATAATCATCATCCTCTTGCTCTCATATTTTTCACCGTAATCACTGCTCCAGAATAAATGACGTGAAAATGTTTTCATGAACATATGTTAGCTGTAATGCACACCAATATATTTATACATATATGTAGAGTCTACATACAAGAGCCATCAGACTAACTCTTGTATCCCGTTCTGGCCAGCACTTGTATCAACTATTACCGCAGTATTTTATCACCGCCGGAATTTAGCGAGTCCTCACACGTGACTTGTCTAGCTACTCTCGGTCTCAGACTTTTCGTATACATCACCTACGAATAAACGGACGTCCATTTCGCCTGCTGTTATTTTACCAGACCGGAAAATGGTTATTTATTTTCCGTACGTGATACTAAATAAAAACTCGGATAAATCTTTGATTGCTGCAGGTAAATTTTTAAATCCACCATTTGAATGTGTCTATACCTGCTATAAAGAATATATGACCCGTGGTCTTTTGTGTCCAATAAAAAACCAAAGGTCGGAAGGTTGGTTTTTTTTTTTTGAAAACCACAATGTGGTCGTAAAGCAATAAAATAAATTTTAATTAATGTGTCGTCTTGTATTGTATATAGTTGATTGACAGTTTTGTGACCACGACAAAGTGCCGACTTTGTTAAATTATTTTTACGTCTTATTTAAAACTCCGCGTCTTTACTTTTTTATTTACTTGAATTTTAAATTTATTTTTATCAATCAAAAATTTGTTAATTAAAAAAAAAAAAAAATAAAAATATGCACATGTAGAAAATTAAAAAAACTATAAGTGCAATTTTTTCAAATATTTTTTTTCTAATAATTTGTCGTTTTTGAAAAAATCTAAAAATTATTAGACATAAATTTAACTGGTAATTATTTTTTTATAATTTAAAAATTAAAAAAAAATCTTAAATAAACAATTATACATGTCCAGTGAGAAGAAATAATTAGATAAAGCTTTAATTGCAACAGGCTCATTGTGCCTTGAGCATAAAAAGCTCGTCTGTCTCCGAGGTGCAGTTCAAAACGCGTATTTACATCTCTCATGGGAGACAAAGGGACGTGAATGGGGTCCAGATCGCTCTTTCCACCTTTGGTACACCCAGTAAAAGAGCTGCGAGGGCTCTGAGGAAGGACCTGATGGCTAGAACCCCTTCGTAACAGTTTACCATTCCCTCCGGTCGTCTTAAAAGAAAGGGTTAATTAAAAACAACAAAAGCTATCCGCGCCATTAGCGCCCGTTTGTATGCGAGCCAATTACACTATTTTTTTATTTTTCTTAAACCTATTCCAAGAAAGCCGTTTACACCCACCAACAATTTCTGTGCAGCAAATTTACTAATTTTTTTTTCTTCTATAATTAATCCACGACAAATTCACATAATTTTAATATATCTCTCAACTTATATTCTCTGCAATATATTTATTTGCACAGAGAAAAGTAATAAGTGCCGGTCTGTATTTCGAGCATAATGAAATGGAGAGAAAGAAATAATAATGATTTGCATATTTACATTCTCGTAGTCGACATCGCAATCTAATTGGATCGCAGACGGGAGTTTATAAACCGTGGCTTATACCCTGTATTTCGTGACTCGCGATATCATCGTCTTGTATACCTAATACTCGTCCACATCAACAGCAACAGCAACAGCAAAATTTCTAATAGCCCAAGTCCATACAAACCTAGTGTCCGTCTATCCTTCTAAAGCTGATACGGCGACGGGCTACCAACTAAACACGAATATACAAATACAAATACCTATTTTGCCGTCAGCCATATATATATTTATATATATATACTTTTTAGTCCTCCACTCGCGGTTATGTCCGTAAAGGTATATTATTTATTTAAATTATCTTACTATTACCCTATCGTATAATTATATTAACTCGAGCACGCGGACCCTTTTGCCCATTTTCCCCCACTAAATAATAAAATACTAACTCACAACTATTTATTATAGGCGACTGAAATAAGCCAGTCGAATAGAAGGTTACAAAAAAAAATATAAAATATATTTTTTAATTTAAAGACGTTCATCCATGAGACTTGATAGTAGATCAAAATTTTTATTTTTTAGTTTTGATAAGTTCAAGTATATACCAATTTTTCCTATAAATTTGGAAGCTCGTTATGGATCATTTTGAAAAGTTATTAACGATTGAAAATTAAATTTTTAACATACAGTCTTATGGCAGAACAGATTTTTTTTTTGTTTTAAATTTTATACTTAAATCATTTAAGTATAGATACCATAATAAATATTGTTTTAAAACCCTAGTCGAAAAATAGAACCTTGTTTGAACCTCTATAGTGCAAAAATGGAAATAAGCGCAACATAGAGGTTCAAATGAGGTTCTAGAATACGTTTATTTGCAGCCGCAATTCGAGGTTAAAATCGAAGTTCATTTTTTCGACCCGGGAATATTCTTTGAAATATATAGTTTAGAGATTTGTTATAAAAAATTAGTGTTATCGAATGATTTAATTAATTATTAATTTTTTAAACTGAGATACTGAAAATAATTTAGATGAACTTTCCACCATATTGAAAACTGGCAACAGCGCACTGCACCGAAAGCTACACATCCACATATACACACATTGAAAGTGTCAAAATATTACATAGGTTATAATCAGAGCTGTAAGAAACAAGTATACAATCTCCAAAAAATAATTTTAATAACGTTGAATGAAATATATCGTCAGCTTAGATAGTTCCGTTACTAAAAAGTTGATAATGAGTTAATTCATAATCCAAAAGAATTCTTTAATTTGTCAACAAAATGACATTACTTAGACTCTACAGGGTATATGTGCCCGGGTCAAAATATGAACTTCAATTTCAACCTCGAATTGCGGCTGCAAATAAACGTATTCTAGAACCTTATTTGAACCTCAATGTTGCGCTTATTTCCGTTGTTGCACTATAGAGGTTCAAACGAGGTTCTATTTTTTGACTAGGGCGTGTTTGCCAGCTGATGAGAGAGGCGTTGTTGCCAAATTTATTTAGCTGTTAAAATTGAGTCAAATCAGTCATCAATTTAAATTTACTGATATTTGCAAATAAGTACTTGAAAAATATTTGATATACATTAATAAAATTGATAAATCATTGTAATATTTTTAATATAAATTGAAAATTTTTTCAAGTGCTAAATAAATTTCATCAAAATTTAGTAATCATTTGACTCTAGCGTAGCGAATGAAAGTCCTTAAAACCGGGAATTTTGAAAAAATTAAGCGAACTTTTAAATAATGAATGCGAAAGAACAACCTCGGCTGTTGGAAATCAGTCACGGAGAAGTTTTAAAATAAAAAAAAGTAGAGGAATTAAAGTCAAAGGGTACCGTGTGTGCGTATGTGTGCATGTGTGTGTGGAATACATCGGCGACGACACTGACCCGATAGACGCTGTCCAGAATATCTCGACAAGCGGTTGATACGACGGTTTAATTACCGTCGGGTTGCGGAACGAGCTCGCCGGTAAATCTCTTTGATGATTCATAAAACCTCAAAACGCAATCGCATCGCGACGTACGTTCTTGCTCTTGACGTTGTTGCTTTATCGTAACTTGTACTCGCATTTTACACTATTACGCTATTAGTTACTGCAGTTATCAGCAGTATTTATTATCAATCACAAATAATTACCATGCTTATTAAAACATTTTTTTAATTATTTAATTTATAGTTCTGCCCTAGTAGAAATGTTCAATTTTTTACTCGATTAAGTCTAGTATCTGGCTAGCGTTCATATCTAGTAACTGGCCAGCAATCTTATCCAGTAACTGGCTAGTGAAACTAGGTAAAAACTGGAAGTTGCGCCACCTATAACTGAATCGTAAACATTGGTCACACTGATGTTCTACTTATACTAGTGTATGTGTATGTTTATTTTTTCACTTTAACCTGTAAGTTGAATAATATTTAGTAAACATCAAGAAACAATACAAATAATTAACAAAAAATAAAAATTGTGTCTTTCAAAATAAAAATAATCGGTAATATATTTTAAAAAATGGATGAAGTTAAAAAAATCGACACAATAAACGAATTACGGTTGTGGGCAATCAAAACAAATACTCCAGATTGTCATCTGGACGAATTATTAAAAATTTTACGAGGAGTTATCCCAGATTTGCCAATGTGTGCAAAAACATTTCTAAATAAATGCAGTGTATCATTTGAAAAAAATAAATATCATTTTTATTGTTTTATGTTATGAATGTTTCTCGTTTTATATTTAAAAATATAATATAATAAATTAATAAATAAATTTTATAACTTTTCCGTGTATTATTATTATTATTATTATTATTATTATTATTATTATTATTATTATTATTATTATTGTTGTTGTTGTTGTTGTTGTTGTTGTTGTTGTTGTTGTTGTTGTTGTTGTTGTTGTTGTTGTTGTTGTTGTTGTTGTTGTTGTTGTTGTTGTTGTTATTATTATAATTTTTAATTGTAATAAAATCAATATTTAAACTCAATAACCTCAAGATCAACAAGAGTCGCCATGTTTTATTTGCTATCTAGTAAAACTGGCCAGTTACTAGACAGTTACTGGATATTATACTAGCCAGTTCCTAGCTTAAGTCTAGTTAAACTAGCCAGTTACTGGCCAGATACTTGATAACGTTTCTACTAGGGTGGTCAGCAATCGCTTCCTACTGACGGAGAATTTCAGGCCAAGGTCAATTAATTAAAATTTATTATTCAAGTTCAAGTTTTCTAATTAACAGTTTTTTTTTGTTCTCTGAAATTTGGCTTTGGTAAAAAAAAAAAATTCGGTGACCGTGTAGTTTTTTCTCGTACGTAAAGACGATCGGAACGAGCGACGTTATCTCCCCCGCAAATATATATTAATGCGCGGTGATATATCAGGCAGCGGTCGCCAGGGACAAAACCTTAAATATTGTATAAGTTGGTCCACGTTTTCCACTGGGACTAAATCTCAGTGATAGATCGTCTACCGCTGACTGTCATAACAACTCACAAATGTTTTTCTTAATAATATACCAACACATATCACTAATAATTTATATATAACTTTATCAACATTTATATAGAATAAGATATTTTTTCACTCCACTCGCAGTTTTTCCTCAGAAGATAGAAAAAAAAATTATCTTGTTAACCTTTCGTTACTCGCGTCCACTCGCCCGACGATTTTCATCGCGCGGCGAGCACTGTGCCGCCCATGCTAAAGGAAATGCGACGTTGCCAAATTATAATGCTATAATAAATTTCTTGTGACAGACACTTGAAATCTACGACATTTAGCGCCTATAGCCGGCAGCTAAAAATATTAGATAAGATACAGCTGGTAAAAAAGATACCTAATCGTTCTAATAGTGACGTCATCATCGGATCAAAAAATATTTTTTGGTTACATGTGCGATAGCTAACGACCAAAAAATATAGAAGTAACTTAACGAGCCATCTTGTGACAAAATTTATCATCATTTTAATTCGTCCACTTACTGACTTTTCTCTAATTTTCAATAAATACTCAAAACAATCTTACCAAATTAATAAACGCGGATTTATAACCTGCCATTTATAGGCACTAAATGTAGTAAATTTCAAATATCTGTCACAAAAACTAATGTATTTATCTAGTACAATCGAGTCTAAGACGCTCGCACTCGATAGATAAACTACTAATTTCTCACAGTAACAACAGTAAGTTTGGCAACGTGGTCACAAAAATTGAATCGACGATTTAACTCGCATAATGAGCGCTGTGCCGCTTTTTTACATTCTTGTAATACATAAATATACTTTTTTTATATTTAAAATGTATATTTATCAATTATAATCATATTTAACAAAAATATAGATTTCAAAAAGAGAATTGGTTAAGTATAAAGTCACAAATACCCATACAGTAATTTTTATTGCAATTTTAGTCAAAAAGGCGGCGTCACGCTCATAGCGCGAGTAACGAAAGGTTAATGTAAAAAAAAAATAAAAATGTAATTACCCAGCCCTTTTGGTACTAGTATATGATCAAACAGGGAGCACTGGAATACTTATATACTCCATAGCCGTCGTCGGGGACGCCTTGATCTTAATTTGCCGCGGGACAAATTTAGCGGTACGCGTTATTGGATTCGTTCTGATAATTCTCTAGTAAATCATCGCGGATGAAGTAGACACGAGTAAGCAAACTCCTCGCTCCCTTCCTTTCTGTTAACCTACAGGTTATGTATAATATAAGATAAACGTTAGAGGGTTTTGAATATAACCTGGCCTCTAATTTTCGCCTAGTCTCTGTGGAGTCGTGGATTATGCACGACCTAAAGGGTTGATATTCTCGCGGGACGTGTGCGTCGACGTGACACTACTTGGCCTTTGTACATATTTCTCTACTCTATATGTATACATATATAAGTAAAGTTAACTCTGATAGAATATATACCGTATAATATTAGACACTTTAGACTTTAGCTCACAGCTTCCCTATGAACGCAGCCCTCATCTTAATCTTTAGATTCGATAGTGAATTTTTTCGTCCCAAGCCATTGAACCGTCTGTTAAGTTATATATTTATATATGTATGTACGGTAAATAAGCATGAGAAATATCGGTAAATACGAGAAATTTCGTGGAAAAGATAAACGCAGGAGATGATACGACTCATGTGAGTGAGAATGCGATTTAATGAAGGAGGTTATCGACATGACAACCGGCCTATGACATCGATCAGTCTATGTCAAGCCGTTATATTATCGTTAAACATTAAACATTAATTATTATTGCTTTCTTGACATATTCATTATCATTAATGCCTTTATAAAACATCATCACTCATTACTCGATGTTTTTATTTTTTTACAAGATATCCTCGTTATTAAATTGTCAAGACAAAGTACAAGTCAATTTATTGATTATTTTGTAATTTATAAATTATTGTTTTATTATTAATATTATTTATTAATAATTATTTTCATAAGCAGGTTGGTTTAATGGGTTTTTATAAATAATGCGGGTGTTGATAAAATTAAAGCGCGACTGATGCAACGGAAATTTAACGGTTTTAAATCTAAACATCGAGTCGCCAATAGTGTAAACTATTACTGACAAAATCCAGGAGCTGGCTAAAATACTGGAAATACTTAAAAATAATTTTAGATTATTTTTTTTTTACGTTAAATTTATTTTTGAAATTCAAATTTTATTTTTTTCTTATGCGTTGTGCTATTTGTGGCACAAGTTTTTTTTGACAACGAAAAAAAAATTGAAAAATAAATCATTTTTTATTTATTATTTTTTTTCATCAATTTGTTAAATTATCAGGCTCTGATAATTTTTTTTAATAACCTACATTTGTATAGATAAGATAAAAAAATTGTTCTGAAAAATTCCATTAAGAATATTTTTTATTATTAAAAATATCGAGACTCAAAATTCAAAATTGTCAAAAATTATAAAATTTAAATTTTTCAAAAAACAAGACTCTAGCGAATACTGGGCATAAATTCTAAAATGCGTAGAAAGGGTTTAGAGAAATAAAATTTAACAAGTCTATTTTTTATGACCAAAAACATGCAGAGTAATTATTAATAATGACCAAAAATGTATATAAATTCTGGGTGATTATATTAAGAATTCTAATGAAGATTGACCTCGGTGGCTCATATATTCTCATTGCTTGTAACTTAGTGGGCAGTTATATATATATGTATATATATATATACAGTGTATATGTTATATATGTTATGAATGGAGCCCAGTGATCGCGTTGAATGCGTGCGAAGCGTGCGTGAGGTTAGTTACGCACCGCTTGCCGTGCCCCCAGGGGTGTTTCGTCGGCATGTAGTCCACACGTTGATGAGTCGATAGACTTGGAGAGACCCGAGCCAAATAATAATCAAGTACATTTACGAGCCAAAAATTATCAACTTACAAAACCTCATCAGTTGCTGAGAAAATTTTTGAGAATCGGGCTCGCGGCGGGAATTTTCGTATGGACTTTGACATTCAGACGGGATTTTTTTTTGACAAAGATGTTCAGTTTGAGATGATACGAGATCTTAAAAGCACACATATAATGTATATAAAGGACCGCTTTGGACTTTGGGCGGACAAAGCTCCGGTTGTCTCGGTCCTACGGCACACGAGACGCCGCAAATCGGCTTTTGATTATTTTTTTTTTTTAAGGTCATCGAGTCGAGGACTCGCACGTGCTGGTTCGAGATAAGACGAATCGGCTAAAATCAGACGCTAATTTTTAAATTTGTTTTTTTTTTTTTTTTTTATATTCAATTGAAGTCGGGATCTTGAATCGTTAATTAAATGAAGCTTTGTAATAATATATATTTGATATTTGAGAGCAATGAGAGTTTATTTTAGAGATTATTTTGTCGATTCTCGTTCTATTCGTTTTTCCATGTCTCGAACCCGTTAAAAGTTTGTTAACGATTGCCCGATAAAATTTCTGAATAGCCTCGTTGAGACTCTCGCTGACTCCTCTGACTCAGACTTCTCGTTTGTACTTTTTAGTTTTCTCAGAGGAATCGAATGTTAAATAATTAGTTATGAAATTTAATTAGATTTCCCAGAGAAACTTTCAAGTACTTTTTTTTTTCATATATTCCAAAAAAAATTTTTCTGCTCACTAATGGTTTTATAATTAGCGATGAATTTATGTCTCGACATCTGGAGACGGGAGAAACGGGTTCCATGTGTCGGGGCGTTTAGCGAAGAATTTAAAAATTTTTTTCGGTCGCATTTTGATTACAAAATATATCACACCCATTCCAGTTAACGAAAACAAACGCAACTTCTCAGTACACATTTTTGCGATTGCTCTATTAATAATTCTCATAAAATACATCTTTTTTTGGTATTTTTATATTTTATTTTTTTTACGTCTTCGGATCTCATAAACACCATTTATCATCAGTCCGTATCGTTTTCTCGGGATAGATACCGCTTATGCGTGATATTGATGATGATGCGTTCACGAGTTTAACGAGACTAAGATTTTAAAGTCTAAGAAAAATTTTTTTTTCTTAATTTCGATAAAAAAATTTTCTACATAAATTTTTTTCGGGTTTTACTATCGAGGAATTTAAAGAAAAAAAAAATATTTTTGGCTAAAGCGGGTCTCCAACTATTGAAATTTATGACAAAAATTTGATTAATTACATTAATTAGTTTAATGAATTAAGAATTAATTTTTTTAATGGGTTACAAAAAGGAAAATGTTCTAAAATTGTAGAGTTAAAATTGAGTCAGCCTTGAAAGGGTAAAAAAAAAAAATTAACCTGGAATATTAAATTTTTAAATATTGTTACTGTTAATTGTGGCTCGACTCTCGTTTTTCTCGAACAAAAGACCTCTTGGACAATTAGCATCCAGTAATTAGCACACTTGGATTAGCGGTAGACAAAGTCTGCTCTTGATCTTTTTTATTTAAATTTTTATGTATACTTTTGAATTCTTCTTCGCGTCTTCGCGTCTCTTCACAGCACGTGCTAACAGCAGGACGCGCTCTCATACTTGCATACACTCATAATCCGTAAACAAAACATGAAAAAAAAAAAAAGGAAAAGAAATAACAAAATTAACGCCGGCTCGATGATATTTACGAGTTAAGGTTAACAAAAACACGACAGCGAAATAGGCGCGACGATATCCGGTCAATTTCACTTTCACGCACGACATCATCAGACATGCAGCGTTTTTGGAAAAAAAACTTCTTTTATTTTCTACCGCTGGCTGGTCCACAGACTTGTCGCCAAATCTTTCGAGACTCGTCTCTCCTCACAGGGGGTCGAATTTTATTGCCATTTTTTGAAATACGGCCGATCAAAATTATGCTAGACGATAAAAATTTTTTTGTTTATTTATAAATTATAAATATAGTTTTTTAATTTATTTATTATCACGAAATAATTATAATTGTATTTTTTAAAACGATACTAATTGATGTAAGAGAACACGCGACACAATTATATCCGAATTTATAATACGATATCGTTTTACACGCGTGCGGATATAGACCGCGCGGTATGGGACGTATGATTACAGCCTTTTATCGTTAATATGCAAATACCGTCGGTCGATTTAATGATATCTTAATTGAACTAGTCGTTATAGACTCACCTATTTAAACTTTACCCTAAATTTTTTTTAAATTTTATTAAATTTAAAAACATAAAAACTTTTCTTCATTTTCATTCTAAAAGAAAAAATCTGAAAAATATTGAATAGGGGAGGAGGGGGTAAAGTGGGCCCCTGGGGGCAAAGCAGGCCCCTTAAAATTTTCAAAACTTCAAAATACATGGGGGCAAAGTGGGTCCCTCAAAATTTTCTATACGCTAATAAATTCGGACGGATAATAATAATAAGCTTATCGAAATTCCTTATATAATGAGGGCTAAAATGGACCACCAAAACTGTTCATTAAGGGGATACGCTACCGGACCTCTTTCTCACACTCAGAAACATAAACGGGACTGTCTTTGTTGCACTCGTAGAGTAAATGAGAATTTTAAAACAATTTTTCTCGGAGACGAATTAGAATTTTTGAAAATACGAAATTTCTAGATATTTGTTAAGGCTTTAAAAAACGCTGAAGATTCTCTATTTTAGATTTCTAGTGTTTGTCCGTAAATTAAATTGAATTGAAAATCGGTTACCGTTACCCCTTAAATATAATTTATTAAGAAAGTTAAAGATAATAAAATTACGTTTTAAAGTTATATCGCAGCAGACTATTAATATGACTTTTATATTATCAAAATACAATTGTTTTTAGTTATTTGCAAATATCAAACGCGTAAAGAATAAAAAATATCAAATCCCAAAATTTTTTGGAGGGCCCACTTTGCCCCTAATTTTCGATTTTAAAATTTTAATGTACGCAGCATAATGAAGTGAAAATAAGTATCAAGGGTCTAAAAAGAAGTAAACGCTCTTAAGGGGCCCACTTTGCCCCCCTCTCCCATACATTTTTGTAATAAAACAAAATTTGTTTCAACTTTGGAATATCTCTAAGTATTCAAAAATCATACATTACAATTTATAGAGAATTTTTTAAAAATTTTTTGAAAAATTTCGGATCAATTCTACCCTCGCGTAATTGCAATTGATTGAAGTCTAATAACGTGACTCGAAATACCCGAGTAATTTATTTTCAATAGAATGCGCTCTCATTAATGAAGCTGAGGTTATCGATAAAAAAAAAATAAAACAATCTAACGAAAATAAAAAGTGATGACCAGAAAAGTGGGATTGAAAAACGGGATTTGGTACACCAGTTATGATGAAGCTGGTCCGGCTTCCCGCGGGGGCGGCGGCTTTGACCCGGTAATGGCGCGCCGAGAAGAATGGGAAATGTCACCAGGGGGCGAACTCTCTTTCTATTACTCTACATCACAAATACAATCATCTCTTTCTCGTTTACTCTCAAGAGTCAGTGCACATTATTTTTATACACATGCCTATACACACACACGCGTACAAGACTAAGACTCACCGCGGAGTCAACGTATATTTTATATTTCTGTTACCTACGTAACAGACAGACGCCACGGGGTCGTATAGAGCGAGCTTAGAGTCTCGCGATGTTATTAGTCCTCTACATTCTACTATACGTCCACTGAGGTTTCTATAACCACAATAATAACAGCCATATAATTATAACAACATTCAACACACAATATACATACACAGATATATTTTTGAATGATCAAATAAAATATACCGCAATTTCAATTTAAAATCATGATTTCGGTAAATTGGTACAGTGTTAAAATAAATAATTTATTCTGTTGTTAGATTGTGATCAAATGATGCTTTAAATCAATGATTTAATATTTAAATCCCGGACAAATCGACAAGGCCATGTAGATCTTTATCATGACTGTAAACACGCGTCTAAAAAAGACATTAGATTAAATAAGTGTGTCTCTATATATATATGTATATATTAGACTGGGCCAAAAAAATCGACTATTTTTTTTTTTTAACGATACTGTGAAAATATTATTTGGGATGACAAAAAAAAATTATTGTGAAAATTTGAGCCCTTAATTTTGATATTAAGAGGTGTATCATTGCAATTTTCGATTTTTTTTAAATGAGCGGGTTTTTGTCTCATAACTCTCAATCCATCGAGATAAACAAAATCGACTCGGATACATTTTTTTAAGGAAATTTGATGCTCTACAAAAAAAATCTGATTGAAATTTTTCGTCAGATGAACCGTTTCCTTATAGTCATGCTTTGAACGTTGGTATGATTTTAAAATTTGATTGTTCAACTTTGGAATTTTGTAATTCATGTAAAAATAAGTTTCCGGAAAAAGACAATGAATTTTCTTGAAGGAAATTGAATGCTCTACAAAAAAAGTCTCTTAACAATTTTCGCTAAATTCACTCCTTCAAAAGTTATTCAAGATTATTGAAGTCGTTTTAAATAACTTCAACCTTGAATAACTTTTGAAGGAGTGAATTTAGCGAAAATTGTTAAGAGACTTTTTTTGTAGAGCATTCAATTTCCTTCAAGAATATTCATTGTCTTTTTCCGGAAACTTATTTTTACATGAATTACAAAATTCCAAAGTTGAACAATCAAATTTTAAAATCATACCAACGTTCAAAGCATGATTATAAGGAAACGGTTCATCTGACGAAAAATTTCAATCAGACTTTTTTTGTAGAACATCAAATTTCCTTCAAAAAATGTATCCGAGTCGATTTCGTTTATCTCGATGGATTGAGAGTTATGAGACAAAAACCCGCTCATTTAAAAAAAATCGAAAATTGCAATGATACACCTCTTAATATCAAAATTAAGGGCTCAAATTTTCACAATAATTTTTTTTTTGTCATTCCAAATAATATTTCCACAGTATCGTTAAAAAAAAAAAATAGTCGATTTTTTTGGCCCAGTCTAGTATATATATATATATTTGTACGTTGATTGTGAAAGAGGTTTTAATAGTCGAGAAATGATTGCTTATATTTACGTTTTTAAAATTCTGGTCTCAATGGTTCTGCTCTGGCGAGTAATTGGGGGAAGGAAACTCGTGTTTTCTCGAGATGATATTTAATGTTGACGAGAAAGGACAGAACTGATGAGTCTATACCTGGATATATTGCCGAGGATGATGAGTATTGGTCTTTATCTTGTGGAAAATAAAAAAGACCCGAGACAATGAGACCGACTGAGGTAAAGTCCTTTCTCCCATCGATGAGACGCGATGGACAAATGGTCCGTCGACTTTGAATAATCGATCTGCCACAATAGACCGAGAGGAGTTTCAAAAAATATTCTATTGTTTATCCTCGGATCAATCTCTTTCATTTATTTTAAGATTTTTTTAAATTTTCGGACCGCAAAATAATTACTGGGTGCGGAAGCCGAGTGCCAAGTTGCGTTTTCGGAGGTGAAAGAATATTTCATGGGAAATTTTTTTTAATTACTTTAAACGTTTTTTTTTTTTTTTTCCATTTATTTTCTTTCAGAATTCAGTAATTTATTTGTCTCATTTCAAGTTTTGTTAATTTTTTTCCTGGGTTTGTTGTTTGTTATTAAAAAAAAGTTATCCAATTAAGATAGCGTGTAAAGGAAGATAATTGCGCTGAGGACCAATTATATCATCGGATAATAATTTAAAAACACAGGTTACCGCACAGTAAATAGTCTACTTTTTTTTCCCATGAGTTATGGCCGTAAATGACCACAGAATTTTTTTTGCTGCCCAAAAAGTTTTTTCCCATAGACCTAGTGTAGGCGCAAATTAAAAAAAGATGAAGACTAGCGAGAGCTGAAAAAAGGTTAGAGAAAGATGAAACAAAGGAGAGAAAAAATATATGCAGGCGTGCTCTAAAAGCCAATCAAAGAATGACAGTCTTGGGACTGGGGATCCGCCTTGTAACCTTCAAAGGACTATTGCCAGAGGGCTGACTAGGTCGTCTGTATAATATATATGGTAAACCACATATACATACACATACATATGTATTTATGTACCTATCTGTATCTATATCTATATCTATAGCTGTAGCTGTATCTATAGTCATGTTGTAGGCTACTCCATATTGATGAGTGACCTACCAACCGGATCCCCGCGCAATTCTTTAACTCTCTTACGAAAATCAATGTAACTATTGTTGTATCGTTAAATGTTTGTTACGAAAATTTTGTGAAATCGATTTCCTAACTAAGAAAACAACAATGAGAATAATAATAATAGATAAGATTATTATTAAGAGAATAATTAAAATTTGTGACAGCTGGAAATTAATAATCAGTGGGACTACTGATTAAAAGTAGACGCTATCGATTGCGTCGGTGGCAATTATTGATAGTATCAGTTATAATTACTGATCAAAAATCAGTTGCGATTAGTGACGAAATCGGTAATTGAAGCGGATTTTTAGTCAGTAGTAATCACCGACCAATTGCGACACGGAAAAAAACAATTTGAAAATTAGTGTTGGAAATTGTGACCCGGAACCTGGGTGTCAAATGGGAAATTTGGACATTCCAAATAATAAATTTTATAATACGTGTCAATTTTTTAAGTATCCGTTACACGCAGAGAATTTTACGGTTTTTTTTGCATCAAAAATTTATAGAAAAATTACTATGTCATAGTAACATGAGGACAGTATGGAATCATTGTACAAATTACTGATACTGTAGAAATTTTTAAAATACATCGAACAGAATTTACAAGGTGAATTGTAATTTTGACAAAGCAACAGATAAAATTTATACCAACTGCATAGTAAAATTTATTAGGTTAAATCAGAATATTTAGTATGCAGTTGGTATAAATTTTATCTGTTGCTTTGTCAAAATTACAATGCACCTTGTAAATTCTGTTCGATGTATTTTTTAAATTTCTACAGTATCGGAAATGTGTACAATAATTTCATACTGTCCTTATGTTACTATGACTAGTAATTTTTCTATAAATTTTTTATGCAAACCGTAAAATTCTCTGCGTGTACGATTTTTGAAGTTCCAATAGTAATTTTTCTTGCATAGACAATAAATTTTCATACTTGTCCTGTAATTATTCACGTTTTAATTATAAATGAAAAAATTACTAGTTAGAATGATAGTATTTTCTGATCACTTTATCATTATATTACTTGTCGTTTTCAATGTAGAGGAAGGGGGGGGGGGGGGGGCAAAAGGGAGTACCCCCAAAATTTTATAAAAAAAACTTGTATTTTTTAAATATTCCAAAATCACTTTTGTAAATATAATTGAGCATTATTTTGAATATTTTTTGTTAAACTTTTTCAAAAATCGAGTGTCAGTCGAAAAATGTTAATGGCTTGTTGTATGATAAAAACCAATAAAATTTTTTTTTTCTTCCTTTACATCCAATAATTGTATATAATGTAATTTTTCTTTATGTAAATTATTTACAAAAAAATTTAATTTAGTCTAATTCATTTCAAATCTTTGTTTATTTACTTTGAAATTTTTGTTTATTTACTTTGAATATCATTAAAAACAAAGATTTAGTGTTTTTGAGTCCTCGAAAACTTGGTATTTCCATAAGTACTCCGTTTTGCCCCTCCCCTATATATAGTTCATTTTGTTCCATGTAGTCACTTATTAATTTTTTTTGCCGTTTTATAGCTTCAAATTGACATCAAAAAACTGAATTTTGCAACACAGAAATAAATAAAAATTTTCGAGTGCGAAATTATGTTTGAAATTTGAGACTATTTTCGATTCATTACTAGACTTCTTGATCGCAGAAGTCAAATTAATTATTTTCAAATATTAGTGAATACAAAAAAATGTGGAAAAACTGATTTTCATAAGTTTTTTGAAAATTTTCATTGTAACAAAGAAATTGTAAGGAAGAAAAATTAAATGAATTTATTTTTCATACTCGAGCAGTTGCGTTATACTGCAGGTGGCTAATAATAATAATAATGAAGTAGATAATAATGATGATGATGATGACGATAATAATAATAAGACGAAACTTTCATTAAGCATCTGTCAACATTGATAGAACCCCAATACTAAGACTAATACACAAGAGCTTCGTCATCCGTCCGGATTTCTTGGCAATCCGCGATGTCATCGCTCGACGATAGTAGCGATCCGTAACTTGTACGTCATCATCATCCTAGTCGATATATATTTCCTTTGTCTACGCGTCTCGTGTCATCGTTCGCGGGCGTGACGGAAGTATTGGTAAAGCGATGTGTAATGCAATGCAGTAGAGCTCCATCAGTGATAAAGAACTGCATTAAATATATATTTATTATGTTGGCCGGAGAAAATAATAATTGTAATGAAATAAAAGGAGGAAAATGAGAGAAGAGAGAACGGAAAGAATGAGGGTCGTGTCGCTGAAATCAAAGTCAGCAATAAATCGCGTGATAGAGACACAAAGGATACTGTGTGGATTATAATATACATATATGTTTGTAATCCCGAGAAAGCAAATTTAAATTATATTTAAATTACAATTATCTACCATATCTGCTGATGATTAAAAAATAGAGGAAAATTTAATGACATCAATTTACCATTTTAATTGTCCTTGAGCTAAATAATTTTTTTTTACCCAGTACCGCTACACTGTAAAATATTCGCGGAGTGAATGCGGATTAAATCCGGAGAGAATGCGGAGTGAATAAATTTTTAATTATTTACTCCCCTCGGAGTGAAATTCACTCCGCAGGGAAGTTTTCGCGGAGTAGATAATTTTTTATTAATTTAATCCCTCCGGAGTAAAATTCACTCCGGAGCGGAGTTTTGAAAATATGATTAATAAAATATAACTCCACTCAATAAAATCGAAGTAAAAATTCGCGTATTACATTATTGATCAGCTGATACACACATACATATTTAGGCACACACGCGCACTCGCACACATTTGCACACACATTGTTTAGCAGTTTAATATAAATCAATATAAATTTATTTAAGTATTAAAACTCCGGACCGGAGTGAATTGGGAGTGAAATAAAATCCACGTCACTCCGAGATCACTCCGCTAAAAAAAAACTCCCAATTCACTCCGCATGCGGAGTGATTTTTTTTAAAACTCCGGAACTTCGCGTGGCGGAGTGAATTCGGATTTTATTTCACTCCCAATTCACTCCGGATTTTTTACAGTGTATTTGCTCCTAATTTAAATAATTAAAAAAAAATATTCCATTAAATTTTATCAGTAATTAAATATTTATCAATTAGCGAAAATTATGTAACAAATATTTTTTTAAATAACGAGTGCGGTATTAATTATTCGTAAATGAAACGAATTTAAAAAATTAATTAATACAAAATAATTGAATAATATATATCGGTATAATAATAACAATATGCAAATAAATATTATATATCAATTATCAATTTCTCGTTAATGAATAACAATAATTATTAAAACAATCAATGAACACGCTAAGCAGATAAATAAACGACTAGAGGATTCGAATTTAAAAAACCGCGGGACTGATACACGCAAATGGTTCCGAGTATTATAATATTAAATATCTCATGGGAGTTTATCAGCCCCCGGGGTTATCGCGTAAAGACAAAACTAACGGCATGTTCTCGTACGATCGTCAACCGGCTGTCGTGTCATCGTTTATCGTTTTATGACCAGCTAATTAGCGTCCCCGGGGTTTATTAGCCCGTTAGTGCACTCACCGCCACACGGAATGTCTTACACGCACTTGTATTTAATCCACACATTCAAATTTTCATCTACATTACGCTACACCGCACACATTGCCGCGATCGAGCTCAATCGAGAATGTCTCCTATAAAATAAAATTAATAATCACGTCTAAATAATTACATACAGAAGTAAAAATCATTGGTCATTAAGGCTCGTTTTTCTTTCCTCAAGTACCAGGAAAAATAAATAATAATAGTCTTGTCTTGATGACATTTTGAGTGGCATTAAATATTTTAAATTCCTCAACTCGCCTCTTCCTTGACGATTGATCTCCGTCTACTAATCATTTTATCATTTTTCCCAAGACAAAGACTCGTCTCAGACCGAGGCCTCGTCCAATAAATAAAAAAACTCCACTCTTAATTCCTCACTCACATGTTTATAAATCTGTACACATTTATAGTGAGTTTAGAGACTCTAGAGATAAATGCTAAGAATCATCTGACATAATATTCCGTCACAATTGTACAGCGCCTTGAAAAAAGGTAATTTCTTATAACTTATAACACACGGACACAATGCTCCGGTGATTGTAGTGTAGGAGAGAAGCTGCCCGGATGACGAATCTCTGGCCTCACCTCGTGAAAGTCACAACAGTGTTTGTTACCAGTCGGTTATACATGTTATATTAGATATGACGACGCTGTGTATCCTTTTATTATTATTATTATTATTATTATTGTTTCTCATCATAATTCTCGTCTCTTGACGCCAGCAGCCAGCAGCCTTCCATCAAGTTTCATAAACTAATGTTGGCTCATCAAACGCCCGGGACTTGGACTTGCCTGGACTTCTTAACTTATATTCTATACTGATGGCATGCTATATGTTTATGAGACTATGGATAGTGGCCCTCAAAACACCGCATTTGTTATACTGTCGAGTTCGTTTCACTCTCTCCCGTTACCACTCATTCCTACTCTGCCCGTCTCTGTATATTCATGAGAAGAAAAATAAAAAATATTAAATACATATGATAGGAGGATGCACCTAAAAAAAATATATATACATATATACAATAAAAAAAATATGAGAGGATAAATCAAAACTAACCAGCCTCTTTTGGAACCCTCAATTCATATCATATATGACGGGGACTGGGACCCGTCTAAGTCAAAGTCTGGGGATCTACGTCTAAGGGCTTGGGTTTGATCACTGAAAGGGTTCGCTGATGAGGGAATGAACCTTCGGGCCCAAACTTGATAAGTAGGGGAGGGAGGGGCAAACGGGGTACTTAAGGAAATACCAAGTTTTCGAGGACTCAAATACGCTAAATCTTTTTTTTTAATCCCGAGTCGAAATTTAGAGCCCATTTAGAGCCTTCTAAAGTCGGACCTATTTCGGACTTGGAGGCTTTAAATAGAGTCTGTTTCTATGTTAAATTAGGTCCGATTTTGGTTCCCGAGGTGCTACAAATTTCCGTTTTCGGTACTTGCGGGCTCAATCTAGGACCTGATGAAAATTAAAATTAGGTCCGATTTAGAGCCTGTAAGCCCTGGTTTATTGTAATAATAATAATATTAATAATAATCATCATAAATTATTCAATTATAATGAATCGAAATTTATTACGGGACTAATATTGTCGGACTTGAAGGCTCAAAATCGGAGCTCTGCGTGAATGTTAGGACCTCCGGGTTCAAAATCGGAGCTACAGGACTACAGGGCTCTAAATCGGATCTATTTAAGGCTAGAGGGACCTATATAGGCTCTAAATTTCGACGGGATGATATTCAAAGTAAATAGAAGAAATTTTCAGTTACCGTTAAAAAAAAAAAATTTTTCATTTCTGCGGGCAAAGTGGGGTACCCCCTAAAAAAGGTAAAAAAAAAATTTCTGGATTTTAAACGAATTTGATTAAGTTGAATTTTTTTGTAAGTAATTTACATGAAGAAAAATTATATTTTACATGTTTATTAGATACAAAAAAAGAAAAAAAATTTTTTAATAGTTTTTATCATAAAACAAACGTCATTAATATTTTTCAACTGACAATTGATTTTTGAAAAAGTTTACCAAAAAAAATTAAAAGTAACGCTTAATTACATTTACAGAAGTGATTTTGGAATGTTTAAAAACCATTTAAAATATTAAATTTTTTTTTTATCAAATTTTGGGGGTACCCCCTTTTGCCCCCCTGTCCCCTATTTGAGAGCGACCGCCGGAAAATAAAAGTAAAGTAAAAGGTGACCCGTTTTCGACGGTGATTATGATTACTAATTACTGTTATTACTTAAGGAAGGCGACAGCAGGACAATTTTTCGAGATGGGTGGACCGATGAGCTCGCATCCGGTTGGGTTTCACTGTCGTAATTACAAGGAAGTGCTTTGCGGGAGACGCGTTACGCGCGAGCGGCGTCGGATATGTTAAATTAATTATTGAAATTAAACTGAGGAAGAGTACGGAGAGAATAAAGAAATGGGTTTATAAGTATCTGCGAGCGTCCGGTAGCAATTTATTCATCGCGAGCGCAAAGTGCCAAGTGCATTGAAAAACCGACACACGGTAATCTGCATTAATTTGAATAAATAACCGATCAATAACCAATAATAAGCTCGCCGGCTATCTTGTGATGATAAAATCCTTTATGGAGGTTTTATAGATGATGTAGATTGGAGAATATGCGGGATGTAGGTCGCAGTTGTTGGCGTGATCGTGATAGTAATGTTTGTTTGAATCGAGATGACTGAAGAATTGAGATATAAAGCCGTCGAGCCAATGGAGCTCGGGAATTTCTCGTCAACGAATAACACGAAGACTCAATTTCACTGGTTAATATTTTTCATCTTGAGTTTGAGTTTAAAGTCTGATGATTCGTGCTGGTGTCCTTTTGCTGGAGAGCGCAGACGTGCTCAGAGGCCTCAAAAAACCAATTTGTGACCATCAGACGATTGGTAATAAGCTCGAGTAAATTTGCTTGAGTATTTCTGCGGTCATTGGATCGTCTGTCGTCAGCATCAGATGAATTCCTACAAGAGTAGCCGGAGAATTAGTGCCAGTAATAGTAGTAGTGGGCATTATATAGTTGGGAATCTGACTCCTGGGTACGCATAACCCTACAAGAGTAAATTGAAAAAATACAGAGCAGAGAGTTTAAAACGAAAAGATCGGGCTTCTTCATTTGCCCGATGAGTGTGTGGAGAAAAAAGGGCAACAGCGATTTCGAATGAGATGGAATGAGATAAGTCGGCGATAAGTTTCATCTGAGATGTGCTACTCACTCGTGGATCGAGCGAGAGGGGACGATCCCCGAGACCGAGAAGAAGATGATGATGATGAATAATAAGGGGAATAGGACGAGCAGCTTCTATATTATAAACAGCCATCCGAACGTGTTGTAATCTTCTCGAGACAATAGCGGCCTTCAACGATTGGTTCGTCCCGACTGCTGTATCTACGGCTTCTGCAAAAAGACCAGGGGCCGATAATAGGGCCGCAGTCGTCGCCATATTGATGCTTTGATGCTCATCATCTTCCCGGTGTCCGATGGCTTATTTTTTATCCCTCCATATTTTTATTTGAACTTTCATTCCCGGCAGAATATATCTGCCGGTACCTCCCCAACTTACGTCCGGCTGGTCCGAATCCTTGGGAAGATTGAATTCCTGGAACAATTTAATCGGAATTAGTACCACGAAAAGTGACATTAAATTCTGGGCGATCACTGATTTTGACACTGCCCGAAAGGGTGATAATAAAAAGGAGAATACGCGAGTGTTGTGATTCACGAGTGTCTTCCGAGAAGCTAGAGGGCTAATTGGCCAGGAGAGCCTGGCACACGAATCCAGGAGAGGATAAGACCATAAACTGTCGCCCGCGATCGAATACGCGCGACGAGGCACTCTCTTTTCGCATCATCTACATCACGTCTTGCCTCGAGCCACTTTAACCTGATGCCGCTTTTTTACTCTCTTTATTCCTCTTCCTCTCACACATTCGTCTGTATATTTATTATATATATAGCCACGTATAAACGTATGTATATATGGCATACATGGTCTAATACCGCGGCAGTTTTACAAGTCCCCAACGCGCATGAGTCGCCCCGGGGCCTTTGGTCCCAAACCGCTCGACGAGAAAGACAGACTCGCCGGGACCCGTGTACGAATTTACATTTAGAAAATATAATGAAGCAGCGTGAAGCAACCATTAGTCGTTGGGAGATGACAGACGGTTTCGGACCCCTGCAGGTCCTTTTCACCCCTCCTTCTTCCCACTTCTTTCTCTCCTTCGTTTATTCCTCTCTTACTCTGTTCTAGAGTATTTTAAATACAGACTACAAGGATTCGCGAATAATTGCCTTAGCTCTGTAATTTCTATCATAGACTTTATTTATTTTTACTGTAAAATGAATTCGCGGATTTCCTGCTCGGGTCCCATAAAAATAAAAAAACGTGAACCAGGTAATAAAAATAATTGTCACATATATATTATATTTATTGCTGTGAGATTCCTTTGTCCGTCAGTGGATTCTTGTACCCTTTCATATTATCTGGTCCTCGTGTCTCTAATACCAGAAATCCGTCCATCCATCTCTTATGGCAAGTAGGCGTGTCTTTAAATTATTGTAATTATTTAAAAGCTAGTGATGAGCGAGACAGAGAGTACGAGGAACCGTAATTAACGCAACGACCGAGCAGGACATCTTGACAGATCTAAATTCTTGGTAATGATTTAAAATTGCTGACGTTAAAGTCCAGAGGATCAATTACCCTATACCAGAGTTGAGTTAAGAGTTACCTATTTTTTGTCCACCGGTTCTAAATCGTAGTGACTGAGCCCAATAAAAAAACGTGGGAAATTTTTTTACTTGCGCTGGAATTTTTATTTACTCTTATTAATAAATATTTTTCTTACTTTTTTTTTTTTTTTTTATCGTCATTACTGTTATTGCTGCTGAGGCGGTTAATTTTCCATCATTACTGTCATAATACTTAGGATGGTGTGTTTTAAAAAGGATCGATAGTCTGCTCTCGAGCAGATAATAGCCGTCGATCGGTAATTAAATCAGAGAGTTATTCCCGTCACGCGCCGCGCAATTATAATTAAGGATTTATTAGCGGGTCCGTGGCCGGCCTGCGGGCGAACCGACCACAGAAACGCCCCCCGTCCGCCTCGTCCTGCTCCTACGGATGTGGTCCTAACACACATAACAGTTAACAGGGCCACAACAGCTTAAAGACCGGCAACAAGAATAACTGAGCCGAAGATTTCGATCCTACTCATTGTCTTATTTTTGTTTCACCCCTTCCTCTCCTCGTCTTCTCAACCCCCGAGCCCTTTTACCTCTCGAGGAGACCCCGAAGTTGTACCAGAAACAAATTAAAAACTGTCCCAGTGACCGTAAATAAAAATACGAGTAAAATAAAAATATCCGACCCACGTCTCCTCTTGTTTATCGTCGTTCCCACACTGGTGCCGAGCTGCCCGAGAACAATTTGCCGAGTAAATGCTCCAAAAAATTTATTCCCCGTCGTAAATCAACCGGACAAAGCAAAAAAACATACAATAATAATAAATAAGAAGCAGATGAAGAATAAAAATAATCCAATCGATAGGAAGGATTTTAATAAAGCGCCTACACTAGGCCCTCGTTCAGGTTTGTGGCCAGAACACCCGGTAGATCGCGGTCTTTTTAGTGGAACAAGATATAGTGGGTCCTGGCGCCGCCGCGCGGTTCAAAATATAATGACACCGCACGGGGCCTGGGGACTGAGCTGCTGCGGCGGGGATCTCTGAGGGCCTTGTTCTCCCTCCACCCCACGGTCTCGCATCACTCGGTCGTCGTGGGGAACTTTTAATTACAAGCTGATGACCGAGCCAAACCCGAAAATATTGTCTTCGGGGTCGTGTTCCGTGTGTTCCTGGGATCCGATGCATTATGGCCCTCTCTCTCTCACCAAGGATCCAAACCGGTGATCCCAATCGTTTATTATACTTTCATTTTATTTTTATTAATACAATCTATATAAATATTTTTTTATTTATAACAATATTTTTCCTTTTCTCAGCGACTACACGCGGCCAGTCTGATCGCATATAAATGCGCCTTAATTAACATGATTTCATATTTTTTTAAATAATTAATCGATAACAACTTAGACCGTCTCCACATGCATAAATTATTTTTAAAACACGGCCATAATTATTTGCATCATTGATTTACTTTTTGTTCAAAATCTTACTACGTCCCCTATTTGCATCATATCAGAATCTTCTCTCTCCTTCTTATATTTTCTTCCGTCTCTGTCTCTCCTCTCCTCAACTTGAGCCCATCAATGCACCAGCATTTCACGCGTCCGATTCCTGTTCGGAAATAACTACCACCGGGACACGCACCTGGTACGCGACTTCTCTCATTACTATCTCGAACAGTTAGGCCAGCGATCAATCGTGATTCGCGATTCATGATGTGTTGATGTTTTGTGTTTGATGTCTATAGAGCCTTCTCTTTATCAGAAAATACACCTAGTTAACCTGAGTAACATAAACCGAACGCGGTGCGATTAAATCGTTTCTATTTAAAGGATCATCGCACGCTTATTCGCTCAAACTCACCGTCAACTATTTGGTTTAAACCTTTTAATGTAAGCACACAAAGGAGGTGAGTGGGCGCGTCTTGTTCTTACACTCATATATATATACATATATTGATACCGCGGATCGTGATGGGCTCTACTCTATCCGCTACCAATTGTACCAACTTCGAGGGGTGATAATGACGATAGGGATGGCGTCGGCAAGTCGGTTAATATCCGACTTGAAATCGTTCTGTAAATTATCGCAGCAACTGCGTGCAGCCTTAGAGCCGCCTTGGCTTAGATTATTTTCACGAATTGCCGCAATTATTCCCGAGTAATTATCGAGGACTTTGGTGATGGATTCTTGTTTAATCTGCGATCTGTTTAGGCCTCTGTCTATACATACACATTAGGGTGCTTCATTTCGGAGCCAGATTTTTTTTTTTAAGTGCTTGTGGAAAAAACCATAGTTCAACACAAAAAAAAAATTTTCGCGCAAGAAAAAAAATTGTATGTCGATTACAGACCTAGCTCATTGAAAAATTCGATTTTCCCATTTAAATAACATGAGCTAAAAGCAAAGTTGGAAATCTTTTTACTTTTCCGGTGAAACTATCAGACTTATCACAAAATTTTACGAGGTCTTTTTTATTGAAAATTTTATTCTCTACAAATTATTATCAGCAAAATTTTTTCAAATTCCGCATTGTTTTCTAGTTATTTTCATTTTAATTTCAGCTTTTAAAAAAGTGGTTCTGATCGATTTCCAAAGCTCGACATTGAAATGACAATAACTAGAAAACAATGCGGAATTTGAAAAAATTTTGCTGATAATAATTTGTAGAGAATAAAATTGTCAACAAAAAAGACCTCTTAAAATTTTGTGATAAGTCTGATAGTTTCAACGGAAAAGTAAAAAGATCTCCAACTTTGCTTCTAGCTCTAATAACGTTTGAATCAATGGATTTATCGAAAAATGATAAGAAACCTTTTTTATAGATCGTTCAATTTCCTACAACAATATGTATTAGTTTATTCGATCTATTGATTTGTTAACGAGGTTAAAAATACTTAAAGCTAAAAACAAAAATTTCTCATGTTATTTAAATGGGAAAATCGAATTTTTCAATGAGCTAGGTCTGTAATCGACATACAATTTTTTTTCTTGCGCGAAAATTTTTTTTTCGTGTTGAACTATGGTTTTTTCCACAAGCACTTAAAAAAAAATCTGGCTCCGAAATGAAGCACCCTAATACACATATATATGAATATTTATCAGAACCCATAGATGTATATTGCTGTTGTTTGTATAGACGGTGGGTATAAAAAGGATTACGTAAGCGCAAGATTGCCGGTGGGTTTGCCCGCAGGCACCGATCAACGCGACTCGATCGTGATTTTCACAATAATTATTTAACCGAAACGCGGCAGCCGGGCGATCGGTCTCTAGCTATCGTTTTAATGCCGATCACGAGAAGACACTAAATCCTTCAGACTTATTTATTTTATTTAACTTTTGCTCAAACATCTGGATCCATATTTTTCCTACCGATCTATCGTCACGATGTTGCGGACTGTTGCTGTCTGCAGAGGTTTTTTTTTTTAATTGACCCAAAGGAATGCCGGATAAATTGGTGTCTCTGCTGGCGGAGCATCGCGGGAATGTATAGAGATGACGGTAAAACGCTCGTAAAATCAATTGAGCCGACAAGAAAACGTTTGTTAGTAATAAGAAGCTGTTACGCTTTGAGAAGTATTCATTGTTATTATGTTATTATATATATAGAGACGATGTTTTCCGGGTGGGCACTTAAAAGCAGTGACGTGCAACACAATTGGACGTCGCAATTACAGAAGCCGACGATTAGGATCCCGTTTTCTTAGGATAATTCGGCGGTGAGTCTCTGCGAGAGCGTATTAAAAAATGTATCATAATTATAATAATGATAATAATAATGGTAAGACTTGTTGCTGTCTCATTGGTTTTCTCGAGCATTTGATGCCGAGGACTACACATAACACACAAGTTTATACACTAGTTTATACACAACACACTAGCCGGTTTAGATCTTTCACTTGGTTTTAATGCAGAGAACTACAACCCGCGGGTGGGCTCAACGTGTAATCTCATTCGTTCGCGACTACACGTATGCCCTAGAAGCATTAAAGTCTCGACGTCATCCCCGACGCGATTTCCAGCAGTCCCGAGACTCATCGAGAGAAAACAAAGAAAGCATCATCATCAGGCAACCATCTCAAGTGCACACGTGGAAGAGGACCGAGAAATAAAACCCGGCGACTGCGAGGCTGGAGAGAAAAGGATACGTAAAACGTGTGTGTGTGTGAATGTGCATGAGTATGGTGGATGTATGGAGAAATAATATAAAGGTGAAAAGAGAGAATAGAAGCGAGGTATAAGAGTGAATGTACGTTGGATTATTGCGAAGGATGGGAGTAAGAAGGGATATGTATCGTGAGACACAAGGGAGACGAATAAGACTGCATATGAGCCTGGACCCGAGAAGAAGATGCTAAAGAAAGAGTTGAATATAAGAGGCCGGGAGCTATGCGTGCTCCGCCCCGCCCACGCTTTCAGAGACCCAGGACTCAACTTGTCCACCTTCTTCGCGAGTGCAGCCCAGGGCAAGAGTACCACCGACCACCCTGCTTTTCGTATACTCTACAAATTCTCCTTCAGGGGTAATATGTATATCAAGTTGGGTAAAAAAGACCGAAAGAGAGAGGGAGAGAAAGGATCGGTCCCCTTGATTACCGATTCGGCGTCGTCACCCAAACGACCACGACGACAAAGATCCCTCTGAAGCCTAAAATTCCCAGCCAAGTAAGCAGACTTATCAGCCAGAATCTTGCATTCAAAATTTACACTATATCTGATTGTACTCCGGGATCAGTGGTTAAATCGGAGTGCCCTGGAATGCATATTCCAGGTCGTAATGCCCCAGCTCATCAAGATGATGATGATCCGACCTCGCCTCCTCCTTTTGACTCCACCGGTACCCACGCGTGGTGCCCACGGGACCCGGAGGCGCCATCTTCTGGAACTTATTCAGGTATACACACCTCTATGATCCCTCTTGTTGGGCATCCAAACCGAGTCGTGGTCTCAACTCTACTCTGATGATGCTCGGGTGCTTGTATTGTAGCTAAAGACTGGATACGATACTGGGCACAAAACCCCGGGAGGCTGGTTCGCTGAGAGACCGTGTTCCATGTACTGTTCCATGTACCGGTGGAAGATGAGTGTGTAACTGAAGACAGACGGGGTGCATGAGCTGAAGACAGCTCATAAGCCATCAGCGACCGGGGAATGCATAATATCAACGCAAAAAGGCAACACTTACATTATGCATGCCACAGATCGAGAGCTATCGCAGCCTTCCCAACACACTCTCACTCGGTTTGCTTTCAGTTGTAACGTTTTTCGAGATGGGAGAGTGGGTTAGACCGTGACTGTACTGCGATGATGGAGTGAGCGAGTCTGAAACAGAAGAAAGGGCTACCAGCAGTGGCCATTCAGTTAATTCAACTACAAAACCCGGACGTAGTCCTCTACTCAGCAACGCAAACACAAAACTACTCGGGATAGAGAAAGTACCACTGACGAGTTAGTAAATAATTTTATTCTACCCAAGGCCAAATGGTCAAATGTCAAACCGAGTCATTGGCTGTTTTAATAATAAACCTAAAAATAATTAAGAGAGATATAGAGAGTAAGTATTGTTTGATAAGTGATATGAATTTAAAATGCCCGGGTTTTGATTACGTCAAAACGTCACGAAAGTAGAGGGTTGGTTCTATTGTGTGCCTTACAAAACGAGAGGAAGAGGGTGAGCCGCCCTGGGCGTACGTCCTTTTCTGAGCGATGCTGCTGTTATTACTGGTCCTGGGTGCTGGGTGCTAACCAGAAAGTGCGAGGGTAAAAGAAAGAGCCTTTTGTCTTTCAATCGTCCGGGCAAATGAGCCGCGAGATTGGCCAGCTAGAGAAAGAGTCTGCCAGGTGGAAACTGCCGGCGTGTGTTGTTAGGGTACGTGAATTAGTCCTTTGTCCTAGCCATTATACATATACATATATACCCAGAAACGTATACATATATATATACAAAGTATAATAGACTCTCACAGCATCACGATTGGCTTTTTCAGTCCTGTCCCTTTTGACTGTGTATTTCTCACTGAAAATAATAGTCGACACGTATCAATCAAAACCCAATGGCGTCATTTGTAAACGAGAGATACTAAAATAAATGATAAATTTTATCATAACTTTTTTTATGAGTTGATTGATGAACCGGGTTCGGCGACCAACAGCACAAAGGCCGTCCTTGCCCGTGGGATGGGTGCCCAATAAAATAATTTCAACGGCGTCTCCCCAGGTGGCGCGCGGTCTCAATTCTCACAGTCGTATCACTTTATTATAAATAATGTCATACACGGCGAGCGGTGATGCGATCTCTCATTAAAATAATAATAACAACAATTGGCAAACAAGTTTTGTTGATAATTTAAATATCCTCATAAATGCCCGAGTCTTGTACACAAGACGTGTTCAAAACCAAGTGGGTGTATATTCATGGAAATATGTGTTAGCAGACGCACTTGTAGTCTTCGGATACATCCGAGATAATCCCCAAGCAATTGAGGAGTCTCGAGAGGACTCCTCGTCTTCATCTCTATCTGCATCTCTACATTTATAATTATATATACATTATATATATACACATACATCGAATAAGTATGTTTACGTTTGTCTTGTCGTTCGGAGCGATGGTAATAAGAAAGGGGGAAATAAGAAGCTGATGCTGATGCTGATGGTAACACAAGTTAACGCAGTATACAAAGAACGTTTTATAGTCTGCCGGACGTAGTTTAAATTATTTTTCCCTCGTCACGGCTTGTCGTTAATGGCGACAAAACAGTACAAAGCCTGCTCTTGTTGATTCCAAACCGAACAGGGCCCACGTCTCGAGAGATTACTCATTTATGGATTTTGTTTAAAAATATGCGCACACATATTTTTTTTCCTGAGCCAGTGTGGACTGCGAACTAAGCTATAAACTAACTACGGACTTAGGCATTGCTTATATATTGATGTTCTAAAGTAAAAGTTGTGAGTATAGTTCTGCGCTGGCGGTCACATAGAGCTATATTGATGTAAGTAGCGATGTTATTCCTGGATGCCGATCACTTGAGGTTTGTTTATGCTGAGTGGGACAGAAATACAAAAGTGTCGCGACTAAAACCCGACATGAGACGTGGACCATATGGCGGAAAAAGGTTGCAGCTCTTGTTACTCTACAGCAATACTGGCACCAGTTAATGCAAGACAAGGCAAGCCAACACGTTTTACGAGAATATCAAACTCTATTTTAGACGTTTTTCGGTACTGAGCAACGACACATGACTGGTTTATGCCGGTTGCTTGGTGACAAAGTTGTCGGGTTTTCTTGGAACATAACTTTCTATGATGACGACTATGATGGCGATAGTTGGATGCCTGTAGTGTATAAGAGACGACATTGATGACGAGCAGAGACACCCGGACTTCCTTGAACATTAACTGAACCACATTTTAGATAAAGGTCTCTTTGAAAGGTCTCCGTATGATACTAAAAAAATAAAGAAGACAGTCTTTGATGGGACTAAAAATAGTTGGTTTATTTTTCCCATCGTAAAATTGACTTAAATAAAAATATCCACAATTAATAAATAATGAAATAACAAAGGCCTTGAATTTGAAATGCGAAAAGTAATTGATACACTGTAAAAAATCACCGGGGTAAGTCCAAGCGGTGTAGGTGTTAAAATTATCGGTGTTAAATTTACCCCCGAAAGCGGTGTTAAAATAACGCTGCCACCGGTGTAAATATTTTGTACCGGTGTTAAAATAACGCCACCACCGGTGTAAATATTCTGTACCGGTGTTAAAATAACGCCAGCACTGGTGTAAATATTTTGTACTGGTGTTAAAATAACGCCGCCACCGGTGTAAATATTCTAGACCGGTGTTAAAATAACGCCGCCGCCGGTGTAGATATTCTTTACCGGTGTTAATATATTTTATTTTGTGAATATTTTTACTTACTCGATCACTATACTTGTTAATAAATGATATTCTTTATCAATTTTCATAAAGAACTGACATTTTTTGGGTTTTATAATCTTTAAAGTTAATACTCCAAGCTGACGCAATTTACCCCGCTTTTACACCTATTACCCCGCCTTTACACCGGCATTACTCCGTTTTTACATCTATTACCCCGCTTTTACACCGGCATTACTCCGCTTTTACACCTATTACCCCGCTTTTACACCGGTATTACTCCGCTTTTACACCGGCATTACTCCGCTTTAACACCGGTATTTTTAACACCGGTGTATTACTCCTCCTACACCGGTGTAATTTCTTTTTACACCGGACGGAGTTAAAACGAGTTCATTTTTAACACCGCTCTTTTCACAGTGTATACTAAAGGCTGTTTAATTTAAAAATAAATTGGTCACTAAATCGAGCAGCTGTCGCACTAGACGATATTCCCATGGACTCGATGTGTGGCTTTTAAATTACACCGATCACATCGGCTAGTCTGGTTTGCAAACTACAATCGTCTTGTCAGAGATTGGCCCGTCCGAATGTGCTGCACGAGGTTAACATAATATATGGTATATATTTGGGATGGGGGATCGGTGATCGTGCGACAGAACCGATCGTTATCCAAAGTGTCGCCTGGCGGGCTTGCGTGCAAGAATGCAACAGAATATATTCTTCCCAGCGATACGATGGGACTTTTATTCTCATGACCACGACCATTACGGCTCGATGTCACCGATCAGGTAAACAGAGTAATTTCTTAAAGAAAGTCCGCCGTAAGTGTATTCCACAAAAAGGGCGACGGATAATAAGATCCAGATCAATTGGGGCGACCACGCCGACAATGAGTCTCTGTGCATTTTACATCTCACGTCTCACATTATATATTTACATTCATATGAAAATATATAAATTTATATTCTACTAAAAGAAGCCTCGCGCAATTTAGGGCGCACTTACTCTTTGTGAGCTGCTCCAGTTTGCGGCTAGAGGCGAGAAAATGACTGCACTCGCATTGACACTGGGTGTCGGATAAAATTGATGACCCCGACCACATTCTCTTTCAAAAAGAACAAACCCCTTCCTGTTGTGTCGAAACGTTCCAGTCACACGTCCGACCAGATAAAAGAAAATAAAGAGGAGGATATTGTGTGTATATTTTAAACTTTATTTAACTTTCCATACTCTAATAATGCCTTCGATATTTTCTGAAGACGCAGGCCTCGGCCACATAAACATGGAGCCGATGTTACGCAAGCTAACATCGGATTGAGGGTGAGAAAAATTTAAAAAAACATTCGCAGAAAGGAAGTAAACATATCTTATTCCCAACACCTCTAGCAAAGAGAGAGTGGGGCCACGTGCGTTTCGGGCCAACTGGACCGCATCGTAACTGCAGACGAAAAGTCATCTGGCGCGTCCATCAATTTTCACCTAAAATTTCATCATCCCCATAACATATATTCCATCCAACCTCACCCACATCCTCATCCTCATCCTTTCCTCTGAAAATCCCACAGTTTTTTTTTTTTTTTTATTGTTGGAAACAAAATAATACAGAATATTATAAACAAAACATGACTTGAATTTTGTACGCGTTCTGCAAATAGACAATAGAAAAATCAACAATTTATCATCAGGGTCCAAAGTTTTTGATCTGTCGATAATTATTTAAGAAAGAAAGGAAGAAAAAAAAAAGATTGACTTTTAGAAACAAGAGGCGCCTGCGGTCACTCGAAAACAATCGCATTCCCTTGACGGCATTACATTACGGTGTAGCCGTCGTTTAGCCACGTAATTTTTCGTCGGCCATCAACAACATCTGAGTAGATATCTTGTCTCGAGTGGTATCTCGAATATTGAAGGCGTGGCAGTCAGTCACACCTTTAGACGGGCGAGGCGCGATTTTCACGGGACCTTTTCGGCCTTTCTCTCCGCGGGTGCGGGTGCGGTTTTGTTTTTGCAGGAAAAATGAAACGTCATCTTATGGATGAGGACACACCAGTCACCCGACTGCCAGCCACCGAAACAATAAAACCACTCCGAGAATCCAGCCCATGGGAATTCGGGCCCAGCAAAGCTGAACCCAGGCCCGGAGCCAAACCAGACGCCAGCCTTCAGGTTTAAAGAACTTTTTAACTACAACTCGTGTGATATTTTTTATTATACATACTTTTTTTCTAACGCCAAAGCTCGTTAACGGGCTCAATCAGTTGCGATGACGCATCAACTATTTCGACGGCACATCACAAAAGGTGGGCCTTCGTCACATTTTATTTTTTGTGCTCCTATGTATTATAGTTAAGAGCACTGTGTAGTAATTGACAAAAAATAAATATATATTATATATACACAGTATAATAATAAAACATACATATATATAAATATATAAATATACAAGGATGCTGGGTCGCAAAAATCCGTATATGAAAAATCTACAGTGGCCTAGATCCGAGCGATTCTCTCCGGTCGTTTTTATTTCAAAGGAATCATAATTTCAGTCCACATATATAATATATATATTATATTCTATTCGAGCACATATATGTACATGTGTTGTGCGCACGGTTTACTTACAAAAGGTTGCTGGCAGTGTTGTAGCTCTTATGAGACTAAAAACGACAAAAGATATATAAGAACATTGTGCGGAAGGGGGGGGGGAAGAAGGGGGAGCGGGAGCCAGTGAAGATGATACAAAATATTAATATCTCAACGTCCCTCATAACTCACGGGCGGTTGGATCTGTTACGCACGCTCGACGTACCATCCCGAGGGAAAACCTCGGGATAAGCGGCCAGGATACGCAATGTATGAGACACGTATAAGGAGAGCTGGCAAATAAAAAGATAAAAAGATAAATAAGGATAGTCGGATGTGCTGGTGGTGTCTTTGTACTCGTCCGCGGGCTCACGAGGACCTTCTATATATGGGCATTGTCCCGGCGAATTACAAGGGAGCATGTGTTTAGACCCACGTGAATGCACATTTACTCGATCGTCTACTGCTTCTTCTCTGGATGAGGACTCCTTCTTCTAGGCCGATGCTTTATCCAATCTCTGGGCTCTGTCAAGAGTATTTGGGCCCCATTATGCTGACATAACTCGTCAAAAATATTGTGATTGGTCGGCATTGAATATGACGTACCTGGACCTAAATATGACGTTACCCAAGTAGTAGGCCAGATCGTCGAGAAAATATATATTATATATAAATATATAAATGGGTATGGGGGACGGTTTGCTTCGAGAACGGGCCTCTTACTAGTCTAGTATGATGAATTATAAATAAAAGAAGAAAACCGACCGGGTTTCAAAATAATGGACAATATTACTGGGGATGAGAGCCGAGAATACGTTTGCTAAACACTACATTCAATTATTATATTATATTATATATATATTTTTTTATGGATTACGGATACAGGAAAAGCTGGTGAACAAAAATAAGGAAATATGATATAATTTTAGTGACAGCGCTGACATGTCCGATCCAGTTGTTATTTTTTTTAGTATAAATATTTTTATGATTTGTCGGTTTAAAATGAAATTTGAAAATAAAAAAAAAAACAAGACGTCATTTGAGGAAGTTGAGATGACGGAAAGAAGAGAACCGAGAGATGAGAGTAAATTTATGAATTACGTCGTTGTCTTATTGGGAGAGTGAGTAGTCTGTGATCGAAGAAGGGGTCGGAGGTCTTTTGAGCATAATTGGGTTCCATCCTCGACATGCCACCCGCAGCCCCCGCGCTCTTTACGCGTAATTGGCCAATCGTCTCGATTGGCCCGAGTTACTTTGTCTGGTCCAGGATAATGCGGACGCACACCTTAAAACATTATTATTTTTGTTTATTTATCTTTGATTTTAAAAATCTTTTGTGTCTTTTTTAATCCCGTTGAGAAAATAAATAAGCCAGATTCAAAAGACTGGATGCTCAATTGAGAAATTAAGAGAAGCTGTTATTGTGCCGAGTACCCGGTATCTAGTCGGGTGGTTGGAAAGCAGCACAAGTAGACAGAATATATGTATTATGTTGTAGCGAGACTGTGTGCAGGTCTTTGGCAGACCGCGAGTCAAACTCCCGCGGAGTATCTAACGACCCCGGAATTGCTCTGGCCTCTGCTCTCATCCAGCCCCTCCTCCCCTCCAGCCTTATCCTTTATCTCCGCGCTTTAGGGTTGCCGCGATGATGTTGCAAATTTAATCATCTGCATACTTGCCGATTACACAGACCACCGATCACAGAGGTCGTGGATGCAGGATTCCCAAACCCTCCGCTTCCGCCGCCGCCGGCATAAACTCTGCTCTAAACTCTTGGCTGCTATGCCAATCGAATCTCATCGCCGATTGCCGTCGACAATTTTTATAATTAAATTTAGGGGAAGGGGGGGGGGCAAAAAGGGGTAGGGTAGGCAAAAGGGGGTACCCCCAAAATTTTATAAAAAAAAATTCAATATTTTAAATGGTTTTTAAACATTCAAAAATCACTTCTGTAAATATAATTAAGCGTTACTTTGAATTTTTTTTGATAAACTTTTTCAAAAATCAATTGTCAGTTGAAAAATATTAATGACGTTTGTTTTATGATAAAGACTATTAAAAATTTTTTTCTTCTTTTGTCTCCAATAAACATGTAAAATATTATTTTTCTTCTTGTAAATTACTTAAAAAAAATTCAACACGGAAAGAAAATTATGGGAAGTTTTGCTATGCATTATGTGAATGGTTCTCATAATGGTATGGGAATGGTTCCCATATTGGTATAGGAACTATTCCTATAATATTATGGGAACTGTTCCCATAATGTTATGGGAACCATCCCTATAATATCATAAAATTTTTTTTTTGCACAATAGTGTAGAAATTTCCCAAAATTTGAATTTTCTTGGATGTTTTGTGCTGACAAAAAATTCTTGTTAAAAATTTTAATGTTTTTTTGCCGAATACGATTTTTTTTTTCAATGTTTGAATTTATGTTTAATAATATTTCTGTGTATTGTAGAAGTGATTACCACACTTCTTTAAATTAATTTTTTCATGATAATATGGGAACCATTCCCATACTATTATAGGAACTATTCCTATAATTATGGGAAACATTCCTATAATTATAGGAACCGCTCCCATAATTTATGGTCGTAATTTCTATGATGGTGTAGGAAAAAATTTCACAAAATTATGGGAACCGCTGCCATAATTTTCTTTCCGTGAACTTAATCAAATTCGTTTAAAATCCATAAATTTTTTTTTTACCTTTTTTAGGGGGTACCCCACTTTGCCCGCAGAAATTAAAATTTTTTTTTTTCAACGGTAACTGAAAATTTCTTTTATTTACTTTGAATATAATTAAAAAAAAAAGATTTAGCGTATTTGAATCCTCGAAAACTTGGTATTTCCTTAAGTACCCCCTTTTGCCCCTCCCTCCCCTGCAAACGACAATTTTTTAAACAAATTTTCTTACTGACAGCGGAGCTTCCGATCCATCAAATAAATTCAGAGTAAAAAAATATTCGCCTAGTATAGATTGAATTGAAAATTTAAAAATTAATCTGTCAAGTGGAAATTTCTGGAGCATTTTAAAACCAGGCTCAAAGTGACACGTGGCCTTGGGTCTCGTGTCTCGCCCCATTTGACATCGGATACATTTCGATAGAATAACTATAACTATAACTGTACGGACATATGCACACGAGCCCCTGGAGTAAACCAGAGGCATGTGTATGTGTAGCGTTCCCCGAGGCTGACATAGCAGTTGAGTTATCACATCATTGGCAAGCGCCACCAGCAGATATGCGCAGTTCGCCGCGATATATCTCTGATCACAATCGACAGAAGCATTCCCGGGTAATTGGTTTTTTACGTAATGCTAAGCAGAATCGTTTAGACGTATTTGCTTTTCCGTTGACCCTCTGTACATATCACACGGGTCCAGGGGCTGACTGATGCCGGGCTTCAAAGCCGAGGAATTAATCCGCGTGCTTTTTGACCCGAGCTACCTACCGGACTGCTGATGCCAGAGCACTGACGTCTCTGCTCGAGTCAATCGTTTCCAGAAACCCAAAGGGGTTTAACTTTTTTCCTTCCCGGCATAATAATAATAATAATAACCGTAACAATAACAATAGTAATGACAATAATGATAATGATAATCACTTGGTAGATGAAAGTATAAGAGCCAGCAAGAGAATAAAGAAACGTCCATGGAGGCAAAAGCGTACGATAAAATTCTATTGTGTCGCCCGAGAGCGTTTAAGCTGCCTATCTTCGCTCCCCAATTTTTTATCTTTCACCCCACGGCGTTATTTCGCCCTCTGAGGAAATCGGCTCTGCTCCCCGGGACCGTCACCGCTATCACAACTCCCGTGTTCTTTTTTTTATACTTGTCGCGCGATCCTTTATTAGCCTCGTCCTCGACTCGGGACGAGGGCGGATATTTTTTTCCTCGGCTTTGACATCAGCGCGACTTTTTTCCCACCCTGTCCCTGTCCACTTGTTGCATGCCTCGTCACCCCAGTTGTTTTTTTGGTTGTAGTGCTGTAAAAAAGTGAATTTGTCACGGTGTCATTTACTGGCTCATTGGAACGGTGAATAAAAAATTTATTGATGTCTTATGAGAATGTTGTTTATATTTTTTCGATGGTAATTGCTGATAAATAAATAAATGAGTCAAGATGAACCGTGCAATTTTGCGTGGCATCCTTTGTTTTCGTGGCACAACTCCTTGAATTCGCTGATGGAGCTCAGGAATGATAATAATCGCGATCTATTACTGGCAACCGAAAACGACGGACTCGAAAAATTCCACTTAGCGTACGTCTTTCTCACTCGGGTCGCGATATTTTGGCGTCTCTCTCTCCGTTATGAGGCTTTTGGGCCGGCCCGGACCTCTGGATCACGGCTCGGACAGCGTATATCAAAACCACAAACCACAGCCCGATATAATGAGATTTAAATTACTGTGAGACTGTGACAAAGGTGTCCGCATATATTTCTACGTTTGTTACGTGCCCTTTATTACGTTTCGGGCAATCATATACTGTTATTTCCTTATATTGGATAGACTGGGGTAACATGGGCATCCCACAGAATGTAATCGGGTGAAGGGGAACAAAATGGGCCTCGAAATTTTTAAATCTAAAATTAGTTTCATATTTTATCTGGAATAATTTCGTTTAAATTTTCTAATGAAGAAATTTTTTTTTTTTTTCAGGGGAGGGTGGGGCAGAGCGGCCCCCCTAAGCCAATTATTATTTTTTGTGACTTTCAACCATAAGATCACTTTACTTTTGTCCTATTTCGAACAAATTTATGGACTTTTTGCCAAAATTCTGAAAAAAAAAATTTTTTTTTGTGAGGCAGAGCGACCCCCCTCCAAAAAGTAATAAAAAATTTTTTTTTTCGTTTTTTTTTTTTTAAATTGTTTTCATCATTAAGAATGTATTTCTTTCTCTTGACAACTATTTTTGGTTTTATATTACTCGAAAAAATTTTTTAAGGTGTAATAAATCGTTCACTCTCGATTACCTTAATTACTAATTGTTATTTAACAAAAAAAAAAAAAAACAATTCTATAGTTTTACTTTATATCAAAAATTTATCAACTAAAAAAACAATTTTATTTTTATAAATTTTTAGTGACCAAATTTGCCTCTTACATAGAGAAACGGCCAAAAAATATGAAAAAATAATTTTTTCGGAAGTTTCGGCTGGTCCATTTTGTCCCAAATGTCATGCGTAGGGGTAAAAATGCGCAAACATATCGGATTTATAGTAATTAGTCGAAAAAAAAAATTTTTTTTTTTATCAAAATTTCAGGGGGGCCGCTCTGCCCCACCCTCCCCTACGGTCATATTTCTCCATATTCAATTTTTTTCGAGGTCTATATTCTGTTGTATGTAAATTTACGGTTTTAATTAATTATATTTACTAAAAAATGTCTCTAATTAATGCCAGTAGAGTTAGCAGACATTTAAAATTAAAATAAATTTTTTTAACAGATACATAATAAAAAAAAAATATTTCTAAAAAAATGCACTTGTAGAAAATTTAATAAACTATACGTGCAATTTTTCAAAATATTTTTTTTATATTTATTTTTTTGTTAAAAAAAATTCAAATATCGTTAAATGTCTGCTCACTTTATTGTCATCTCTAATTAACCAGCAATTAACTATTTAAAAAAAAAAAAAAATTAATTTACTGTTTACTTAACAAGAAAAAAATGAACCTCGTCCACAATAACGAGAGTTAATTTATACTTTGTCGCGCAAAAGACCAGAAGCCGAATGAATCACGCGACAATATCAATTGCCGGTCAGAAAATAACACAAAAGATATGCGATCATGCGACATGTTTACTCATGATACTTATTGTCACCCGTCGTCACTCATGACGAAGACTTGAGACAGAAGTCCGGACACTCGAGTAGCAAATAAAAAAGTTAAATAATGAACTAACTCAAAGTGAGTGTGTCACGCGACTTGTCTTTACCCGCGATTAATCGGCGTTCCAGCAGCCAGTAACCAGCCACCAGCCACCAGCTAGCATTGAATCTCGTGTATTTCGTCACGTCAAGTTTGATCGATCGCCGCTACTTAAACGTCTTGGCTCGTAGTCGTTAAATAAAAATAACAATTTCGTGACTGTTTTAGTCCGTATCCGGATCTCAAGGAGGCATTACACGGATAAGATTCTTTGTTCGGTAGCTTCTGAAGCAGTCGTCTTTCTTATTCGAGTGTCATGAGAATAAAAAATAATATAAAACTGGACAAAGTACACTTGTCACGGCACTCTCGCTTATACTCGCTCGGTTCCTGGATTAATCACCGGGTCTCGTGACCGTCAAAATCTTACGCTTCGTCTTCCTCTTTGTCCGTAGCTTCTGTTACTTTTTTTTTATCTCCTTACATCAGATCTAAACGATTAAATATTTTTTTTAATATAATAGAAATAAAAAAAAAAAAAAAAAAAAAATGCTCACATTGTATTCAAAATTATTACATAAATATCCAGGGTTTATTTTCGTAATTAATAATTTGTATGAGATTTGAAAAATGTGGCAACATGTTTTCGAGTATTTTTTGACGCTGCAGGAAGTCCTGAGATTTGTCGTCTGTTGACGCGGAAAAATAGCCGTAAAGTTTGCATGGGATTTTTTGTCCCAAGGGTCTGACTGTGGCTCGGTCTCGGCCTCGAAAAACTGTCAGCGTGTCACCTGTCTCAGGTAAAGCGACAGAGATACAGTAGATGGGAGCATAATGTAAGATGTAAGAAGTGGACGATCACTGCGGGGTACGATCCACTGCCTAATAACACGACCGACCAGGACAATATATAAATATATAGGACCGAGTATTGTGGTGACGTTTCGTTCCACCCTGACCGCAGAAACGACCTGCCTCTATTGTACCGGCGATTTCGAATCTCTCGACTTTTCGGCTTTTCGACGACAACTCCCTCTCGGTCAGTACTCTCTGGCTGTTGTAGTTCTATAGTTATTGTTGTGCCGAGTGACATTGAGGTAAATACAGATTTGGAGCAGAGATCAGACGGGATAAAAGAGAAAAGAAAGAAAATAAAAGCTACATGACAATATCTTTTTACATCATCTTAAGTACCAATTATTGTGTTATGTTAAAGGTCTGAGTGGTTTAAAGTAATCACGACTTGCAATAATAATAATATTTTTAACAAAATTCAAAGGTTTAAATTCACCTGAATTTTTTTATTTATTTATTATTTTCTCTTCAAATTTTTTTCACTAAAAATTTGCTTTGACATCCAGATAGAATCCAAAAATACACAGACCCCATGCCACACTGAAAATAGAATTTTTGGACCCGGTGTAGTGTAAATAACTCGGTGTAAAAATTTCGGTGTGAAAATGACACAAAATATCGTGTTAAATTTAGGCGTGAATTAAAAATTTTTACACCGTCAAGTGTGTAAATGTGTAATTTATCACACTGTAAAAAGAGCGGTGTTAAAAATGGACTCATTTTAACTCCGCCCGGTGTAAAAATGAAATTACACCGGTGTAGGAGGAGTAATACACTGGTGTTAAAAATACCGGTGTTAAAGCGGGGTAACCGGTGTAAAAGCAGAGTAAAACCGGTGTAAAAGCGGAGTAATACCGGTGTAAAAGCGGGGTAACAGGTGTAAAAACGGAGTAATGCCGCTTTCGGGGGTAAATTTAACACCGATAATTTTAACACCTACACCGCTTGGACTTACCCCGGTGATTTTTTACAGTGCATAATTTTGCGTTATTGTTGCTCGTTAATCAAAATTACGAGTACCACGGAATGGTGTAAAAAAGTAGATTACACCGTGTTAAAATTACACGGATGGAAAATTTACACCGAGAGAATTTTACGCCGTTATTTAACACTCCACGGCTGTGTAAAGTTCTCCTGGTCCATTTTTACACCGAAATTTTTTCCAGTGCATTATTAGTAAATCTGCAATTATTAATGAGCAATCATTTAAAATTTTTTTACTTTCCTCAATTATAAATTAAAAGCAAAAGATAACCCGCAATCAAGATCACTCTCCCGTAAAATGAATAAATCCCAAAAAAATGAATTTTCTGATAAAATTAATTAAAATTTTTTTATGTTGCAGGTAAGCTACGACAAAGACGAGGGTAACGAGGTATTTATAAACTAAGTCGACAAATTAATTTATCCGTTCAGGTTACACTCGGTTAACATTTAACACACGTACTTTTTACATGTGTGTTATGTGGAGCCGACACCGATCGGGTGAAAAATCACACTCGGTATGCCTGAGTCACGCCTAGCCTTTATAAACCTCAGAAACGTATATAATATCTGAGAGCGACTAATTATCCCGCGTTGGTTAATGCATTCGCTTATCTCGTCCGGATAACTATGCGTTATCTGATTTTCACTCTACTCTTCTCACTACACAGTACCGTACTCTACCCTACACTATTGGCAGTTTGCTACGGCGCTTCTCTTTCACTTCTCACTATCCTACACAACCATACAAAAAAAAAAAAATATATATATAATATATATAACGATCTTAAGATCTTTGGGGGCACTCGCCGCGCGCCACTGAGCATCCTGCCAGATAAGACACCCGATACCCGCGATCCTATTCACCGTGTAACCGACTACTAGGTGAAACCTCTTAAAAAAAGTTCCTCAGAAAATGACATAACAAAAAAAAAATTAAAAGCATTTTTAAAAAAAATTAATACGGAAAATTATTCATTTTTTTTAATAAATAAAGTATCGAATGTTAAAATAAAGTGATTAATGTGCACGTATAAGTATAGACAAAAGTTAATGATTTCTCTAGTATACATAATGTATGAACGGAAGGTCATCAAGTAATTGAATTAACGTGATCACACTTTAATAGCAACCGTTTCTCGGTTTTTACCGCGCATACATTGTAAATAATACATATGTAATCTATACAGTTGGTTATTCACCAGCTATACATTACGTACATGCACATATATCTCTTAAAATATAGCTTTACATGTGATTTATTTATTGCGCTCTAGAGAAAGTGCTAAGGATACTTGGATTAATTATCAATTCGAATCTTTCAATTAAAAGTTAACGCTCCCGCTAAAAATTCAAAAATTGTTGAGAAAATGAATTTTTAAAGGTCAAAATATTTTCTATCAACAAAAACTCAAATTCTAGATAAAGATTTTTTTTCAAACTCATATTGAAGTGTCTTTATTTGAAAAAAAATTCTTTACATGGGTAAAAAAAAGTGGGCGATCGGTAGTAGATTTTAAATTAAAAATATAAAATGTCATATATTTTTAAATTCTCACTGTTGGCTAAAAAAATAGCGTTGACTAATAACCTAGTGAGAATGATTGCGGATGCAAATGAAGGTCATCATTGAGCGTAATTGTGTCTATTCAATGGCAATAATTACTATTGTTCAGGCAGGAGTAACACAACACGACATATTATCGTCGCTAGTGATGCTTGTTAATGTCTCCTGTTTTATGTAAATTGCTGTCGTGTAAAAAGTCGCATTAAAATACAAACATTGCATTTATATTATCATCGGAATAAATTCCCGTGAATGCTATTAACTTTAATTTCAACGATATCTGCTTATTTAAATAAATTCTCAGTGTTCCGAGAAAAATCTTCCATAATTTATGAATTTTTTATTTATTTTTTTATTGTCGGTTTTTTTATTTTTGTCCCGAAGGATTTAATCCAGCGGTTTTGAAATACTTTGTAGTGGCATAGACACAGGATCGATAGCGCGATCGTGGGGATGAAGATATTTATGAGGAGGCGACAGACAGAAACGATTTTCGGGGGTGCACTCTGACGGGGCGTTAAGAGAGTAGCAGAGTCATCCCCGGGCCGGTTTTGATGCTACGAGGATCAGAGTGAGTTGAGGATACTGTAGTCGGGCTCGAATGGATCCCAGAATTACCATGACAAAGAGACGCTGGGACGCGGTTCGTACGCTTCAGATGTGATGGTTATACACGACTCACAAGTCGACGAGATATCACGGGGGACGTGGTATCGTGGCACCCGGGAGAAACGAGCTAAAGAGGGAGTGAAGAGGGATGCTGCTGCTCCTGCTTCTGCTGGTGCTCGTTCCTGTAACTGCTCACTGCCGCCTCTCAATTCAAATGCGATGGGCGTATGCTATGCTAATATTCCGATTCACCGGCGTTAATGTATTATCAAACGCTCAGGAGATATGCCGCGAGTACCAAGGTGTCTGCCTTCGTCTATCCCTTGTGGTATTATCTGACTTTCCTCGGATCTACTGTTGACGTCTTCATACTTGTACTTGCTCGAAAACTTGCTGTTATTTTATTTTTTTTTTATTTACTGACTACAACTTTATTAATAATTTTCGGACAAGAAATTTTCTAAAAAAATATTTAAACATGAGTCAGAAAATTATTCAAATTATTTTAATTAGGGGAGGGAGGGGCAAAAGGGGGTACTTGAGAAATACCAAGTTTTCGAGGACTCAAATACGCTAAATCTTTTTTTTTTTAATGATATTCAAAGAAATAGAAGAAATTTTCAGTTACCGTTGAAAAAAAAAATTTTTCATTTCTGCGGGCAAAGTGGGGTACCCCCTAAAAAAAGTAAAAAAAAAAATTTCTGGATTTTAAACGAATTTGATTAAGTTGAATTTTTTTTTAAGTAATTTACATGAAGAAAAATTATATTTTACATGTTTATTGGATACAAAAGAAGAAAAAAAATTTTTAATAGTTTTTATCATAAAACAAACGTCATTAATATTTTTCAACTGACAATTGATTTTTGAAAAAGTTTACCAAAAAAAATTCAAAGTAACGCTTAATTATATTTACAGAAGTGATTTTGGAATGTTCAAAAACCATTAAAATATAAAATTTTGGGGGTACCCCGTTTTGCCTACCCTACCCCCCTTCCCCTACTAATTATAGAGAATTCTGATGCGTCAGCTTTAATTGTCAGTCTGATCCCTACTTTATTTACTTCGTTAATTATTTATATTGTTAATCAGTACCTAGAATTTTTATGAGTGACAACAGACTTCCGGAACGGCTAGAGCTTTAATATCAAAGTAACCTCGCCCTTGTAAGGACGTACTCAGAAAAAAAAAAAATTCTCGACTGAAGGTAAATATTCTTGATTCAAGAAAATTTTTTTGGAGCCCTAAATTTTCTCAGATAAAGTAGAAATCTAAGACGAATTTTTTTTAACAGACAAATTATCTTGGCTCAAAAAAATCTTGACTTGGTTCCCAAAAACGTTTGTCTACAAAAATATTTTCTTGACTCAATTTTTTTTTCTGTGTAGACTAAAACGTTGATAGAAAAAATTTCTTAAAAAGGTCAACCAAGCAACTCTGCAATTAATTTATTCTCAAAGTAATTAAATATTTAGTAAATTACTCGGAATGAATTCATGCTGATAATAAAAAAAAAATTGAATTGCATGTGAAACTTTTTAAATTGTCATCTACATAGCAGTGGGTATTTAAAGTAAATTATCTAATCAAACTGCATGACAGGTTATCTTCACACATGTGTGTAAAGTCCATAGACTAAAGCATTTATTACACATCGAGTCACACTAAATAATTCAGCGACATGTGTCATAGACAAGTGCAAGTGAATACAAGTAGATATCTCTGGGCAAAAGGCGTCGGGACGCCCTAGTAGCGTATATAAGCACCAGACGATGCGAATAAACCCAACAACAGCTCAAGTAAACCCACCACCACCACCACCACACTCTAAACTCTAAACTCTGAATACTGAATACTGAATACTGAACACTGAATACTGAATATAAACGGCAGCACGCTCGCGCGAGCCCGCACAAGGACGCCAACGCTCGTTCGCGTCAAATATAACGTCAACTGTCAACCGGACACGTTCGTGTAGGCGGAAAACACCATACCGTCAACTTATATATGCATGGATAATTGTTTCAAGCTTTTTATTCAATTTTCATTTCATTTCTCCCTATCATCTTCATATTTATAATGGGTATATATAATATGTATATAACATACATTTTTATTATTTTTATACCAACAATTTCCGACCGTGTCTTTATTTTAAATTACGCAGTACACAAAAAAAAAATTTTTTTGGCGCGAAAAATTTTTACTGGGGCAAGAAAATATTTTTTTGGTGAGAAAAAATTTCTTGTGCTGAGAAATTTTTTTTTTCTACGTGTAAAAAATTTTCAGAGTGAACGTGGAGTGAATATGTATATAATATACATTTTTGTTATTTTTATACCAACAATTTCCGACCGTGTTTTTATTTTAAATTACACAGTACACAAAAAAAAGAATTTTTTGGCGCGAAAAATTTTTACTGGGGCAAGAAAATATTTTTTTGGTGAGAAAAAATTTCTTGTGCCGAGAAATTTTTTTTTTTCTACGTGTAAAAAATTTTCAGAGTGAACGTGGAGTAAATATGTATATAATATACATTTTTCTTAATTTTTTACCAACAATTTCCGACCGTGTCTTTATTTTAAATTATACAGTACACAAAAAAAAAATTTTTTTGGCGCAAAAAATTTTTACCGGAAGAAGAAAATATTTTTTGTGGTGAGAAAAAAATTTCTTGTGCTGAGAAATTTTTTTTTTTAAGTGTAAAAAATTTTCAGAGTGAACGTGGAGTGAATTTTTATTCATTTTCCTTTGGAGTAAAATTTACTCCGAAGGGAAGTGAACGCGGAGTAAATGATTTTTTATTATTTTCATACCAAGACAATGTCCGACTGTCTTTATTTAAAATTACACATATATGTATTTTATTTTAAAACTTTTTTATATTTTACTCGCTCGTACGGTCATGGAAATTCCAGAACGGCCATTAAATCTTTAGTGGTTATATTTGTTGAGTGCATGGAAGTTTATGTAAAATTTAAATGTTATGGATAATAGAATAGACAGCCCTCAGTATGTTAATAGGCAAAAAATATAAGAGGATTTCTCTGAATTATTTTTTCTACAGTTTAACAGTTAGACTTAAATTTACTTTGACCACTGATTACTGATTTTGCAGAATTTTTATCTAACACTTTTTGTTACAGTCAGATTTTTTGGTTAAATTACAGTAATTACTATTTTATTTTTTCTGGTAGTCAACATGAAACCGTTTCCTCAAGATATTTTATGTCTTCATTTTTTTTCAGTCCACTACATATATTTATTTTCAAATAAATCCATAGTAATTTAAAAAAAAAATATCAAACTTCCATGAACCCCCATGACAAAAAATTTACAAAATTTTTATTAATTATTTTTATTAAAAAATTTATTAAGTCATTTGACAGTGACAGTTTTTGTTTGGATTTTACCCAATCAGAAATTTAAAAGTGCCGGTAAAATTTATTTAAATAAATATTTAAAAAAAGACGGCAAATATTGTTAATAAAAAAAATGTTATATGACAAAAAAGATATGATATTAAATATAAATCCGACAGTAAAATACTGGCATGGTCTTAAACAATATCTCACGGTCTGATGTGAGTGGGATATCAACGGTAGAGACCAGATACCTCGAATGGCGCAATAACCCATAGAACAGAGCATAATACCCAAGTACTGCCGATCGGTCTTAGGTCGACGCAATTACCGAGCGACATTTATCGTATCATTTCCAATAGTTCGACACCTCTGTTAAATAACGGCACATATACACTTCACCCTTCTCCTCACACCCCTCGCCCTCTTGCCATCCAATCAATTTATTAACCTATCTTTGTACATGGATAAATTAATTGGAGAATCGTGAAGTATTTTCCAGATATTTTTTAATGAGATTGCTCTCATGCTTACAGCCATCAGATCAGATAAACAAGATCTAATAAATATATCTATCATCTGTCTGCATATATACGTTTATATAGATATATTATAAATACATATACGTAATCATCAGGTTGCTATTTTTATCACCAGGACATATTCGGGTCGCGCTTTATGCCAACATAGTCATGAGAAATATTTATACATATATATATATATATATATAGGGGAGACTGGGGTATGACGGCTCTCAAGTCGATATTTTTTTTTATCGCTTTTGAGTACCGGGTTCAAGTTTTTTTCATCTATTTCTAACAAATTATTCATAATTTTGTTATAATTGAAAAAAAAAATTTTTTTGGGTATGACGGACCCCCTCCAAAAAATGGGAAAAACAATTTTACTTGTATTGAAAAATTGTTAAAAAAATTCAAAAATATTTTTATTGAAGAGAAAACTTCTAAATTAAATCAAACTCATAAGTCTATAAGGGATTTTACAGTTTCCGTGGCGCTGCTAAATGACCGTGAATTGTTGTAGAACTCGACGAAATAAGACTTTCTTAAAGAATAAAATTTTTCGATATCTCGCTTAGTTTTTGAGAAAAATGGATTTCGAGAAAAATGCAATTTTAAAAAAAAAAAATTAAATATTTCATGGATCTTAATATCTTTAATTTTTTTGTATTTTTTTCTGGAAAGTGCATTTGAAGACGAAAATTTTGAAAAAAAAACGTCTGAACTAGTCTATTTTTGAAGAAGTTATAGCTATTTTAAAAAAAGTCTTATTTCGTCTTCTACAAGAATTCGCGATCATTTGGTTGCGCCACGGAAACTGTAGACTTCCCAGTCTATAGATTATGGAAAAAAAAAAAAATTTTGTTGACAAATTTTTAAGAAAGTCCGTCGTGCCCCGATGCCCCCTATATACAACTCGGGTAAATATTATATCTATATAAATTTTTTTAAATACTCCAGTTAACTTTCGTGCCACCCCAACTATCACACGTTATTTAATCGCTGCGCGAAAAAAAATTTCATCCCTTCCGCGAACCCGCCCAATCTTAAATCTCCGGGTACTCGTAAATCCGACTTGTGACGTTGTACTACTTGGTTTATGACTTTAAACTCTTTAGCGTCTCACGATCTACGGAAGGAAGTAAACACCGCGAAAACTCGTGTATATCGATCGTTAAATCCATGAAGCCGTAAAAAAAAAAAAAAAAAATTTAACATTTAATATCTTCTATTTTTATTATTATTATTATTATTATTTTTTCTTGTAAAATAAATTATAATAAAATCCAGCGACGTCGGGATCCCGACAATGAGCTGACGTTTAACGAGCCGATAAAATCGGGCGACAAGTGTCACGACAAAAATATGCTGGATAAAAAAATAAGAGAGAGTTTTATTTTTCAAGTTGCCAGAATACAATAGAGGGACAAATCGACACCGCCCGAGGGCGCGTCTCACGGTCGTATATTAAAAACGAGTCTCGAATCTAAACTTTAAAATTATTCTATCTATATTTTTTATTTGTGAGTATGTATTGTATACTCATATATATATAAACATAATATATGTTGGCTGTATTATTAAAGCGAGAGCCTCTGATTAGTCTTTTATCGCATTGGTCACGCTCGTTTCGCTACTGCCTAATAAAATTAAGCTGAAAAAAAAAATGATTACGACAAAAATTATAGTCGACCATCGCGATTAATATTTAAACTTTTATTATTTAAAATTTTCGTGTCAGAGATATTCCAATAGAGATATAGTCTCAAGTGAAAAATGAAATTATGAGATCCCTTTATTTCACATTCACCCTCAACTCAACTCAACTCGGACTCGTTTTACTACGTATTATCCTTCATCCACTTTGCCACCCCCGTTGCTACGGACAAAAGGACATATTCGATTCAGTCTTTCCCTTCCCATCTTCTCTACTCTTAACCACACGTCGCGACTTTGGGATTTAAATTTTTGTCGCTGTCGAAATTTACCGGCAAATCGGATCATCGCTGCTTCCGATCCTTCCACCTTTTTTACTACCATCCACTTCTCATCATCGTTATCCTCGTTAGTGCTCTCATCTTCATTTTATTTCCTACTCTCTTCTGCTTTTTTATTTTTCGCCGATGCCCAATTGAAAAATAACGAGCAATCTAATATATATTTTCATTCATATTTTAAAACTTAATTACCATTCAATTTATTTTTACACTAATTCTTATTCATACGTTAAATAAAAAAATATATACGAGTTGAAAAATTACACCCGCAAGTTCATTGAATTTTTTTATTTATTTAATGAGGTCATTAAAATTTTATTTTCACTCCGTATTTGTTCAGCGGATGTGGGGAAAGAAATCAGATAAATATTTATTTTGTGACACTGATCTTAATCATGGACATGACCACAAATTATTATTATTATTTAATTTTTTCTTTCACTTTAACGACCGAAATTGAAAGAGTAAATAAAAAAAAAAATTTCTTTGTGAAAAATTGAAGAAAATTTATATAGGATACAAAAATTGAAAAATAATTGCGGCGATACTAAAATAAAAAAGGTTTAACGAGCCCTTTGCGATGATCGAGAACTAAATTTGAGGCTCCCTTTTGAGGGAGTTCTGCTGCTGTCGGTTATAGCTCGCGGCTAAAAATGTACACTATGTACTCACACCAATGAACACAGTATCAATTCTGTCAATTGTCAATTCCGGTTGCGTCCTAGTTGTAAAGCCTTTTGAAGTCTCCAACAGAAGTAATTTTATTTCATCAACACTTACCCCCTCCCTCGACCCACTCATCCACGGACGTTAATACGATTTTCAAAAATTCCCGCCCAAAATCATTTAAATATTTTCCATTTTTATTTATTTTTTACACGATAATTCTTAACACTCGAGTTGCCACTGGAGAAGCTCCGAGGGAATTTTGATATGAATTTCGAAGGGTAAAAAATATTCGTATCGAGGGGACCACAATAATGAGTCACTCTCCGGAGCCCGGAACTATCGCTCCCGTTTTTATTTATTATTTTTTATTCTATATTATTTTCTGTCTTCATCATTCTGGTGTATGGACTCGGGGGTTCGAGGCCGGATTACACTCGGATCCGCGTAAATGTGGCTCGTATTGAAAAGAAGAATCAATCCAGCAGATCCGTTCGGTCAACCACTCTAGAGTAATATCCAACCGATTGTCGATTCATTGTGCTCGCGGTTTATCTTTTCATTATTCTGCAAATAAACAGCAACAGCAGCCCAGATTTTTCTTTTAATTTTTCTACCCCTCCCTCCTCTTCCCTCTTCTTATTCTTCCCCTTTCCCCTGGTTTTTTACTAAAATTGCCAACGGACATGTTAACATCGGTATTAATTTTTAAAAATTATCCAAGGGTGCAACCCAAAAAGGCGGGTACATTTCGCATATACACGAATGAACAACCTACCTCGTGAACTCTGCTACCGACTAAACTCACAAAAGGGTTATAGAGAACTACTGAACAGCTCCCCCTTTTCAAGGCATTCAAATGTGATGGGTGATATTCAATGAAATTAAAGAAGCCGAGCAGGCTCTCAAGCCGATCTTCAGTCTTACGTGCGCGAGTCTCTGGTCCACTTCTAAATACAATTTTAAGTCCCAGAATAATTAATTTGTTTTAAACTTAAATATTTTTCCCATCCGATTTAAAAATTTTTTTACCTGTGAACATTTTTTTTTTTTTTTAATTGCGAGGTTGCGTTTGTCACGACTTTGAAATACGGTTTTATCTTGAAAAGATTATTTGATGGCCCATGTGCACTTCCTGTTACTGCATTAAATTGGACAATTGTGACTTGCGTGTACTAAAATCAGTGCCAACTTAATTGCCACCGGTTTTAATTATTTTAAATAATTTTTATTATTTTTAAATTCAAATTAATTTTTTGAAATTGTTTTCACGGTTTCCATTATAAATAATAATAATAATAATAATAATAATAATGGCTGGAGAAATAATAAAAGTACTGAATATAGATAATAGTCTCGAGTCTGGATCGAGTCTTAACGATCGAATCACGCGAGAACCACTCGGCAAGTCCGCGATATCAACGCATCATCTTCATTCGAATATAAGAGTTAAGTCCTCGCCGTAGACTTCTCGGACGAGAGAAGTTGCGATCGATTTTCATCCTGTCGGCTCCTTACTCAGGACTCTCTCCTTCTCACCCGCGGACTCGCGATGTTGCTGCTGTTGGTGCTGCTGCTGGTACTCGGCTATCCGAGTCATATCTTCACACTTAATGTCCGCGTGTTTCTCACGTACGAGCTGAGTGAAATAATTTCCGAGTCAAAAAATCCGCGGTCTAATTAACTAAAAATTCTTTACTTTACTTATTCACTGGAGATTTATAATTATTATTTTTTATTTTTAAAATACGCTCAGCCAAGTTGATATTAATCGAGACACTTGTTGTTAAATTATCATTAACGAGGCGAACAAAAGTAATTAAGGTTTATTGTTACTTTGACGGTTTTTATTTTTGAGAAGATAAAGAGCTGGAGCAAGAGCAGGAACAAGACGTTTGTTGGCGGGGTGCAAAAAAAGAGATAACGGTCGGAGAAATCCGTTCAGTTTTGTTATCCAGTCCTGGCTAATTTGCGTCTACGAAATAATAAACGGCATCGTATCGCTTTTATTTGGCGATGGCTGCTGTTTTGAGGCCGCTGGAATAAGTAAAGACGATTGCCGGGCGTACGGCTGTGCCTGTAAGAGACTTGTGCAGTTCGTGATCGGGATAATTAACGTAGTCGAGGATATAATTTGGGGGCGAATCAGTCGGTTTACGTTTGAAATAGAGAATCGGGAGGAATAAAAGAGTAATAAGGACGGAGTGAGTTACTTTTTTCGTGAGAGAGTGATTGGTCGTAATTTAATTGCATCAACGCGTGTCTTCTACTCGTTTCTTTTCTTTTTTTTTTGAACTTTTTTTGGAATAAAAGTTTCGAGCATGGAATTTATTTGAGTTTTGTTTTTTTGGATTTCGCCAACAACTTTTCGGAGAACCGTGAGAAATCTACTCACCTGGATCCCCGTAAACAAGATATTACGTGTTGAATCCTGTTTATAATCATTTCTGACTGATAGTCGATACTTTTTTTTTGACAATAACGAAATTAGGGACTTTTTGGGAAGCGGATAACAATAGAGTATGGAAAGTTTTTTTAATTTATACTATTGAAGATAAATCGGAATTTGTTGTTCTATAGAAATTTTTTGACTGAACTCGAATTTTTTTTTTGGTTTGCTATTTTCATATTTTTTTTTAATTACTAGGGAACAGAATGGACATGGGCAAAATGAACCGCTGTCAATTTTTATCAAATAATTTTTAAATTTGAAATCAGCTTGAAAATTTCATAATTTCTGTTTCTCTAGAAATTTTTTGACTGAACTCGAATTTTTTTTTTGGTTTGCTATTTTCATATTTTTTTTTAATTACTAGGGAACAGAATGGACATGGGCAAAATGAACCGCTGTCAATTTTTATCAAATAATTTTTAAATTTGAAATCAGCTTGAAAATTTCATAATTTCTGCTTCTCTAGAAATTTTTTGACTGAACTCGATTTTTTTTTTTTGGTTTGCTATTTTCATCTTTTTTTTTAATTACTAGGGAACAGAATGGACATGGGCAAAATGAGCCGCTGTCAATTTTTATCAAATGATTTTTAAATTTGAAATCAGCTTGAAAATTTCATAATTTCTGTTTCTCTAGAAATTTTGTTTGTCACGCGACAGCAGACCGAAAAAAATTTCTAAACTTAAAAAATTTAGAGTTTGAAAAAATTTTTCATAGATATTTCTGCATTTCTGATACTTTTATAAAAGTAAAAATAAAATAATTCTATTGAAGTTAAAAAAATGAAAAAGTCCAAGATATGAAAAGTATGAAACAAGGCGCGCGTCCAAGAGTTTACGAGCGTTGTTGTAATTATCTCCAATAAATATCTCCGCGGCACGAGAACGTATATATCGAAATAAACCGAGACGGAGGTCGAGGGTCACTTTCGTCCTTTTTTATTAAATTTTATTTTTATCTTTATTTCTGTAACTTCTTCCCCTCCCTCCTTCCACGAGCGAGTACTTCATCTTCTTCCTCCCCTGGACTCTTTTTGGTCGCCGTGCTGATAAATTTATAACACCCGAGTACGGGGGGCTCAAAGAGGAATGTGGCTGCTTAATAAGTTTTCCATCGCGTTGACCAGCACAGCACACGCGAGAATATGTATGGGGTATAGAGATACGATATTCGCCCCCTTGGGAGACTCCACCGCAAACGACGAGCTAATTTTGCGATTCGAATCTCGATTAGCTCAGCTTTTAACCTCAACCTTATCTTAATTTCTCATTATTACATTTTAAAGCCACCTTCCCTCGCCTCATTCACTCCCCATATCTCCGTCTCCACCTTCACCCCGCGCCCATCTCCAGTCCGTGTCCATGTCCATCCAAAAAAATCACAATTAACATCAGCAAAAAAATAAATTCATGTAATTAGCATTAAAAAAAAATATGTATTTTAATGTTAATTATTTATTTAATCGGTGGACTGCTTCGTAAGCGAAGCGTACGTGAGATGAATCGTGTGACCTGGCATCCGGCAGCGGAACACTCGAGTCTCGGTTGTCGCGCGTGAAATACGCGTGTCTATTGCGGAAGTCTACACGAACGCATCTGACATCTCGTACGCACACCTCTAAATCTACATATATATGTGGAAATGCGTATCACAGTACATGCATGTTAGTTTAAGTCAAGATTAGGGAGCAGAAAAAAAAAACTAAACCCTTGAAACAGGAGCGCGCGATTAATCGCAACACGACGTCGCGTAATATGTAAAGCGTCTTTGCGACGACAGTTGTGATACAACACTACACTACACACTGGTAGTTACTTGGTGCGTAACTTCTTCCTACGCACTCTGGATTCGCACGAGTGTGTATCTGTGACGTCTACGTGCGCATACGAAACGCAGAAACTCAAGTTGCGGAATAACAGTTAGTTAAGGACGTACCTAAATTGTATATTCAAATGTGTGTGCGTGTGTGTGTATGTATGTATGAACATATGTGGGTTTTGTAGTTAACTGTGAGAGATACTTTTACGCGGATCATGAGAGAAACAACGTGGTGATTAAGGGGAGCTTGTTTAAAAGATAACAGCGTCCCGGAATGTCATTAACTATTATTTTATCATCGCCTCTATGCTGCTTCTTTCTCATTCAATTTACTTTAATTTTTACCACTTATTTATTGCCTCCGGTTAATAATTATTTGTGGTTAATCAACATTTAGATAAAATTGATGAAACAATTAAGAAATTGACCGAATTTTTTTTTACTCGTCATCTTGCCCAGCCCTTGTTGAAGGAAATAAAAAGCAACGGGTTTCCCCGAGTCGAAATTTAGAGCCTATATAGGTCCCTAAAGCCCTAAATAGATCCGATTTAGAGCCCGGTAGTCCTGTAGCTCCGACTTTGAACCCGGAGGTCCTAACATTCACGCAGAGCTCCGATTTTGAGCCTTCAAGTCCGACAATATTAGTCCCGTAATAATAATAGGCCCTAAATCGGACCTAATTTTAATTTTCATCAGGTCCTAGATTGAGCCCGCAAGTACCGAAAACGGAAATTTGTAGCACCTCGGGAACCAAAATCGGACCTAATTTTACATAGAAACAGACTCTATTTAGAGCCTCCAAGTCCGAAATAGGTCCGACTTTAGAAGGCTCTAAATTTCGACTCGGGTCAGTTCAGGAGCTGAAATTTCGAGGCATTGATGTGTGAAAAGTTGCGATCAACAACGTAGACGATGACGAGGATGATGCTAGATATTATACCGTCTAGAGGTCGTGTCCGGTGGACGAAGGGATCGCTTTCACGTCACGATACGACACACAATACAGCTATAGAGAGTAGACTGGACTGCACTAGGATTGCAGCGTGTAAGTGGAGTAGTTGTCCAGGTTGAGACATCGGGCTCCGACACGCTCGACGAATTCGCCCGGACACGTATAAACCAAGAGCCCTCAACTATCCACGGCGGATAGATACAATGGACGATATGCCAGCCGACTAACCTATGCTAATTCGCTTCCTATTTCCCGAATAAGGAGACACCCAACGATTGCGATAGCCTTGTTCGCTACTAAAGTCCCAAGGGGAACTTAAATTGCTCCCAGTGATATACGTCCAATTAAATTTACTCCAGGTAATTACTAAATTTTTTCCATTCCTCCTTTCCTACCCACACCAGCCGGCAACCCACCAGCCTTCCGTTGCCTCTTATTTTATTTTTATTTCATTTTATTATTAAATATATATAAATTTTTTTTATTTCTCTGTGGTTTTATATTTTTTGTCCGATGCACTGTCTCGTATATTTTTTTACCCTCGGGTCACGTAACAAATGAAGAGAACCAGAGACGATGAGGTACCAGATTGTCGCCGCAACAAATTTCGTTCGCTGGTAGCGGTGACTTTTATTCCCGATAATAACAGAGAACGAGAGCCCCAACGCCGGGGCACATCCAAGCTACGTGATCAATTTCGGAGGTCCCTCGAACACATACGAATACGTACTCCTTTCTCTCTTGCTCCCAAGTCCCAGTGTCCGCGAGTGAACCAAAGTAACATCCAACGGGCGTCCACGAGCACACACTCAAACATCAGCGGGTTTCCTACGATAGGTGTACGCTACGATTTTCGGGCATAATTACATACATCCGAATCGTCTGTCCCTTTGCTTCCACGGGCAATCACGGGCCCCATAACTCGGGACCTCTTTGTCATAAAACAAGACATGTCATAAAAAAATTTTTAAGTCACTACTTTATCTGAGGCTTGATACAGGCTCTGGCTGTTATTTAAAAACGTCTGGTAAGGTGGTAAGATGGTACAGTGGTGAAGAGTAAGTCACGGAGGTTTTAATTTTCAGCTGAGTCGGTCAGGAGGCCGATGAGGATCCCGGGGCTCGGGGGCAGGATGCTCTCCAGCGGGAGCGATGATGTTTATAGTGAGGATGCTTCGGCTGCAGAGAAGCAGATGGCTTCGAGACGAGCGTAATTGGCTGGGCATCGAGCGGAGTAGATTATTGCCTTTGGCCCTCAGAGGACGACAAGCCCCTAATGTAAGAAGCGGAATGTGATGATGTTTTTGCTTTGGATTTGGGTTTGGTTAATTTATAAAACCTTTTATGCGCTCATATTCCGTGTTAGTTTTATTGGCTGCTCCTGTCATATCGTGATTTTGGTCAATCATATCCTAGACTATTCCGAAAACTATTTTATACAACAAAAGACAAATTTGCACAATATTTAAATAAAATTGTCTAGGCTGAAATTAGATCAAGTCACGAATGAAAGACTCGGGTCTGAGAAATAAATGTTTTTTTTTTTTTATATTAGTGGGTTTTAAAAGAGGCCATAAAGTCTCGTCTGATTATAGAATTAGGTAATTTAAAAAATCGGAGATGTCTAAGAGCAACACTGACACAGCAACATGTCTCCTGCCAGTCGAGGCTCGAGAAAAGGCGAGGCGAGATGTGCGCTGTACAGCACACATCTTAACTTATATTTTTTTATTGTTCATTTTAATTTGTTTGATTTTTTCGCTGCTCTGATGACGGTACAGCGCACGACGAAGGCCGTTGGATATGAGTCGAGAGCGGGCTGACGCGGATCCGGTCACCTGTCCCTCCGTGAGACCGTGTAAAATGACTTTTACGAGATGAGCGTCAGGCTCGTCCTCATATTCCACCTCTTCGCTCTTTGCTGTACTCTTCATTCTCCGCGTACTCGGCCTGTCCGCAGGAGGTCTCTCTCACGAGGTTTGACCTCACTCGCACATTTCTCTACTTCAGACATCTCCACATCTCTACATAATATATAAATATATATATGGATATACATAAACGTATTTTGCCGCAAAATTAGTAGAGTTAAAGGTGTCTCGTTCGATTCAAACTGACACCAATCTACTCGACTTCATAAAACGTCAGATAAATTTTATTATATATTACATTTATCACATTTTGTAATTTATGATCTAATTACAGTAATAATTTTATAATTTAATTGAGCGAAAAGAAATTAAAAATTTTTGCGGCTCATTTTACCCTACACTGTAAAAAATCCGGAGTGAATTGGGAGTGAAATAAAATCCGAATTCTCTCCGGATTCACTCCGCCACTCGGAGTTCCGGAGTTTTAAAAAAAATCACTCCGCATGCGGAGTGAATTGGGAGTTTTTTTTTAGCGGAGTGATCTCGGAGTGACACGGATTTTATTTCACTCCCAATTCACTCCGGTCCGGAGTTTTAATACTTAAAAAAAATTTATATTGATTTATATTAAACTGCTAAACAATATGTGTGTGTGTGTGTGTGCATGTGTGTGTTTGGGTGTGTGCAGATGTTTGTGTGCGTGTGTGCAAATGTTTACGTGTGTTGGAATGTGTGCGTGTGTGCATATGTGTGCGCACGTGTGTGTGCGAGTGCGCGTGTGTGCCTCAATATGTATGTGTGTATGTGTGTGCATATCAGCTGATCAATAATGTAATATGCGAATTTTTACTTCGATTTTATTGAGTGGAATTATTTTTTATTAATAATATTTTCAAAACTCCGCTCCGGAGTGAATTTCACTCCAGAGGGATTAAATTAATAAAAAATTATTTACTCCGCGAAAACTCCCCTGCGGAGTAAATTTCACTCCGAGGGGAGTGAATAATTAAAAATTCATTCACTCCGCATTCACTCCGGATTTAATCCGCATTCACTCCGCGAATTTTTTACAGTGTACCCAAATTTCTACTAAAAATTCTGAAATTATTTGAATATCAAATTTTTTATTTTCATTTCAATAAAAAAAAATGTGCAAAAAATTTTTAATTGATTTAAAAAAAAGACAATTAATTACACGTTAGAAAAAATTTTTTTTCTATTGAATATTAATTCAAAAAAATCAATATAACCGAGTAATCTTATGAATAATTAATAAGTATCATAATCAGTACCAATTAACTAATTACTTAATAACTCATGTTACTTTAAAATAAACCTTATTATTAATATATTTATATTTTTTTTTTTTTTCTACTTTATGTATAAAATGTAAATATCTTGTTGATTAGCACTGTGCGCAAGTAGATAAATACCAGTTAATATAAATTTATAATAAAACAAAACCATAAGAAAAGAGTACGCGTGAAAATAATTGCCATTTTCTCGGCGTACATATAGATATATATGTATATATATAAAAAAATATTTTAACTCGTTGGTTACACGCACATCGACACGGCTGTGATTAACGCGAACGTCGCGCGTAACTGCGCATACTCGTTATCATTATATCGCGATCATAAACAAGTCAACAAAGTGCAATGTAACTTAACTCGTATCCCCAAGTACTTTTTTTTTTAATACTTTTTTATCCTGAAAAGAAACATTGAGGCAAAAAAAAATATGTTGCATCTCAAAAAGACAATTGAGCAACCCGTCAATAAGATGTATGACTTTTGTTCTGGTCAATATGACTCAGTAACTAAAGTCAGCACTAGGTGCTGTGCGTCATGTGCAACATGTCAGTCTGTCACGGTGAGAATAAAAACCCGCGTCCGGCTTTTACGAGGCCTCCTGGCTTTTTCAGAGCTAAACCTTTCTTACTATCACGATCTCTTGGGTCTGCTCATCTACTCATCCTCTGCTGTGCACTGCAACCACCTAGTGCTTGCATACTAGAGTATGTGCAATGCAACTAATGTGTAATACAAAGTAACAAAAACTCGATACGAAAAAAAAGACAAGACAAGACAATTCTATACTCATACTTATAGTTGCAGTTATAGCTGTTACAGTTAAAAGATATTCTTGACAGGGGCATTAAAGAAAAAGAGCCAGTAGGGAATCGGCATCGTGAAGAAAAAATACAAAGCTGAAAATTAAACTTGCAGCTTGTAGACACTCGACAACAGTGGCTGTTATGTGCTACCGTAAAATAAAATGTATATTGTATAAACATATATGGATATGGATATAACGTCCTGCATGTATATATATGTGTGTGTGTGTGTGTGTGTATGAATACTTGCAAGACTTGCTGAAGTAACTGCTACCTTTTCCCTTACTATATCGACTCTTTTCTCTTTTGGATCTCCATACAATAGCCAGTACGTCGGGCGCCATTACCATAAGCCACTCTATTCAGTACGTTCACACGACGGATATTTTGCAACGTGTCACGCGTTTCTTCCTCTTTGCTCACCATTTTATATGCATAATATTATTTCGTTATTTTTAATTTTAAAAATACTTTCATGCATGAACATTTTTTTCAAACAACTTATTTGAGCGAAAGCTAAATTTTTTTGAATCAAATACTTCAGACCTCGATCCCCGAGTCAAAAAACAAATTCGGATTTAAGACGGAAAGTTCTCAATGAGGTTTTTGAGGATCAATTTAGAATTTTGAGATTGACTACAGTATAAAAAGTTATTTTAGATTAGTCCTCAAAGTAGTAGTTATGACCAATTTTACCATTTTGAGGTCTGAACTGGAATAAAATAATATGGAGTAGAGCCTCAAAATACTCAAAACATACAGGAATAATTTTATCCGCATTTGAATCTGAAAAGTCTCATTCGACGTATTCTCTCCTCTCCCTTTTCTACCTAAAATTTTTCAAAATCCGAAGTGTAACTTTTCATTCGTTGAGAATTTTGAGGTCTTAGTTGTAATTCAAAATCGATAAATTATTCGCATTTACACCTCAAAGTTCTCATTGAGGATTTTGAGTACTGAAGTACACTGTAAAAAAAATTGTTTGAATTTTCGAAGATTGTACATAACGCAATAAACACATACATTTGTGCTTGAAATTAATTCATTACTAATTTCATATAGAATTTAAAATACACGTTTTTGAATTTTCAAATTAACACTTTGGATTTTCGAATACTTTTTTTTGAATTTTCAAATAAGTATTATGAAATTTCAAATAGAATTTTTACAATTCAATATATGTTTTAGAATTTTCAATACTTGCTTTGAAAATTTTAAAATCAAATATAAATTTCAAGTACGTTCATTAAAATTCATATTTTTTTCTTAATTTTGAATACCAGCTTGATTATTAAATTACGTATATTAAATTTAAATCTTTTTTCATTGAAAATACAATTCAAATATCTAGTTATGAAAATTCAATTCCTTTTGTATTGTAATCTTCAAATTATTTTTAACAGTGTAGAGTTACTTTCTGGGCGGCAAATAAATCATCAAAGAAATTGATGCTTTTGAGGACTAAACAAGAATTTGTTTTTTGACTCAGATCGACTTGTAAGAAAATAAATTTTCTGCAATTTATTTGCGAGCAACTTTAAAAAAAAATACTTAAACGACAGTCATTTTGATTGGATTAATAAGTTTACGGCGGCTTTTTGTTAGCAGGAGTCAAAATTATAAACACGTGTGAAGTCTTGAAAACGCGATGGAAAACGCCAACGGCCAAACGTCGCGGTCTTATCACGGAGACTATTAGCGATCACGAATGATTCCCCTCTCATCAGTAATCCCCTTCTGCCCTCAGTACCTCATACTCCCATATATACTTTTACATACATATACATATATATTCTTGTCTACCCACAGCGGGTGAACAAAACTCATTAAACGTCTGTCCGTCGTTACATTAGTTTCGATACTAGCATGTATGCATACACAAAACGTCACGGTCGTCTAGAAACTACATCCAGCACTCATTTTCACTCTTTACATACTTTATATACATACATATATCCATAGGTAATAATCACGTGTGCGTCTTTCCGGCATAATTGCAAAACAAAATCTATAAAATTGTCCTGACTCTTGATTGCCATTAATTACTCGTTTTCTATATCCGCAACAAAAAAAAAAAAAAAATAAATAATGATAATAATGGACCCAAGTTAACACAGTACTTTTTTTGCCTGTTGATATTTCAAAATATTGTACGATAATAAAATAAAAAATAAAAAAAACTCCGTGGGAAAACATTTAACGAGGATAGCAGCCACGAAAGTGAATAAAACAACTTGAATGAGATGTTTGTGCATAAAAATTAAAAACGCGTTTATCCCTCCTCTATCGTCGTCTACCGAGACGTTAAACTATCTCACAATAACAACAAACAGTGAAGAAAAAATATAAAATGAAAATAATAAAAAATAATCCAACTGGCGTCACGCAATCCGGCGACCGGCAGGGTCCATACCTGGCTCCTTCGCGGAAATCTCTTTTAGTTTTTAAACTTGGTACTGAAAAACGAAGCATCCTGACGCTACACTACCGTAATATGTATCCAACCTTTTCCTCAATTCGTCGTCGTTTAGCTCTGGATAATTTCAGCAACAAAAAAACACGATTTGGGTCAGGAGCGATAAAACGCCCGGGCTATAAAATTAAATATATAATAACAATAATAATAAAAATAATATCTCCGTCTTGATACATACTTTTGTTGGCGCACCTGTTTCAAGACTAATTATTTAACGTAACTAAAAAATACACTTAACTCCAGTGATACCGAATTTATTTTAAATAATTTATGCTATAAAAATTTACTCCGATATTCAAAAAAAAATTTAATCAATTATTTATACAAGCAACCGGACACGAGTCTTCAGTTACGGGCACAACAAACTAACGGTCGTGATCGGCAAGCGAAGACAGGTGTAACAAAAAATCCCCGGACAATTAAAACCCTTTCGAAACCCGAAAGCGGTGGGCGGAAATCCTCGGCCTCCCACATAAAATTTAAATCCTCCCAAAATCGATAGCCCTTATTATTAATTTAACGATCGACTGTCGTGCCGTGCATTGTCCGGAGCGTTTAAGTGCTAGATATATATATATATATATATATATATATATATATATATATAAAAATATGTATAAAATATATAGCTAATAATACATATAGATAATACGTGGGACGAGCTCGTAAATATCGAGGACACGCAATAATATAACGGGGGTTGGACTTGACAAGGGTGATGATGGCGAGCCCCTTGTAGATATATATAGCTCTCATATATAGCAACCCCAAGGTCTTTCTAGCCGTTTTACTCGACTATTTTATTTATTTTTTTTTTTATTATTTTCCGACAATATTAAATCGTCGCGGAAGCGTGCGATTGGTCGTCGACCCGAGCTCTCATGTGATGCCGTACATAAATATATATAGACATATATATATATATATATATATATATATATATATGTATTTGTTAATGTATAAGTAAGGGGACCATGTCGAAAAGCAACGGGGGTGAAAGCGAATGAAAGCAAGCCAGCTAAAGAGCTCGAGGACTCTGGAGGCTGTCGTACGAGTTTTATAGTAAATAGGGCACGCGAAGAGACACACGCCCTCTGTATTATATGGAACGCACACCCTACATTCATTATATTTTTTAGGGGGCGCCTCAAGCCCCTGACAAACCGGACACACAAAGGGTTACTAAGCTCACTCGCTCTAAAAATATATTTTTTTTCACTCTATCATGATGGAAAACAGGCAGTCACCGCCGATTCCCATTCATCTGACGGAGTTCACATGACGTGACATGAATGTGAGCTAGAACTTTGTCAATCATATTTTTACATTGTGCTGGCAACAAAGCTCCGAGCATTTTTTGTCCTCAAGATGGCTGATGTCTGTAAGAAGAAATCGAAAAGGTTTCAATAATGGTGGCCCGTTACATATCCACTCGACGCCCCCAGCAATCTTCCCCTAGCTTAGTCCTTGGAAAACACTCCACTCGACTCTGCATACTACAGTCCACTGTACTACACCACGTGAATTAATAAAATCGTGTGGTTTCAAATAAGCATGCACGCGTATATGCCAAGAGGGCTACCAAGAACTTGCCTCGCTAGAAAATATACACATCTATCCATCCATATATACATCCATATATATAAATATATACAGCAAGGGGCACTCTTGGATCTATCTGCCGTAAGTTATAGTGATTAGCGATATTTTATTTCGCATGGGAAACCGGACAGATGAGAAGTTGTTGAGTGGGAGCTCAGAGCTCTTTCATTAGGGTAGACTATTTTCACCCTTGTCGTCGATAGCTCTAGACATACATCTATATATACACGGATAAAACTATAGCACGTGCATTTTCAATATATTTTACGATATGACGTTCATCCCTGGCCTCATGGGTCTGTCACGGTGTTACGTCCAATATTAAATGGCTTAAACTCGAGACCGTGGGCCGACGAGGTAAACAATAGAATCCTCAAAGTTGCCTACTGCAGTTATCTTAAAAAAAAAAATTCAGTGCCTAGGAGATAGTTGATATGTGAATATAGGTAAAATATACTGCACGGATGGACGGACGTCGACAAACCCGTCCTCGTTAGCAGCTGCCAGGCATCCCCCACTTGTTATACAATAAAACCCTCCCGCCTCTTGGTTGATGCTTGTATTGGATGCACACATATGTGTGCTGATGCGCTGGTGTGTGTGCTTATAAGCGGGGGATAGATATAAAGCGAAAGAAAAATGTGATGGGTGGATTAGTGACGTCATGAGCAAAGCACCTGGCAAAGTTGTCAGTTGGACCGCCAATGATCGTACGTTCTCTTTCATGTCAACTTCTACTGGTCGGCCCCTCTTTTGGTGACACTACAAAGACATTTCGACAAAATGGACACGTTGCTCAATATGTCGCAAACTCCTTTTGCTTTAGTTTTTAAGCACTTCTGCAAATATTGTAAAGATAGGAATTGTTTATTTTTTTTTACGACCCTAATAGAGGAATTTTTTTGGTTTCCACGCCTCGGAAGGCTCGAGCTGAGGCAACAACGGGAGTTGAGAGCAGAATGGAATGAGGAAAACGCAAAGAAGGGTCTTATCGGCAAAGCGGTTTGTTTCATTGCAAGTAACGTCACTTTGCCACGCGATCCCTGCAACGCCTTGGACGAGATCGGAGGAGACCGAGGAAGAAACAAAGAGAGATAGGACTTATTTCTCGCGCGTACCAACCCTCGAGGATAATACACCACCTGGCTCTCATTTCCACTGTTTCGGAGAGAAAAAACTCGATGAAATACTGCTCCGATACAGTGAATTATTTTACGAGATAAAAAAGAGGAAGAGAAAAGTTTAGTTTTTTTCATGTCCTTGAACCGAGTTTCTAAAACAGCGAGTAGATTTATGTGGGACGTCGGGGGACTGGAATTCCGGTTTTGTGACGGTTGACATCGAGGACATTTTTTGAAGGATTGGGAGCACGGTTATTTTAGAGCTCAAAGGAGTCTTGAGAAACTTCGGATACGGGACGTAATTAAGACGCGGGAGAAATCTTTTGAAAAGTTGGTTTTCGGAGGTGGAGGGAAGGGAAAAGGGAAGAGGGTTAGAAGATGGGTAGTATATTTGAAAGTATTGGAAGACGAGAAGGAAAGGGGTTTTGTTAACTTGGTTTATGCATAAATTAGTAACGCTAATGGGGCGCCCGGAAAACTGCACTATTGTCTTTGTAAACTTTTGAATTTACTTTGGCTCGTTATACTTGAGGTGATCCGATCACTTTTTAATATTTCATGTTTTTTTTTTTTGAATAATAATGTGATTTATTTTAATTAGTTTTTTTTAATTAGTTCTGATTTTAAAACTTATTAATTGAAAGCTTTTTAAAAATTTTGAATCGAAGATTTAAATGGAATTAAAAATTTGAAATTTGAAAAAAATAAAATTGAGCAAAAATTTTTTTTTTTTTTTTAATAATAATGTGATTTATTTTAATTAGTTTTTTTAATTAATTCTAATTTTGAAAGTTATTAATTGAAAGCTTTTGAAAAATTTTGAATCGAAGATTTGAATAGAATTAAAAATTTGAATTTAGAAAAAAATAAAATATAGTAGAATTGTTTTTTTTTTAATAATAATGTAATTTATTGTAATTAGTTTTTTTTAATTAATTCTGATTTTAAAACTTATTAATTGAAAGCTTTTTAAAAATTTCAAATCGAAGATTTAAATAGAATTAAAAATTTGAATTTTGAAAAAAATAAAATTTTGCTAAATTTTTTTTTTTTTAATAATAATGTGATTTATTTTAATTAGTTTTCTTAAATTAATTCTGATTTTGAAACTTATTAATTGAAAGCTTTTAAAAAATTTTGAATCGAAGATTTGAATAGAATTAAAATTTGAAATTTGAAAAAAATAAAATTGAGCAAAATTTTTTTTATTTTGAATAATAATGTGATTTATTTTAATTAGTTTTTTAAATTAATTCTAATTTTGAAACTTATTAATTGAAAGCTTTTTAAAATTTTTAATCGAAGTTTTGAATAGAATTAAAAATTTGAAATTTGAAAAAAATAAAATTTCGCAAAATTTATCCATAAATAAAAATAAAAAAGAGGAATTACAATTAATTTAGATTTAAAAACCCGCTAATTGTGGGCTATTCAAAAATTAAAGATCAAAGACCTTAAAAAATAAATTTTACTTAAAAATCATTAATTTAAAAATGAAATTAAAAATTTTATATTTTTTAAGTAACTTAAAAAAAAAGTTAATCCATTGATAAATGACGTACAATTTTTAATAACAAAAAAATCTAAAACTTTCGTCTCATATAAATCAGAAAAAAATTTCAAAAAAAAAATTATCCCGCGTTATAATTATTCTGCAATTATCTCTGTAAATTCCGAAGACATTTACTGATGACTCGAGCTCACTCGTCAAAAAACTACAAATATAAAACACGAGCCACTATAATATCCAGACGCACATCAAAAGCCCGTAAAAAAAAGTTTAAAAAATGAATCAAGAAAACAGTTATCAAAAAAAAATGGAACGATAAATTTCGCTGGCAAAATTAAATATGAAAGGATATATGTAGCGTAAAAAAAAAATTAAAAAATAAACGTCTTTATGAGAGATAAAAAATTGTAGCACAAGGATCAAAGGGGTCAGCGAACGCGCGAGTTATTCAGCTGACGTTTAAGCTACACTAGAATTTCTCTTCTCCAATTGAGTCAACGCTCAATCACATCCGGAGAAAGATGATGTATATACTACACAGGATTACTATTATAAATATATGTACATATATATGTATATTGTATATATATGGACAGTTAGCTGTTATAGCTCCAGAGTAAGCACATAGAGCGTGTCGTGTGTTTTACCGCAAGACTCAAGAGGCGAGAAACGCAACCGCACGAATCGGCTGCTGCTCTTGCTGCTAAGTCCTGCAAAGAGAATCCCACTCAGCACGTGATTATTATATGGATAGAGATAAAGATAACGTGGAGAAAGAAATATAATGAGTAGTAGGAATACTCTTGATATCAAAGACTCTAGAGTGTGTGTTGCCTCCTCGAATAAGTCTCTCCTTCCCCCATAATTACCAGAGACTCAACCTTCGCCTCGGCAATTTGTCAAGGCTGTAATATTACTCTCTGTATGCCATTGTATATATGTATCGATCAGCTTACGACCTATACTACTTTAAATGTATCTATGTATTTTTTTTTGTAAATATTTACCCAGTGGATTTTGTCGGAAGATTTAAATTATCGGCGGGAAAATGGAAATTTGAATTTTAAATATTTGCATTCATTTTGTATTTTATTTGTTTGTTTTTTTGTAAGAACTTCTGTAAATATTTGGCGACTGCATGAGTGATAAATATGTGTATTATATATGTGTATATATATATATGATTGCATGAGCAGTGATGACCGAAACGCGAGCACATATCGTGTATCTAGATGAGATCTTGCTCGAAACTGCTGTAAGAATAATAAAGGGGAGATGAGACTTTGTTACTTAGCATCCCGCGGTGCAAACGCGATTCGTTACGAACACTTTTCTGCTCGGTCGCGGGAAAATTTACGTTACACGCAGATCAGATTTTAAATTGCATAAAAACCCTGTCAAATCACTTTGTATACATTTTTTTTATTTAATAAAATTTTAGTAACAACAACAATAAATAAAAAAAAAATTTTCAGTCATTGAATTTTTGAATTTAATATGTAATTAAAAATTTTAATTATTTATTTAATTTTCCTAACATATTTTATTTATAATAAAATATAAATAATTTATTTATATTTTCGAAAGTTTTAAAAATATTTACCGTCATTTTAAAATTTTTATCTGTCGGAAAAAGTATAAAAGAAGATAATCTCAAAAGACAATTTTATGACGAGCTAATTGAAATAACAGAGACATGAATGAACCGAAAACCGTCGCCGCAATCACCAAAAAAAAAAAAAAAAAACCTCAAATAGATTCCGTGGTTACGGGTGTTCTTATATTACATCTATACTGTCACCGGTCACCGCATTGATATTTTTTCGGTAGGTCGACATGCCGACTAGTGACCAGTGACCCAAACCTATACCGCAATATACAACCTCGTGTTTATGGATGTCGCCCATCGTCATCGCAATATTACACAAAAAAAAATGTTAAGAAATAACCATAAGCCCTATCATAAACGTGTTACCACTTTATCTCTGGGTTCTTATTATATATTATTTTAGCTCGTCTCAAAACCTTTTTATTCGCCGCCACGTGGCTCTACCTGCCTCCCACCGTGTAAACAGAAAAAACAATCTATTGTATTTATTGTTCGTCGTCGAAAAAATTTCAGCCTTCAAAAAGTTCAAACTAAAACACGAATTTTCCCTCAGAAATTTTATTCCTGTTATGTGACAGACTGGAGTAGACCGCAGCCCATAAACCAGGACCCAAAACCCATACCGAGACCAGACTAAACCCTAGATCCTAGAGTTTTCGCCACTTGGAGAGACCTTTCAACACTCGTGTATTATCTCATATCTTTACCTATACTATACGTGTTACAACATTTAAGTTACAACTATTATCAGCAGACAATACTCATGCCATGGATGTTGAGGATAAAGATCAAAGTGCATGCGTGCTACACGCGCGTTTGTTATTTTAAATCTACACGCGTACTCACTATAAAATATATATTTATTTATTTATATATTTATACATCTGTATATATATATTTGCGCCTACTCCTATCGTCATCGGATTTAATTAACGCGATTTATGACATTCGACGTCTCGAAACCCACGCGAGTGCATAACTCTTTGTCACTTTATAGCGAGAGGTAGAAAAAAAATAAGTAAATAAATTTATAAAAATAAGGACGTGTGAGTATAGAGAAGCAATTTAAGATGATAAGTGTGAGTTATTATCTATTATTTTAATTGTTCGATTGTTTATGATTATGACAAACCGGGATCGAGTTTGAACTTAAGCGGGAGTTAAGCAAACATATATATTTTAAAATGAAACAATTATATACGATTTATGTATGTGTATAAATATTGTAGATTTGTTTAAATGTCGCAAGCTTTTTAACCTCTGGAGCAAATGATAATAATAATAATAATAATAATAATAAGAAAAACAGAGATACTTATTTAGCCTTTGAATTTGTGCAGACGCGTGCGAGTTTGCGTGCAGAAAATTACGATTGCGTACCAGGAAAGATATCCTCACTTTGTGAGAGACCTCAAGTTGCTTGTGTGATATGGGGTGTGTTTGTGTGTGTGTGCATGTGCAAAGTGATTCGTATCTCCCGCGTCGAGCGAGAGTGCAACTTGACGTTCGATCTCTCTCTCCTCGTATATATACGTCGTTTCCGCGGTGGAGTTGACAGCTTGACAAATTGCTCCTTGATTCACGTTTTCGCTGGAATCAATCATCCAAGGTCTTGGTTGTGCCCTCACTTGCCGTCATGCACTCCAACTCCTTAATAATCTACTGGAAATCTAATCTTGCTTATTTTTTAAGCTTTTATGTTGCCAACAATTATAAATTATTTTTTAACTCTTTATTTTACCGGCGTTTAAATCCGAAAAATTTATTATAACATTAATTTTTTTTTAATTACTCATACTTGTCATCAATAATTAAATTTTTTTTTTAATTAAACAAAAAAATTTCACTAATTATTTTTTTTTACTTTGTTGAGAAAAAAATGATACTGAAGTTAGCAGACGTCTAATAATTTTTGGATTTTATTTTAGACAGTAAATAATAAAAAAAAAAAAAATTGAAAAAATTGCACCTGTAGTTTTTTAAATTTTTTACGTGTGCATATTTTTATTTTTTTTTTTTTTTCTGATGATTTGTTGGAAAAAAAATCAAAAAATTTTTAATTATCTGCTTTAATTATCATGAGAAAAAAATGATCCTGAAGTTAACAGACAATCAGCAATTTTTTTATTTTTATTTTCAATAAATCGATTACAAAAAAAAAAAAAAAAATATATGCACATGAAGAAAATTTCAAAAACTATGAGTGCAATTTTTTTGAATTTTTTTTTTTGTGATTTGTCAAGTTTAAAAAATCTAAAAATTATCAGACGTCGGCTAACTTCAATATCATGAGAAAAACACGATCCTGAAGTTAACAGACATCCTGGTCAAAAATAAAACTTGGTTTAGACTTGGTCGTCTTACTTAGTCACGATTTAAGACGACCAAGTCTAAACCAAGTTTTATTTTTGACCCAGGCGGTTACAAATTTTCGTATTTTTCTTTTCAATAAATAAATTACAAAAAACTAAAAATATACACATGTAGAAAATTTGATAAACTTTAGGTGCAATTTTTCAAAATATTTTTTTTTATAGTTAATCGTTTTTGAAAAAATTCAAAAACTGTCAGTCGTCTGCTAACTTCAGTATCATAAGAAAAACTCGGTTTCAATATTAAATTACTGATTTATTTATCAAAAAAAAAAAATTGCCGTAAAATTAAATAAAATCAGGCAATTTTCAAATCAATGGCAATGAGGTTCAAAAAAAAAAATAATAATGATTGAATATTTATAGTCTGCAGTTTAATAAAAATTTAGTAAATGCATCTCTGATGACGAGGGTATCGCGATACGATTCGGATCTTTCTATAGGCCTATATATCCTGCCGTAAGGATAGATATTATATATCCAAGCGTGTCTGACGACAGGCAAACAAAAGAACCGCGCCGTGGGCACTTTAGTGTTTTCCAAATTTCATATACCAGCAGGCAGCGGCGATTGTCTGCAGCGGGGGGCTAAGGTAGGCCGTCCCTCAAAGACCCACCGACACGCCAAAACCTCCGAGCAAATGATTCGAGAATGATCAACATTAATACCAATACCACCAAAAATTATAAAATAACTATTTTTCCACTAAACTTAAGAACAAACAATTTTAATTGCCGGTTAAACATTCCCACGGTTTTTTAAAAACGCCAATCGCTCGGGATCACGCGATCACAAATTTACGCTACGAGTTTATCTAAACAAAGAAACAGTTGAGATAATCCAATAAAAATTTGTTTCATTTGTTAATTCAGTAATTGACTTTAATTCAATCAATTAAATACAGATATAGATATAGATATAAATATAAATATATCTGTATCTATATCTATTTATTAACTCGGGTGACGTTTTAATGCGAAACACTTGTAAGAATACTCAGCAAATGACGTCATTCTTGTATAGAACTAAAACCCTCGACCCGATAATTATAACTTACGGGTATTAATAGAAATGTCTTTTTTTATTCAATAAAAAAATGTTATATAATTATAAGATGGACCAGGCAAAATATGAAACGCGAAAATTTCGATAAAAAATTTTCCTGTTTATTTTTAAACCGTTAATTTTTCGTAATTATTCATGATACTGAAATTAGCCGACGTCTAATAATTTTTGGATTTTTTAAAAAACGATAAATTATGAAAAAAAAAATAAACTTGTAGTTTTTTAAATTTTCTACATGTGCATATTTTTAGTTTTTTTTTTTCTTAAAATTTAATTGTTAAAAAAAATCAAAAAATATTTAATTGTCTACTAACTTCAGGATCGTAATTATTAGTTAGCAGGCAATTAATAATTTTTGGATTTATTTTTTAACAAATCAATTATAAAAAAATAGAAAATAAAAAAATGCACATGTAGAAAATTTTAAAAACTACAGGTGTAATTTTTTCAAATATTTTTTTTTTTATAATTTATCTGTTAAAAAAGAATCCAAAAATTATTGGAGGTCGGCTAACTGCAGTATCATATTATTCTTACACAGAAAAAAAAGATTTTTAGGCCCAAAAAATTTTTACTCACTCCCAGAAAAATTTTACTTGTCCCAATAAATTTTTTGAACTACGAATTGAAAACGAAAATTTTCTTGGAGCAACAAAAAATTTTTTTTAGCCGAGAAATTTTTTTATTTTCTGTAATTATAAGGAAAATAAAAAAAAATAAAAATTATTGAGGATAAAAAAAAATAAGGATATTATTGACGTCCTTACTGACCATCTCCTCAAAATTATGTTGTCAGCAATTGTCAATTGTCAGTTTAAATTATTATGTATTTATATTTTAAAAACTGGCTTAAGTTAATCTGAACAATAGTTGTTTATCCACCTGCACAAAGCACTGACTTTATGTAAATAAAATAAAGCTATAGCCCTCTATTATTCGTTTCCTTCAGCAGAAACTTATTTTCATTAAATATATTTATTTATTTATCTAAGAGAATAAAGACTATACATAAAATAAATAATAACAGCAACCAGCAGACTGGACACTAAGCCCAAGTCGAACGGCGATTTAAAAAGGCGGCGGCTCAGAAGATTTGCAAAATCTCTTAGTCGCTGTAACCGTCTGGTGGACACGAAAACAACCAGTCATCCATTAATGCTCAATATAAGTTTTGTAATTTCGGTCTCAACTAACTCGGGATATAATTTTCATAATTTACTAAAAAATATTTAAGTGCTCGGAAAGGTTAAACTGATGCGTGAGTCGAGGGTGAAGGTAACATATATTATATAGAAATATAGAAACGAGAGTAAAACATAAAAAAAATACAACAAAGACACAGAATATTCACGGACAATTTAAAGTGGACACAAGCAAGACAATCTTATTGACGGTAACGAGAACAAGTTAAACCCGACATTATCATACCTCGTATCCCGTTGTGAAAATGTCAAGCGGTCATCTCATATTGTGTTGTCATCTCTACTGTCTCTGTCTCTGTCTCCGTTTCTGTTTCAGTATTTGGTCTTTTCTCTTAAATTCGTCCCCTCTCTCTTCCACTCACATTAGTCGTAAGTAATCCAACGTGGCGTCTCCTCAGTATCTTTTTTATCCAATGTCCAAGAAACTCTGACTGTCTCCCAACAGCAGCGGCGAGGATCAAAGAACCGAAGACCGAAAACGTCACGCGACATGATACAGTCGTGTCATCTCGGGACTCTTTCTCACCCTCCCAAAACACATTTAATATTTATTTTTTATATCTATCTTCATTTATACCTGGCTTTAAATATTTAAGATTCCTACGTAATCTCACAGTCGCTTTTTATACGTGACTAATTTTTTATGACGGAAAAAAGATTAATGATTATGTTATAAAAAAAATAAAATAAAATAATATTAGCTGACGAAACTTAAAACTGGCCAGTAAATGTTACCACGGATCCGCTTTTCTCCAAATAAATAAATAAATAAATAAATAAATAAACAAGTACCTCAGCAGCGTAATCTATTGAATAAATATTTAAATCAATATGATATGAGGTAAAGGGCGGGCGGGAATTAGATCGAAAGTACAAGAATCTAGTTATATAATTCGAGTTGAGTGTGTGTTATAATGGTTGTTATTATAGTTTGCCGGAGCTGGATGCCCGAATATGATTTTCCGAGGGCATTGGGACGTGCATAATGTTTTAATGGAGTTTGCGGAGCTGGTGAGAGAGGACGGAGGGTCACAGGGGTACGCAAGCTCCGACAGGGCGCATACCAAGTACACCGACACAGTTTACATACCATTTACTCGCGCCCTTCCCTCGACCTCGCCATCGCCCTGGCCCTCATCTTCTTCACCCTCAGTCGTACCACCGCCCCCTGGTGTTTGCAGTGCTGTACAAACTGACTCGGTGTTACTTACGATCTAAGTCCTGGGTATATAGGAAATACATACCCACACATTTACCTCCGATGTCTTTGTTCAGACTTAAGAGATCCATTTTAGGTATTTAATGTTTATAAATTTAATTACTGGGTAACTGACAATTATAATTATTACAAAAATAATAATAATAATTATGATGGTGGTTAAGCTCAGAAATTTATAAGAGAATTGATAAATCGTTGGAAATTATATAACACGGCTGTAATAAAAATAAATGGCCCTCGGTCTGAGGTGGACAAAAAATGTAACTAATGTGTTTTTTTTTTTTTTTCTTTCTTTTCTTTTATTCTTACGTGATTTCGAGAAATGGGATAATAATTCAGGGGTAGGCTGGGTCACACAAGCCCAAGTGAGAAGGGTCCGTACCCCGTGACGAAAATGTCGGGCTTTTTTTTTTTTTTTTATAAATGATAGTTTTATAATTAGCGGCTTCTTTCCGTAGTTTTTTAAACTCTGATGAGTTTACACGGTCACTTCGGCATGAGTATCGAAAATCTTGAGTACCTATTTATAGATTGTCCGACCGGCAGGTGCATTCAATTGTCTGTACATTTACCAGGAGAATCGCACGCGAAATTGTAAACCGTGACTGGGTTGACGTGGGTATCATTTCTTAGGTCTGTTAAATTTCTATAGACTAGAATTTCTATTGCTCGGCACAATGGTGCATTAAGGACAAAAGACAAATGGCGCCAAGTTTAAATTGGATAGTCCCCAAGGAAAAATTTTAAATTTTAAATAACCCGAAAAAGGACAAATGAGCTTTCTTTTCTTTGGGTCCTTTGGTGACAGATAGCTGGCGTTTGCAGGTTTCCTTTCAATAGACGCCAGTATCATTAGTTTCTATTTTACATTTTTTTTACTGAGCACAAAAGCCACTTTTTTCACAATAGGATTTCAAAAAGTCACCAAAGGCTTGTTTACGTTTCTCTTTATAACGAATTTTATTTTTGAAAATATTGTGCCCGATAGTCGTGTCAATTTAAAAACCGTCAATTAACACAGTTATTTTTTCAATAAATATTCAAAAAATTTTTTCATTAAAAAAAAAAAAATATTTACAAAGTTAATTAAATTAGTGACTGACATGTAACGCAAACCACAAGCTTGTGAAAAATTTTCCATTATATTCTGTATGAAAATATTTTTTATCGTTCACCAAACCTTCATTGAATATAACCGGATTCATCGAAATATCGATGCTGCACCAGTACAGTATGCAGCCAGCCGAGGGGACGGGGGTAAAAAGGGACTGTGTGTACAGGGCGCCAGTAAATCCGATACAGTTTCCCTAGAGCGTCATCTGCGACGACCGTGTTTTTAAAAAACAATAATAAAAAAAAAAAAAATTGGTTAGTTTATTTTTGACTGGAAAATGGCAGCAGTGCATGACGGCTAACTCAATGTATCTGGTAAACAGGAATTCATTGAAACCGAACACTGTGTGCTCTGCATGCACAGGACCCGGGCTTACAAATAAAAAAAAATAAACCGAATAAAAACGTGAAGCAGAGCAAGAGGGAGAGGGAGAGACAGAGGCAGGGAAAACAGTGGGCGAGAGGCAGAGGTAGGGCAATCCGCTAAATGACAGAGGGTGAACAAGCATACGTCGGTTATAATCCTGTTTGTTTATTACACGACCAGAGAAACAGAATTTCGCCACCACATACGCTGTTGTATTTTTTAATCCCACATTCGACTGTTACCCACATACCCGTACTTCATGACTTGTGACGATTAAATGCAGATAAATATCAAGGAGTAAAAATAAAAAGTTATGCATATATATGTATATTAGGGTGGGTTGAAAAAAAAACTTTTTTTTTGTTTTTCTTAGCATGGGATAGAATTTGTACCTTATAAAAAAAAATTTTTCAAGAAAAAAAAAAATTTTTTACTCAACATTTTGAGGTGACCCACTCGTTTTTTAAATAAATAATTGATTAAACGAGTTCCAACGAAAAAAATTTTTTTTGTCCAAAATCGTGGAAAATATCTAATAATTGTCGAATGTGATTTTTTTTACTTCACTTTAATTTTAATTCAAAAGAAAATGCTTTTCATTTTTGAATTTTTTACTTAAATTACAAAAATAATAGGAAAAAAATTTTTTCAACTCCTGACTTTCAATTAGCTTTCAAGGGGACACCCTACAGATTCTAGAACACCATGTAATTTTTTTTCGTTGGGACTACCCCGTTTGATCAATTATTTATTTTAAAAACGAGTGGGCCACCTCAAAATGTTGAGTAAAAAAATTTTTTATTCTTAAAAATTTTTTTTTATAAGGTACAAATTCTACCCCCATGCTAAGAAAAAAAAAAAAATTTTTTTTCAACCCACCCTAATATATATATAGCTCACAATGAAACCTTTTATTTATAATGTAATTATATTTATATTATTTTTCGTCGACAACAAAACGCGGCGAGGTGGCACACAAGATGGTCATCGGGGTTTAATTAAATCGAAAAAATGTTCAAGTCATTAATGACAAGTGGCGCCCAATCGGGATGACTGCATGATTTCTATTCAACTCGGACTTATTGCGTCTCCGTCTGACTTGGTAATGAAGAACATAAAGGACGTAGTCTTTGGGGCTTTGGCGATGCGTCAAAGGGAGACAAAGCGTCGAGTCGAGGTGAGAGGTGGAGAAGTTTCAGCTACAAGAGAGATAAATATATATCTATATCTGTATATATTATTTGGGAAGATCTCCCGTTGAGGATCGTATACATTATGACAATAAGAGCGGCCACTAGAGACGTTCTCGCTCGTGTTAGACACGCCGGCTCTCGGGTATCGATCGAGCAACGCACGAGAAATAATGACGAGACAGAGACTGAGTAGATGAGATGAAATGAGACGAGGCTGGACCGAGAAAGATACACTGCCGAGAGAGAAGTCGTAAACTCGTTTTTTCGACGTCTCCGTCCGAATATATTGCTGATGGATATGTGATGCCTTCTTATTCTGGCTCTATCTCTGATTTCGACTCTACTTTAAACTTTCTCATCGTCCTCACACACTCACACGTCACATAAATATTATCTGTAGCATGTGATCCACAAATAGTCACGCCGAGGCTACCGTAACTAAATAAAATTATTAATAAATAAATAAATACTAATAAGGAACACAAGTTTCGCGGAACGCGGATCCTGGGAGGATAAAATCGCGGCTGGCAAAAAGCGTGACCACTATCACGGGAAAGCGCTTTCTTCATTATCATTTACTGTGTGATCATTAGTCAAGGCCGTTTAGATGCCATTTATCAAACCTCTAAACCTCGAAAATCATTTCGTGTACACACATGGACTGACTACATTTAATTACATACCATAAAAAAAAAAAAAAAACAATAAAATAAAATAATAAATAAAAAAAAAAAATAGCCATTGGATAGATCGGTGTAAAGTGTAGCAGGTGACTGGGTAGTGGGGATGCGAACGACAGTCCGCATCCCCACTGCGGGGGTGGAGGTCGGGTGGGGGAATCGCGATTTCAGTAGTAGTAGTAAGTAATAGTATCTAGTAGTACGACTACTACTACATTACGGGAAAGAGAAAGAAAATAGTAAAGTATCTCTATATAGATGATGATCGCGACGGCGACGGCGCTCGCGATTTACCACCAGCACTAGTCTGTCTTTATTTGATACATTGAATTTGCCATTAGCAAGTTGGCAAGTAGGGGTATCGTGAAAGTGAGACAGGTATTAGTTGTAGTGGGGGATCTGAGCCGTGACACTCGTCCATGGTAGAGTACACCAGGACGAAATGACGAGATGAGAGTATATTAAACCCCACCAGACACGCGTTTATGTATTTATATATACATATATATATATAAATATAGTTGTTAATTTGGTGTGTGAGTATGTAGAGATGAACAGCAGCAGAAAAACATTAGCTTACTTTTGGTTGTTTACGTGTGTTGCAGCGCTCGCGCGACTGTCAAGCCTCCAGCCGACTCCTCTTAGTCCAAGCAGTGGTGCAGCGGCAGCAGCAGTAAGAGGCACCGACGTCAGTGGAGGGGATGTCGCCACCAGCCCACGATGTCATGGTAGGGAGGACAAAAGCGCCGGAGGGAGGGTAGAAGTACGCGACGGCGAGCGTGGAGGTGGAAGCGGCGACTCCGGTGGTGACGGTGACGTCGGTGGTGGTGGCGATCGCGGTGCCCATGGTGGGGACACCGCTCGCGAGGTCGCGGAGAAGGAGGAGAGTCCACCGGCTTCAGAGACTGTCGAGCCGACGGCCGTGTTTGACGTCGCATCCCTCGTCCTTTACGGCTCACGCGCGCTACCCATTCGACTTAAGATTTTGCTCGATCAGTTGTTTAACCAGTTGCCTCACGCGAAAGTGACACGACTTCTAGCCGCTTTCGGCTGGACACACGAGGATTACTCCAGAGGATACATACTGCAGGTGAGTGTCTTGTGCTTTCATTAATTAATCATTATACAAATTAATCAATTAATTAACCAACACCAACACCAACGACACTCACACTTAACACAACTAACACGTGCGCACATTTTTTTTTTTTTTTTAATCAACAATCGGACGTACTTGTTATCAAACACGAGATTAGACTGACCTCATGCGACACTCGCTCTAGTAAACATGTCACACTCATACATTATAAAATCAAAGACACTTTTACTCAAGCTGCGATAATTGTGATCATAAAAAAAAATAATTGATTATAAAATTAAAATATTTATAAAAGTGATTGTATGTGTCGTGGATCAGAATGACAGGTGCGAGTTATCGATTACACAAACGTGTGACAATTGTAAAGACAGACGTATACAAAACGGAGCATTGTCAAGTACTGTCAGTCGTGATTGTGACACGTTGTTAATTTATTTGTTTGAAATATTTAAAGTTGTCAGTTGTCAATTGACGGGTTCAAGTTTAATTACAATTTATAAATAATTGTACTATCGAAATATAATTAAATGATACGGCATCCGGTGATCGTCACGTCAAGATCGTTACTCAAAAGTACTCGAAATAAAATAACGTATGTAGATATTTATACATTGTGGGTGAACTCTAAAAATAAAGTTCATATATGTATATATATTATATTTGTTATTGCCACAGATAGAGTAAGAGCGACTTATTTATCTAGCCATACGTCATTGACATCAGAGAAATGTCACATATTTAAATACTAGTGATAAAAAATCCGTGGTCCAACTTGTGATTTCGTTATATACAATATATATGTAGACATCACATTAGTAACTGACGTATCAATATGATAGCGGCTTTAAAAAAAAATATCAGTGCTGATGAGTGACAAAAATCAAGACACCGACGGAGTAGTGAGTGATAAAAAATTGTGATTCAAATTTTTTTACTCCGAAAATATTCAACGAGTGTTTTATGTTCAATCATATCAATGATTGGGTAAAATACGGAGACAGTAAAATTAAACGCGGAACTCATTTCGGCCGCGTCCGACTCGCGGGTAATCGGTTACGGTTTGATCGAGATGGACTCCGATGCAGTAAACTCACATTTTTATGTATATATACATATATATAGAGATTGAGAGATGTAGAGAGAAAGTATATAAATAATAAGTAAAGATATATATAAATATATGAAGGATAAAGTTGATTGCGTGCGTGAAACTCGGTTCGAAAAATTTCGCACGGGGATACTCGGAAGAGCGAGTCGAAGGTGACCAGTGATTATTAATGTCTCTCAGTACTTTTTCTTATATTCTTATCTCGATATTATTATCATACACATCTAGACTCCGAGATGAGAGCCAGCAAAAGAGTTTAAGTCCAAGTAGAGAGGATTCGCGTAGAAAATGGGGAGTATCCATGTAAACTGAATTGCGCCGACGTTAGCGTGAAATTAAAAGTATGGAAAACCGGTTTCTCGCGGTATAATGCTTGAGTTGTGTATACGGTTTATACAAAAATATATATGTATATGTATGTATGGTACATGGAAAAGATAGTCTTTTAAACTCTCGTGTGAGTCTTTTAACTCCGCGATAGTCGGTTAAGTCCGCGGATATGTTATACCTGTGCCAGATGATTCTCGGCGGTCTTGCAAAAATTAACTCGCTATTTTTGTTATTATTATCCACTAGTACCGCAATAATTGTGACCGTTTATTGAGATCTTATTAAGCTGCAATTTACTTATAAAATATTATTTTAATCACCGACTTTTGTTGCTGCAAACGTTTTGTAAAAAAAATTTATTTATTTCCCATCATATATTTATTTATTTAAGTAAATTATTGTCTTCGAGTCGTTTATGTCGAATTAATGTCCGATAAAAAAAAAAAAAATGTTCATACGGCAGTTTATCAAGTTTTATGTTTCAATTCTTATCAATTACGTATCGTAAATTTATGTCATTTTTTATGTAAACAAAAAAATGATGATCGAGTAAAAAAATTTGAATTAACGAGATCTGAATCATTTCCTTGGGCAACGAAAACGAGTTTCGGTAACCATCGCTGTCAATCGATTTTTATAAAAAATTAAAAAAACGTCATCTATCATTTCCCGTACTTTGTATATGTATGTATATATATATATGAGAGCAAAATAAATCCTAGAATCTGAAGCTTAAATATTTTAAAATAACATACTATTATTTTTTTGTCCCGCGAAAGATAAACCCGTGGGCAAATTATACGTGTCTGTAAAATAATTTAAAAATCGACTAGACGTCAATGCATGAGAAATAAAACTCAATAACCTTTGAGTCATTCTGATATAAACTAACCGCGACACGCGGAATGCTAATCGATAGCTCCTTTATTTTTTTATCATTATCATTATTTTTTTTTTATAATAATTATAATTTTTTACGTTATTTAACAGTCGAGGATCATTAAATCGATTTTCCGTCCTCGCTCACCCAGTCATTACACAAACCGATTACTCTTTACCTTCGACGTAAAAAATTAAAGACACTGCTGTGGTAATCAGCGTTGATAAATTTATCCGCTTAAAATATTGTTAGTTTACAGCAAATCCTGCTTATAATTACATGTACGAAATTAAAGTCCAACTGTATTTGCAAACATTGTCGACAAAAAGTTGCCCGCGGCGCGGGTTTAAAAAATGACATTTCATATGTAAATTGTCGTGAAGCAGTTGAACAGCATGGGAAAGTAATACCGATACTCAAAAAGCTGCTGTGCATGTTTATGTCTCATATATGTATATATATGTATACAATATTTAACTTTTTTATTTTTAATACAACCTTCCTCATTGAAAGATCGCCTGCGGACTGTCAAATTATAGTTAACTTATGGTAATACTCTGATATTACTCAAGTAGTTGCCGCCACGAATCGGTTGCTACACATACGATTCAAAAAACAACAAAAAAGTAAATAAATAAATAAAATAAAAACGTCGACAATCATTATGACGTCCTCATATTATAATGATAATAAATGTGAGATTCACACAAAAGACATAAAAAATTTTTTGCTAAATATTCATGGCGGAAGTACTTGAAATTATTCTGTCAATTTAACTAAAACCGTTTGCATAATGATATTATAGAGGAAAAAATAATAATTGTTGTTGTTGTTTAATTTTGTTGGCTCATTAGTATGCATATTTTATCACTCGGAGACAAAATTAATTACAGACAAAGAATAGTGGGTAAAAAATAGAAAATAGGAGGTCGTGCAGTAGCTGCAATCCAATTTAAAAGCGGATACAATCCGCCTTGAGATCTTCACGATTTCTACACACGAATAAGACAGCGCCGCGGAGCGTGAAATCATATGCGCTGTCCAGTCACGGATGGCACCTTCTTCGATACCCGTTCTGTGGATAGAACCGCGTAAGTCTTTTAAACTCCTCCGCCTAGTGTAGTCTCGTCGTCTACTCAACTCACATGTCACCGATCGTAATCACACTTACTCCTTACTCCTACTCATTACATATTTTTATAAGCCTTACTAATAAATTCTACACATATATATAAATATATATGTATTGAGAGAGAGAGAGACAAAGGTACGAGTTCAAGTATTGAGCGAACGGTGGCGCCAGTTACCGCGAGTCTATACGACAACTCGAGTCGCAGGTGGAGGCGGACGTCCTCGAGAAGTGGGAGACCCGTAGGCCGCGACTCGCATGTGCAGTCACATATTACAAGACAACACTAATAAAGAAAAAAAAAAAAAATTTTAATCCAACGAATCAAACACTTGATATGAAAGTATCTAACACGCGATATTTATACACATCCGCAAATTAAAAAAAAAATTAATAAATAAAAATACTACGTACGGTTGATTATAATTATAAATTAATGGAGTTAAGGTATTAATAAAAAATATTTTCGTCTTTAGAGATCTCACGGTAACCTGTCGACACGCGACCCGAATTCCACGTCGCGCGTGACGAGAGTGCGAGTAATATGGAGTAGCAAATAATAACTAGACCTAATGTAATTGTAACATACCAGTACATGTATGTATGTATGTATGTATGTATGTATGAGCACAGAGTAGAGTAGAGTAAAGAGTGTGTGTTGAAGAAGAGTAGATTATTAAAATAAAAATATGGGAGTGAGAGAAAAGGTGTGCTCTGGTTCGCGTGCGAGGATTAAAATTCGGTCTCACGGTCTCAGGCACGCGGTAGCCTTTTATTTAGCATTCTCATCAGACAATTTAGCTTACAGCTTACAGAGTAGGCTAGATCCTTTTACGTAACACGAGGTTTAGTCATTACTGCTCCTCTATCTCCAGCATGAGCATCTGAGTTTTATTAACGCGCTCACACGTCACGCATCGACTTTAATCACTCATATTCATATAAATATCATACATACATATGGCTCAACTATCATTTTTGTCTGGCATAATCACCAAAACCGATACACCGTTTCTCCTGTTCTCAGTCTCATATCGCGGAATAGAGAATCGATTACGCGGAGGCCGAGTTTGAGCGCTCAGATTATGGCCTGTGATTAAATGTTTAGGATTAAAATTAACTTAATGGACGGTATGACGTATAGCGTTACGACGCCTTGGAAGATGTTGGAGCAGGTATGTACTTAAATCCTGCGCACTGACTCGGTACCGGGACTTGAGATACTACCGTGTGTGTCCGTGAGGGAACATGCTCAGATGACCTATGCCACCGAGATCTAGCTTTTTATCATTTTACATCCTTTTTTTTATTATTTTTACTATTTACTGGCACTATCATTATTATTATTATCATTACACTGAATGCACGGATTGCATTCTCGAGCGAGGCACTTGAACACATGCTTCCGTGAGCTTAATTCCCGATGATCATGATGGACGCTAACGGACCGTGACGAATTTCCACGTAGCCCTGGTTCATAGGTTACACACGGAAGAGAGAGCTAAGGTATCATATGATACGTCGACGTATATATTTAGTATTATATATATATATGTAGACGAGAAGTAGTGGTGGTGGTGAGTGGAAAAGAGGAACACGAGTGGCCACACCGGGCGGTCTTCTCTTAACACGTTGAAGAAAATATACAAGAGACGTATGAGCGTCGCGGCGTCCTGCGTTACCTCCGTCTTGTCGGCATAAGTAAATAAACAATCTCACGATGTGTGTAGATATTTGTGTGGGGAGTGAATGAGAGGGAAGGAAAGAAGAGATAGAGAGGACGGGAGAAAGACAAACTGACAGAAATTTGTATACACCGTCACCCTAAATTTATAAGAAACGGATTTCGCGAGAGCTTATGTATATATATTACTGTTAATTTCGAAATAGGATTATTTTAATCCAATGACGAGTTTAGTTTACTCAAAGTGTCCTATTTTATTTCTAAATAAATAAATCCATTACCAAAATATCTTGTAAAAATAATTTATAAATTTTACTTTGATTATTATTAATTTAGTTTTTTTATTTTTTGTTGATTGCAGGACTCGCAGAACGGCCCACTGCTGGACCGATGGAGTATCTGTTCAGCTGAGGAGGAGCCGCTGGTGCTACAGCAGTTCCTGAGATTTCCCGAGACGCGGCCTCTAGTGCAGCAGCTACTGCTGGCTGCTGGAACAACTTCGTCTACGGATGCTATGTCACCGAGTAGACGACCGTCACCGCCGACTATGCCATTAGCACACTTGCCACCATCGATGCACTTATTACACTGCCGATTACCGCATCCTGGTTCACGATTAGCGCCCTCGCTGCCACCAACAACTTCATCTCATCTCTCCATGTCGCCGTCCGCACAGACAAAACACTTTACGCCAGCATCAACCGCATCTTCATCAGCTGCCAACACTCCGGGCAACAATTGCATCACCACATCGCCGCCTCGCAGCATCGAGTCTTCGCATTTGGCTTCGCCTCTAAACAGACTCCAGAACATGCAGCCCTTCGATTTGCGTGAATTTGGTGGCCTCGGATTGGCGGGATTCCCGCCGTTGGGTCCACCACCTCTAGATCAGCTGATGCAGGCCAGAAAATCACTGCGTCCGCACCCACAGAGTCCACACAGTCCGCCGCATCATTCTACTGCTCAACTGAGGCCTCCGATGCCAGTAGCGCCGATCTCCACTACTGCTCTGGCATTCGGTCATCCTCTAGCTGTTGCGGGATCATCTGGAGCTCTGCCTCCAAACTTCCCAGTCAATTTTTCTCATCACGCGATGGGAAAACTCAACACCGTGTTAACGGGACAAGCTAGTGCTGATGTATTCAGCGGCGGTGAGAAGAGCATCAGTGAAGTCGGCTCCGAGACAGAAGACGACGATGAGAACTCCGGCAGCGCATTGAATTTAAGTAGAAAAGATTCTGGAAGACATGACAAGCGATCCAGACCTACAGTATCTATGCAAGGAACTCCGGCTCTCAGCAGACCCCAGGGAGTTCCTGGCAGAAAATCACAATCTCCTGGCAAACGCAGCCAGTGGGGAACTACGTCAAACTTACCCCCAAACCTGGGCACGCCTTTCATAAACCCTGCAACGGGTAAAAAACGTGTCCAGTGCAATGTATGTTTGAAGACTTTCTGTGACAAAGGAGCACTAAAGATTCACTTCAGTGCAGTCCATCTACGAGAGATGCATCAGTGCACCGTCAAAGGCTGCAATACTAAATTCAGCTCGCGACGATCACGAAACCGTCACAGCGCAAATCCAAATCCTAAACTACACTCGCCTCATTTGCGTCGCAAGATCTCTCCGCACGACGGCCGCTCATCAATGGCCCACGCTCTGGTGCTGCCGCAACAAATAGGGCTGCCCGTGCCGGCGAGTGGACTGAACCATCTTCCCTTCGGTTCATTTCCTCTGCTGACTCCGCCACCAGATCTTCGGTCACCCGCGTCGCTGTGCGCGCTAGACTTCAAACACCTGGATCTGTCGTCGACCCAAAGCCAAGTTATGTCTTACGACGAGGCGATTCATCAGCGAATGATAACCACCACTGCAGCCACGACCATCCCGTCGACTGGCCCCTTCTCGGCGTTCTCAAACACCATCACCACCAGCACACACAATAATATGAGAGGGTCATCCAGCACTGCAAGTACTACTGGCGGCGCGTCACCGTCATCACAAGCGCCGTCAATAATACTCGAGGGCGAAGAAGACGAAGACGATGAAGAGGGCATTGTGATTGTTGGAGATGAAATGGACTCAATGGACGCCACAATGGTCGGTCGTTCATCGCGAAACGAGGACGACCGAGAATCGACAACTCAACCATTCAATCTGGCAACAAAACGACCGAAACTATCAATCGGCGAAGCAGGCGATGAAGATCTCGTTAGTAATGCTGACAGTGTAGATGACACCGACTCAATGGGTGCTACTGATCACCACTCAGTGTCTTTCAACAACAACGGCCCTCATTTCCAGCATCAACATCAGCAGCAGCCACAGCAACAACAACAGCAGCAGCAGCAGCAACCCAATGCCGCTGCAGCTGCGGCATTCAATAATCGTGGAGTGAGAAAAAGAAAGTCTCAGCATCCAACGAGGTGCGCAATGCCCACAGAAATACACTCGTCCTCGACTGACGGGGATTCTTCAAACGACGCGGTCTTTCAAGACCAACCAGAAGACATGTCAATGTCCCGACTGGAGGCCGAGCAGCAACGCAAGGCCTCGCTCTCACCAAGCATCTCCAATGCCACCGACAATGAGTCGACTCAAGTGGCCGATATCAAGGAGGTGAAACAAGAGAGAACCTCCGAGACTGATAACAATCTAGACGATCAACATCAACAGCAAGACGAACCGAGAGACTTGAGTTCACGAGCCAGCAGTGTGAGGTCACCAAAAAGATCTCACTCACCTGAACCTAAACGTGAGCCTCGTTCTCCATCAGCGTCGCCGACTGCAGCAGACGAGTCTGAGTCTGCTCAGTCAAAGTCCAGGCGCTTGAGCAGCGAACCCGATGATCCAAAAGACGAGAAAGACTTGAGCGGCACCACAGCCGAGTCCACCAGCTCTCACACCACCAGCATCGCCCCTGTCCAGGTCAAGGAGGAGCGCTGCGAAGAGTCAAACGCCGAGGGGTCCAGAGCAACAACCGATCCTGAGGAGGAGGACGACGACGATGTTGAGGATGAGTCGAAGGACGAGAGCCGTCTTAAAAGAGAAGGTGAGCGTCCCGATGTATCCTCCCGTGCCCCGAGCTCGGTCGACAGCTACCCGACTGCTAACGACGAACTCTCCCTCGACTCCTCGAATGCTTTGCGTCAACTCGAGTCCTTGTCGCAGGGTCGCATGATGATGATGGGTCCATACACCGCCGGTTCTGGGAGCCATCAGCACCAGCAGCACCACCACCAGCAGCAGCATCATCAGCGAGGTTCAACATCGAGGCCTGGCCGCATCTCCACCAGCCCTATCAACATCAGCAGCCTCTCTACCAACATCACCACCAGCAGCAGTCCGCCATTGATGATGCAGCAGGACAACAACAGCAACATGGACAATTACTCTCGTGGCTCGCGCTCGTCCAGCGCCTCGCCCTCCACAGCGGCTACGGATACGGACAATAGTCTCATCACGTACGCAAGGTACGAAAACGGTGGGTTTGTTAGTACCCAAGAGGTACCATTAGACAGGGACAATCCTCGGAGGTGCACTGCCTGTGGCAAGGTCTTCCAGAACCACTTTGGTGTTAAAACTCACTACCAAAACGTCCATCTGAAGCTGATGCACCGCTGCAGCGTGGACGGCTGCAACGCGGCCTTCCCGTCCAAGCGCTCTCGCGACCGACACTCTGCTAACCTGAACCTCCACCGCAAGCTCCTGTCCACGTCATCCAGTCCGCCGACTTCTTCAAGTCTGCCACCGAGCCTGTCACCGCGCATGGACGAGCAGATGAGCCCGCTCCTGCACAACGACTTCCTTGCGCGACTGTACGCCGACGCGAGCATCAGTAGTCTAGGCGGCTATGGTCTCCCCTCAGCAGTTGATCTCGCCGCGAGAATTCCACCGCCACACCTTCTGATGCCGCCGCACTTGAGCCCTTTTCCCGGGCTCTCGTCCTTCGCTAGCCACCTCGCGGGCCTCAACGGTCTCACGCACCAGCACCTCAGCCAACTCAACCAGCTAAGGCTCAATCAAGAGCCTCGCAGTCCTTCGAAATCGCTGTCATCACCCGCCACCTCTCCGATCGGCTCCTCGGACGATAGATCCACAGAGGAGGCCGTCAGGTGCACGATAGCCGGATGTGATCGCGTCTTTGGATCCCGTGCAGTACGAGATGCTCACTCCCGAGATCCTCAAGCTCACCGAGACCTCCCAGTTATATCGACGAGTGCCAGTGGCTCGTGACCAACGTCCGCGTATCCGCTCGCGATCTCCCGCCGCGGCTACGAGCAACCTTACCCGTAATCCCGAAATCTGACGTGGCGAATTCAATATATATATAAATATAAATATATATCTACATATATATATAAATATCCTTAAACACTGTGGGATGGACTGGATCTACTCGTTCTCACTCACACCCCGCGCACAAGATCGCAGCCCGATTACGATACATCAAAACCATTTGTATTTTTTTATTATCTTACTTTATAACTTATGTATTATTATTATTATTATTTTTTTTTTTTTTGACCTTTTTTCGTAAACTTTTACTCAGTCTTATCGTACTTTAATGTTCTCCGTACGTACTCGATTCGAAATAACGATACGCGGAGTTGTGTTTCATCACCCCACGTTACAACAAACTCAAGCGTGATTAATAAAAATATATATAAATATATATATAGTGTTTTAAATACTTGAAACTATCTTTAATGAAATAATAATAACAATAATAATAAATGTTTTAAGATGAAGTAGCGAGAGATATTTATTGTATTAATTCCGAGAATCGGAATTATTGAGATAAGAATTTTATCATCGTTGTGATTACGTACACTAGTGTACGCTAATATATATAATCATGCTTAGCAATACTCTGTATATACTTAATCAATGAATATTATTAATTATTAATTATTAATTAACATAATCGCGAAAAGTTCTCATTAAAGTATCTCGCGGTTTTTGTAAAGAGTCCGGAAAAAATGGCAGCTAAGATTTTAAAAAAATAAATAATAAAGAGAGTGGGTATTATTGCAATGAGATTTAAAAGTTTTAAGAGACTGGTGCCACTTCTCTGGTGTAGATTAATTTAATAAATGAATAATTAATTAATTAAGTGACCGAGGAAAATTATATAGATAATTATTTATTTGTTTTCTTTAGGGATCATAATTAAAATATGATCTGCGTATAACAGGCGGCCAGTAGCGGGCACTGCCGCACTAATAATAATAATTATTAATTAATAGATAAAAAAATATAATAATACACTTCCTACTGATAAAAAATTCAGTCATGATCTTAAAAAAATTTAACACTAGATAAAAAAAAAATTATCCTGAAATTAACAGACTAACAATTTTGGGATTTTTTTTTGCAACAAATCGATGATAAAAAAAAAAAATATGCGCATGTAGAAAATAGAAAAAAATACAAGTGCAATTTTTTAAAATATTTTTTTTTTTATAATTTATCGTTTTTTAAAAATTTTAAAAGTTATTGGACGTCGGCTGACTCACGATTCTGAAGTTGACAGACTTAGAATTTTGGGATTTTTTTTTTCAACAGATCAATTCCAAAAAAAAAAAAAAAAAAAAAAAATGCACATGTAGAAAATTGAAAAAACTATATGTGCAATTTTTTAAAATATTTTTTTTTTTATAATTTATCGTTTTTTTCAAATTCCAAAAATTATTGGACGTCGGCTGACTCACGATCCTGAAGTTGACATGATACTGAAGTTAGCAGACGTCTAATAATTTTTTGATATTTTTTAGACGATAAAACATAAAAAAAAAAATATTTGACAAAATTGCACCTGTGGTTTTTTAAATTTTCTACATGTGCATATTTTTATTGGATTTTTTTGAAATTTATTTGTTGAAATACGAAAATTCAAAAATTTTTAAATGTCTGCTAACTTCAGTATCATGAAGTTGACAGACTTAGAATTTTGGGATTTTTTTTTTAACAAATTAATTACACAAAAAAAAAAAAAAAAAAAAATTGCACATGTAGGAAATGGAAAAAACTATATGTGAAATTTTTTTAAATATTTTTTTTTTATAATCTACTGTTTAAAAAAAATCCAAAAATTATTAAACGTCGGATAATTTCAGTATTATAAAAAAAGGCGTGTAATAATTACTCGATATTTTAAGTAAACTCTCGCGATCAAAACTAATTACACTCTTTGCACTGCCTGTCAAAATATATCACCAGTTTTTTTTAAATTTTCAAAAAAAAAATGTCGCCTTTGAATTTAAATAAAAAAAAATAAATAAATAAATAAAAAAGCTTCTGCAGTTCGCTATATTTTTCCTCGACTGTATATATGTTGGTTAATTTTATTATAAATAATAAGTTATTGAAATAAGATGAAATTATTTTTTATTTAAATTAAATGGTTTTTTTGCTATTAATGTGTTCGCAAATAAGTTGTTTATTTTTGTGGATTTAGGATTAAGTTTTAGATTTGATTATTTAGATATCGAAGAGTATGGTATATATAGATATATATATCCATATATATGTAATTTAAAAGTTATGATATTATAATATAATATAACGTGTACTCTAGATGAAGAAATTATGCGAGACGATAATTTAACCATTGTAATTATGTATAAACCAAACGCTATGATGTATATTATAGATCAATTATAATTATAAAAATAAACAAAATCACTCATCATTATTAAAATAAAAATATCTATACGGAAAATTATATTTGTGTTATTACTTTACTCTCATTTTTATTATTATCTTTACTCATTTAGTTTATTAGCTATAAGTTAATTATAATATTTTATTTTTAGTAATTAAAATTTTTTTAAGAATTTTAATTAAAGTTTTTTTTTTACCGGAATCATTAGAAAGGTAATTATTATTATTATTATTATTATTATTATTATTATTATTATTATTATTAATTATCAGATATTTTTAAATTTTTAAATTTTAAAGTAAATCTGAGATAAAAATTAAATAAATTTTATATATGAATAATTTGCTAATTATGATAATTGAAATTAAAAAATAAGTGTCATTCAGATGATTAGTAGAGCAATTTAATTAACGCTTAGATCTGACTTGATAATGAGACTGAATAAATTAGGATACAAAATTTAATTATAAATAAAATTGTAAGTGTTTATTCATTGAAGTCATTTTTTTAATTAACAAAAAAAAATATCGGTAGCGAAATGGAGTATTAGGAATTTTAATAAAAAATTTAAAATTTATAATCAGTTTAAAAATTTAGTTGTTAAAAATTCTATTAAAGTTTCTATAAAATATATGTTATATATTGGGGGTAAAAATAAAAGCTTAGAAAAATGCAAAATTTTTTTTGGAGCCCATCTTGCCATTTGCAATGACTGGGTCATATTATTACGTATTATAAAATAATTATCTGCCGGTTAAAAAGTCAAAAAATGAATAGACATTTTTACATGGCCCGTTTTTCCCTTTATTTTTTTAAATCATAAATTTCTCAAAAGTCAAAACAGAGCTAAACATTATTTTTGACATGAATACTTAAAAAAAAAAAAAAAAAAAAAATAAACTAAATGGGAGAGCACAAGTCTGAGAGTCTGTTCCCGTCCAGCAAAAGTTGTCTCACTGTATCACATATCCACAACGCAGACTCAGGTGCCCCGCCCACGCTCTTGTTCCCTCGGTACCGACTAAAATTCTCAACTCGGTATACGAAATGAGAAACGGCCGGTCGTTTATCAGAAAAATCTCTCGCGTCTGCTAGTCTACAGCGAACCGCCTACCGATCCGTCCTCATACGTGATATTCCAAATTCCCATTTAGTTTCTCCACATAGACCGCAACCGAGAGCATCTAATCACAATCTTAGCTTTCAAATAGACATCACCAGCCATCACAACCAAAAAATTCTCCATGCCCTAGTCGCCACCGTCTCCGTCTCTCCCTCTCTCCCTCTCTCCCTCTAGTCCATCACAGACATGGACATAATTTGTTCCCAGTAATTACACGTAACTCGATAGCACCACACAGCCAACCCGAGTCTCAGTGCACCAGCACACTTACATTCACACCAGCAAGTAAAGTACCAAGAAAAATATTCCACAGCCGGCCTTTGATCGCTCCAGAGCTCCAACAAGGATGAGATTAGCACCTAGCATTTGATTTTACACGACCTGCTACAAGTAGTAGTACAAACTACGGCATACATGGACTGCACTAGTGGTACCACTAAGTACTGAGCCAACTTCTAATGTAACGAGTAACAAGTAACAAGTAACGAGTTACGAGTAACGAACGACCCGGACGCGTGATAATAACAGGTGTGCAGTAACCAGCTACACATTACATCGCAGTTAAAAAAAAATCTAAGTTAGTCGTTTATAATTTTTTTAATCCATACGAAAACACCGGATTAATAGATACAAATAGCCCGATCGTCAATATTCTGTAATCGATAGTTGCAATTATTTATGTTTTTAAATTGTTGTTTATTACCGCTCTTAAAATACATAACGCTAGTAAACATTTTTGCTCTTACTTTTATTTTAATACAGCAGGTGGTAGCGTGGGAGCGGGAAAAATAATTATTTTAAATTACTAGGCCATTTTTTTTATGCGATGACAAATATTTATATTACTATTGACCCGAGTTAATTTGCCGGGAAAGATAATGGCGGGTAATAAATCCTTAAAATTTTAAAATAAAATTTAAAGGGGATTTTGTGTATTAAAAATTTTAAATTAAAAAATTAATGACATTATGTGGGCAAGATTTTTTTTTGTCACTGTCCTTGTGGACGGACGGAATGAGAATGTGTGTAAGGCGCGTCAGTTGGTTGAAAATTAGAAGGGCCTAATGACGGGGGAGGCGTGTCCGAGCTATAAAGAATACGTGGGCTATAAAAGTACATCACGCATCGAGACACGAGCCTGCAATAAGTCTGGGTGAATTTAATGCTGAATTCGCGGTGCTGAGGTAGACTTACTGAGCTCCACGTACCTGACCCTAGACTCGGGGCCTTCAGCATCGGCGGCAGAAATCCTATCGACATCAATATCCGTTTGGATAAACAACTAACGGCTAACAACATAAACAAAGTGCTGGAGTTTTTTTAAATATTATTATTTTTCACACACGGGAATAAGGGCTTCGGAGTATCCAGTCCATAAAATCTTACTGTCACGCGATAAGGGTTAATGGAGCATCTTAAAACTCGGGTATAATCTCACTCACAGCACTCGGCAATATATTTATTGACTTAAATTTTTAATGCCCAGATATAATTAAAGACAACCTGTTTAAGTCATAAATTTATTTTTGAAGGAAATTCATTTTTATTTTAATTACGCAGAAAAAAAAGAATTTCTTGGCGTAAGAAATAATTTACCCTATGAATTGAAAATTTAGTGCAGTAAAAAATTTTTTGTCGCTTTAAGAAAATTTTTTTTTCAACTCATGATTCAAGAAAATTTTTTTGGAAACCTGAATTTTCTCAGATAAAGTAAACTTTCTCCGACCAAGAAGAATTTTTTTTAACCAAGACAAATTCTCTTGACTCAAGAAAATCTTAACTTGGTTCCCGAAAACGTTTGTCTTCCAAAATATTTTCTTGACTCAAGATTTTTATTTTTTTTCGACTAATTACTATGAATCCAATATGTTCGCGCATTTTTACCACTACGCATGACATTTGGGGCAAAATGAACAAGCCCAAAATTTCGAAAAAGTGATTTTTTCATATTTTTATCGTCAAATTAAAAAAAAATTATTATAATTCCACATTTCTAGCCCTACGCATAACACCTGGGGCAAAATGGACCAGCCGAAACTTCCGAAAAAATTATTTTTTCATATTTTTCGGCCGTTTCTCAATGTAAGAGGCAAATTTGGTCACTAAAAATTTATAAAAATAAAATTTTTTTTTTTAGTTGATAAATTTTTGAAATAAAGTAAAACTATAGAATTGTTTTTTTTTTTTATTAAATAACAATTAGTAATTAAGCTAATCGAGGGTGAATGATTTACTACACCTAAAAAAATTTTTTTCGAGTAATATATAACCAAAAATAGTTGTCAAGAGAAAGAAATACATCCTTAATGATGAAAACAATTTAAAAAAAAAAAAAACGAAAAAAAAAAATTTTTTATCATTTTTTGGCGGGGCCGCTTTGCCCCACAAAAAAAAAATTTTTTTTCAGAATTTTGGCAAAATGTCCATAAATTTGTTCGAAATAGGACAAAAGTAAAGTGATCTTATGGTTGAAAGTCACAAGAAGTAATAATTGGCTTAGGGGGGCCGCTTTGCCCCACCCTCCCCTACATTAATAATCTTTTTTTTTTAGATAAATAAAATTTTTAATTTGAAAAATTTTCTAATATAAGAACTAGATATGATACTTTACTGACTGAGCAATAGTATAATTGAATAATTATAAGTAACACACGATTGCAACTGCTACAAAATGGTCGCCTAAGGGCTGCTAGTAATAATAGAGCTGGTGAAAAATAAAATGACTTGGCCACTTAATTCGTCCAATCGTTGATCTGTATAAGCGTGAATATCGGCTGGGTATCTGATGTTAGTCCTCAGAGGTCTAAACGATAAACATCTTACGGCAATTTTGACATCGCACACATGTCGCACATCCGGTTGCCAGAACTCCGAAACAAAACAACTTAAAATATGAGGATTCGGCGCCACCGACCTACACTCTGATTCTTATCAACTTTTTACATCTGTTTTATCGTCAGCTTCATCTAGCGAATGTTTTTAGGATACTTTGGTTGTTGCTTCTGTTGAGCTGGTACTGTTTTACGGTTGCCTATCTACTCTAATTACCTGCACGACCGTCACGCTGATATGACTATCTGATTATTATACCGTGTCGGTACACGCCCTCATACAAGAGGCCAATCACTGTTTTGTATAAAACGCGAAATATGGTGGGTTTAAATCACGCTAACATTTAAGATTTCAAATACGTTTAATTAAATTTTTTTTTGTTGCGATATAAATAAATATAGACAGAAAAAAAAAAATTCTTGGAGCAAGAATTTTTTTGTATTATAAATTAAAAACAAAAATTTTCTTGAGACAAGAAAAAATTTCTCGGTTCAAAAAATTTTTTCTTGCTCTAAAAAAATTTATTCTCGCTCCAAGAAATTTCAAGTTTTCAATTTATAATTCAAAAAATTTCTTGAGGAGAGTAAAAATTTTTTTGGGACAAATAAAAATTTCTTACACTAAGAAATCCTTTTTTTCTGTGTACACTTATAAAATTTATTAAAATATTTACACCATAAAAATTTTTATTTTACGGTGCAAAATTTAAAAAAAATTTCTACGGATGTGGTAAAAAAATTTGTGTCAAAATCAGAACAAATCGAGTGTAAAAAAATTTTAATTAATTTAATTCTTGTAGAATTTTGAAAAATATCAAAATTTTGATTTTTGAAATAAAAATTAATGAATATTTGCTGTCAAATATTATTTTAAAAAATCCGATGTCAAGTAAAAAAGGATTTAGTAACAAACAAATTTTGATTTTTGAGGTTTTCCGGTGACGTCAGGTGTAGCGATGACAAGAGGACACAATAGATTACAAAAAAAATAAGAGGACAAAGCAAGTGGTTGTTATTACATTATATTGATCTCTTTGTTGTTATTTAGGATTTCGTTGTTCAGTAGTCAATAGTAATTCGCCGAAGCCAAATAAGCGGACGTGACAACTTTTCAAGGGCGAATTTTGGCTGCGACCGAACCACGACAAACACGCCCCGTCACCCGTAAACAGACACGCAAGGATCCGCGTCGATTACTATTCGGCTATTGCTATTCGATTTTATTTCTCAACACACGTTTTTACACAGACCAAAGACTAAAAAACACGATGACACCTGCCTTCGAAGACTCGCAGCAATCATCGAGATCGAGACAAAGGGAAGCAAAGACAAGCTATTTCGACAATTGAGTTCTAGACAATTCCGGCACCTGTTTCTACCTCGAGTCCTTCAGATTCGAAGTCTCCTCTAGTCTCAAAGTTTCCTCGATATTACAAATGCCCAAGGACTAAATAAAAATAAAGCAGTTTCATTTCGAGGATCGCATCAAGATTTCTTACGTCAAAGGTCGAGAGATTAAATGCTTGATTTAATTTTATTCCCTCGCTATCATCATCGGCTACAAATTGAACCTTCAATCGGTTTAAAACATCGCCCATGAATTTATGTACCCGACACAATCATTTCTTATCGTCCATCTTTAATCCATTTCCATCTACTTCTACTTCTCTCACTTCCACTTCCACTTCTGCTATAAATTTTAATAAAAAAATGAATCAGTTTTGAAAAAAAACTCAAATATTTTACTGCTGGCAAAAATTTAATGTCTCTGTAATTTTTTGAGTCACACGAAGTCTAGCACAAAAGAACCACAGCCTCGGGAATTTCTCTCACACACGAACAAAAATAAAAGCGAAAGCAAAAGCTAAAGGGAAAATAAAATAATAGATCCTCGCCTTATTTCCTTGGTCATAAAACGATCATCATCCTCTTTCGTCCTTGTCTTATGTGGCAAAATTGGAAAAGTACACCTATATAAAACCCAATGAACATCAACAACAACAACAACAACAACAACAATAACAACCAGCAGAAAGCGAAAGGAAATAAACCTCATGGCCTCCCGTAAATGCTCGAGTTTTAAATTCTCCAGCTTCAATACTCTTCTTCACTTGACCAAAGATGTAAACAAAAATAAAAATATAAAGTAATAAAAACTATAGAGATAAAAAATAAAAATGGGTGAAGAACAAGAAGAGAACTAGAGACAACTGCCGATGGCGTCTCTAACTATTTTAATATCCACAACCCCCACCAGAAGGGACAGAGGTTTGGAGCAAAATTTTTTGCGCCAAAAAATTTTTTCTAGTTCTAAAAAATTTTATTTTTCAATTCATGTTCAAATATTATATTTTTTGTGACAGGCACTTAAAATCTACGACATTTAGCGCCTATAGCCGGCAGCTAAAAATATTAGATAAGATACAGCTGGTAAAAAAGATACCTAATCGTTCTAATAGTGACGTCATCATCGGATCAAAAAATATTTTTTGGTTACATGTGCTATAGCAAACGACCAAAAAATATCGAAGTAACTTAACGAGCCATCTTGTGACAAAATTTATTATCATTTTAATTCGTGAACTTACCGACTTCTCTCTAATTTTCAACAAATACTCAAAACAATCTTACCAAATAAATTAACACGGATTTATAAACTGCCATTTATAGGCACTAAATGTAGTAAATTTCAAATATCTGTCACAAAAACTAATGTATTTATCTAGTACAATCGAGTCTAAGACGCTCGTGTGTTGAAGCCTAAAATTTGTATGATTTTGTTTACTCTAGACTTTGATGGCCTGTTAGTATACGAAATATCAAGTTTACAAATTCGACTCCCAAGACTTTCTTTTAAGAAATTTAGTGCCCTACAAGAATATTCTAGAGCTGAATTTTTGTCTCCAATGGTTCGAAAGTTATAATATTTTTAATCAAAAAAAATTTTTTTGCACGTTATTTAAATGGGAAATTTGGGCTCCCTGCCTTTATAAATCCGGAATAATTTCTCATGCAAAAATTTCTCAGCAATAATTACTCAAACAAAAATTGATCCGTCACAAAAATTTCTCGCTATATATTATTTGCCTTGAAATTCTTCAAGAAAATATGCCTTGAGAAATATTGCTGAGAAATTTTGTCGCAAGAAATTATTGCATGAGAAGAAAAAGACGGTCGCCGGAAATTTGAAATGGCTACCGACGCCTTTTAAAATTGAGCTAAAAATTTGGCCCAATGGGAGAATTTTTTTCTCGATATATAGGTCCTTTTTAAGACATAAATTCGATAGTTTGGTTTTTTTTGGCTCACCCTAATATATAAATGTATGAAAAAAAATTTTTTTGCATTGAAAGTTGATTATATAGAAAATAAAAAAGCCGTTAAAGTTTAACTCGCGGAATGTCACTGAATGATGGACCAGGGGATCGGCCCGCGGTAAGTAATTCTTCGGCAATTACATAATTACTCGTGCGGTTTGTGAGATGCCAATGGTAGTAGTAACATAATGGGTTTGGTTTGTTGCTATGTATATATATATAAATATATAGCGATATGATGCGAGCAGAGAGCAGAGGCTACGTTAATATAATGTAAGAAGTGAGCCGCGACTTGGTCGTTACGATATTTACTACTACATAATGGCTGCTGTTGCCCCCCTTGCCCTGAGGAAATCCACGACTCGACTCGACTCGGGACTCAACTTGGGACTCTGGGTTCACTTGCATTGTAACAGCTACGGCCACGGCAATTGCACTAAGGAAAACAAGTGACCAATAAAAGAAAGAAACGAGGAGAGAGAGAAGGAACGAGAGAGGGTAATAAAAAATAAAGGAGCGGGGCTGGTGTACTAGTGAAGGTCGGACCCGCAGGTGAATCCGTCTATATATGTGCCATGGACCCGTTTTTGATACGTCTTAAAATCAAACGACCGATAAACATCTGCCTTTTTTATTTCACACCCTTTTTTTATTAATGTAATTTTACGGAGTTAATTAATTTTAATGCTATGAAAATAAGTAATGATTCAAAAAAATTAATTTTTAATTTATATATCGCTGTATCATGCATGCTAAATCATGCATTAACGACATGACGGCTAATAATCTTGATTAAAAAGTTTGTTAATTGTTTTTTATTTTTCTTGGGTAAATAACTTTTATATAAATTTCATATATTATTTTGTATAAAAATATAATTACAGAGAAACGAGGATGAAAAATTATCTCCGCAAGTGCCGATAATTTAATTTAAAAATTAATTACTTTCTGACAACAACTTTGACAATATTTTTATTCAGTAAATATTCAAAAAATTTTTGCAGATATTTGCGATCTATAAGAATAAAAAAAATTAAGTCCAAAAACTAAAAAGTCGGGAGTTTTTTTTCAGCTGTCATTTTGAATTGATGTGAATTTTATTCAACTTCAAATCCACTCCAATCCAGAGTTTTGATGTCAAAATAAAATCTCTGAATAAATTTCACTCGAATTTAATTCGTGTCCACTTCGAAAATTTTTCACAATGACGAGATCTATGGATCTGAATATCCATTGACAACGACGCAGATCTATACAATTTAGAAATCAGATCCCGCGAAATTTAAATTTTTTTTCTGAAGACGTGAAAATTCAAAATTTCCCGCAATTTAAAAAAATAGATAATTTTTAGTTTAATAGATGTTTGAACTCTCTAAACATGAATTCCCATACAAAAAAAAAATCAGCCCATTACTGGGTCGTGAATGGCTGCCAGTTTTCAAGCATCGGCCGAAGGTCGGCTAAAAATCCGATGATAACAGTATGCCAAGTATGGCAGTCGGTCAAAGCTTGATATCAAGAGCTCTCGATCAAACCGTTGGCCAACGAACGGCGGTTAATTGTGCACCGTTTTTACAAGCACAAAGACGGCTGCCAATGATTCACCATGCACGGGCCAGTATCGTTAGCCAATCATTGCAAACCAGGCATCGGCCGATCTATGGAAAAATTTCGAAGCTCGGCGACTTTGTATGGGTTAATGAAAATAAGTGAATATTCACTAATTCAAAGTCCAAACCGAACCACTAATTTCAAAAAGTGGTTCGGTCGGCACTCAGAATTATCGAATATTCACTTATTTCACTTATTCATGTTTAGAGAGAAAGAATGCGAGTAAAAGATCTTGTTAGCACATTTATTATCTTGAGCGATTTGTAAGTTCACATATACCCGGGGGAATAGATGACGATAGTAAATGTATGTGGTATGTAGTATATAATAGTATATAGTATAGATTATTATGAAAGAATAAACGACGAAGGAGGATCTTGAGCGATAGAAAGAGCCGCTCGTAGGCGCACATATCGTTACGGCGCGTTAACGCCGATAGGCAATTAGTGACTCTCTCATTGTTGGGTGATGTCAGTCGCACATGATTACGGTATAGGTGGTTCTGGTTAGAAGTATCGCGTATTCTAAACAACCTTAAGGATCCCAGGCTTTGTGTGTAATAATAAAAGACGCGAATAAGTAAAAGATAAATAAATAAAAAAGTGAAACGACGGTAGGAGGAGTCGAAAGAAAGGTCTGGAAATAAAAATAAATGAAGAAAATAAGACAAGTGGGCAAGGTATATATACTGCAGTGGTCTCTTATTCTCCGCAGAGGAATCTTCTAACGATAACTCTTGGCGTGGACGAGTATAAGGCATAACCAAAAGTATATAAGGCACTGCAAATATCGTGCAAAGTGCACCACGGACGCATCACAGTCTGCGTGACCTGTGTTTAAGGTAGTCGGGGGCCGTTTGGGCCGGGCCCATCCACAAACACCATCCCGGCCTACTCTTCTTCTCTCGCGCTCTGCCCCGATCTCAGGGTAACAGCGTAAACTTTTAATTCTTTTCTTTTCTTTTATTATTATTTTGATCCAGGAGATGAGGCGGCATTGCCTCCCGCGTGCCAGATCAGCTCACGCAAACGTGAGAACCGCGGGATTTTTCGGTGATGCTACAAATCCCTCCTGCCTCCCTTACTATAAATATATACAGATGTGAATGTGTGGTATGAGTAATTTCATCACGATTAAATAAGATAATTCTTGTCGATTATTTCATTTTTTATTTATCGCGCACTTCAAACGCCGAGACCTTGCCTTCAATATTCACTGATTCGCTTCTTCAAAATCATACCCCACTTTTCCTATTCCTCTTTATTTATAAAGAACACTCGCTGGTAAATGTCTAGTGCGATTTAACTTAAGCTTTACTAGCATCCGGGAAATTTAGGAAAAGTACAGAATTTTTCAGTAATGATTTACGATCCTGAAGTTAGCAGATAATTAAAAATTTTTGGATTTTTTTTTGAACAATTAAATTTGAAGAAAAAAAAAAAGTAAAAATATGCACATGTAGAAAATTTAGAAGACTACAAGTGCAATTTTTTTAAATATTTTTTTTTTCATAACTTATCGTTTTTGAAAAATCCAAAAATTATTAGACGTCGGCTAATTTCAGTATCATAATAATTTGATGACAGGACTAAATTTCACGTCAAAAAAATATCCATGCACAGAAAAAAATAATTTCCTGGCGCAAGAAATTTTTTGTATTATAAATTGAAAACAAAAATTTTCTTGAGACAAGAAAAAATTTCTCGGTTCAAAAATTTTTTCTTGCTCAAAAAAAATTTATTCTCGCTCCAAGAAATTTTAAGTTTTCAATTTATAATTCAAAAAATTTCTTGAGGCAAGTAAAAATTTTTTTGGGACAATTAAAAATTTCTTACACTGAGAAATCCTTTTTTCTGTGTGAGACATGAGACATAAAATTAATGACCGAAATTTTGCCGCGGATATTTAGGGGGAAAATTTCTAAAGTACAGAATTTTCCACAAATAATTTTTCCTATACAATAAATAAAATTTCTAAAACCGATAAATCAGAAGTTTCTGTAAATCAATCAACTGATTGATTGAACTGTTTAATTAAATAAATAAAATTAATTTATATATTTTAATAACAGCTTAGAATGTTTGAAAAAGCACTCAAGATATCTCGCGCCATTATTTGAATTATTAATGAACGATGACTATTAAAGTCAATTTGATAAGGAAAAATAAAAATTAGAGTGCATATACATATCATCAAACGATATATTACTTACTCATGGTGAATTTTGACCTTGCAGACGATACGTTGAGTAGATGCACGTATGATGAACGCCTGCACGTGCAAAACATAACGCCTCTGATGATTCTTTGCTGGATGATGCTGCGGTGCCGGGTATAGAGTCGCGAGATCTCTATTGGATACATACATATATAAATAAATATATATAGATATATATATTCAGGATGTATAGATATATAGTATTACAACTACTATATACTTCTCTCCTCGCAGCTTCCTCTATCGGTCATCGGTAATAAATTTTGAAATAAATTGCAGCCGCGAGGGCAGCCCGGCGACCCGCGAGATCCTCAAAGCAAACAACAATAATAATTATTCGATACGGGCAATAACTTAGAAGAGGCCTGCCTCTTTTTCCTTCTCACATGTTGACTCTGCCCGTGCAATATCCACTGCAGAGCAAGACGAGAGAAATAAAATAATAATAAAAGTTAAAAGTTTAAGTTTAAAAAATAAAAATGAATATAAAGAAAGAAATTGTTCGAGCATGTAATATCTATAATGGCCACGGTGTTCTACCCGAGTGACCTGTCAGCTCCATCTGAATTAATGGCACCTGAGATTTCACGAGAAATGGACTCAAGTCGCTAGCGCACTTCTCTCTAAAGCATCCACTGTCTTGATGTACCCACCATGCGCATCCAATCTACTCTACGTTTTAAAGCGTTACGTACAAACGCGTTATACTCTACTGTCTATAAATACTTTTTTTATTTCATTTTATTTATTTATGTTTATACGTCTTGTAGGCTGAGACCAAGACCAATACTCAGACTTGAGCTCCTAGTGCGGGTATTCGGAAAAACTATCAGACTCGTGAGCCACGATTTGCCATTACCACCAACTCGATTAGTACTACTAGAAAATTTTTAATTCGTGCAGCATGAACACATTAATTAATCCTTTTCAGCGTATCCAGTATCTATGACTTGAGTAAATGACCTCGTATATTAACTGTGCCTTCAACAAATATTCATTTATTTTACACGGAGATATTATATTCTGGGTTTAAATGCTATGGTGTCATAGTAAAGCCGGACACCTGCACTGTAAAAAATCGGGAGTAAATCCGGATTTTATTTAAACTCCGTCACTTGGAGTTTCGAAGGTTTTACAAAAAATCATCCCGAGTAAAAAAACAAATTCGGATTTAAGTCTCAAAGTTCTCAATGAGGTTTTTGAGGATCAATTTAGAATTTCAAGATTGACAACAGTATAGAAAGTTATCGTAGTTTAGTTACGACCAATTTCACCACTTTGAGGACTAAACTGGAATAACAGAATCTGGATTAGAGGCTCAAAATACTCAAAACATGAAGGAATAATTTTATCCCCATTTGAACCTCAAAAGTCTCATTCGACGTATTCTCTCCCCTCCCTTTTCTATTTAAAATTTTTCAAAGTCCGAAATATGACTTTTTATTCGTCGAGGATTTTGAGGTCTTACACGGAAAGAAATTTTCTTTAAAAATGACCGTTAAATTCACTGTAATCGTGGGACATAATGCAGCGCTTTTTATTTATTACCATTTTTGAAATAAAAATTGTAAAAAAATTTATTTATATTGTGGTAGACTTCATAAAATCTACCGAAAACCGAACAAAATTTACAGTAGACTACGGCAAAATTTGTTGAAAAAAAGTTTAAAATTATCTCACTTACCGACAATTGTTTAGGTCGTGCTATTCGTCCCACGATTATAGTGAATTTAACTGTAATTTTTAAAGAAAATTTCTTTCCGTGTACTTATAATTCAAAATCGATGAATTATTCGCATTTAGACCTCATAGTTCTAATTGAGAATTTTGAGTAACTAAAGTAGAGTTACTTTCTGGGCGGCAAATAAAACATCAAAGGAATTATGATCCTGAAGTTAGCAGACAATTAACAATTTTTGGGTTTTTTTTTTACCAAACCAATATCGAAAAAAAGAAAAAAACTGAAAATATGCGCATGTAGAAAATTAAAAAACCTACAGGTGCAATTTTTTATTTTGATCGTTTATTATTTTAAAAAAAATCAAAAAATTATTAGACGTCCGCTAACTTCACAATCATAAGGAATTGAGACTTTTGAGGACTAAACTAGAATTTTTTTTTGACTCGGGCACTCCGCATATGCAGTAAATCAGAGTGATTTCGGAGTGATCTGGATTTCACTCTGATTCGGAGCTTTAATATTAAAATTTAACTCCGAGGGAATCAAATAAATAAACAGTCACCCGTTTTTTTTACATCATTTCAAATTTTTAATTCACAGAAAACAAATATTTGTTTAATAAATTGTAATTAAAAATTTGTAAATACACATTTATCTTTTTCACTAACGAGACTAAAAATAATTTAAAAAAAAAAAATGTATTCTTGTGACAAAAGCACGAGACGCCGGCGCTAATTTATCATTCAAAAAAAATATTAAAATAAGCATTGTAGCCGAAGACGTATTATGGTAATAATAGTGGAACTTGGACTAGGGATCGATGAGATCCTCCCGCAGCTAATTAAAAATTCGCCGATGGAATATATTATGAGGAGTAAAACCCCAAATGTATATTTATTTCTATCATTATTATTATCGGTGTGATGGTGGTGGTTTTTATATATATATGCATGAAGTATAGAGACGAATGTATAAGCAAAAGCATGACAACGATGAGGACGACGCCCACCAGCGGGCGATTTGACACTTCATTATTCGCCCGGCCCCGAAACCCAACAACCCATCATTAAAATGAGATTAGTCCGGTAATCGTAAACGAGAGGAAGACCCAGCGATGAATTCAATAGCTTTACCTGGGCTCTATACCCGTTAATATATAGATATATATACATATGCATCAGGCGAGTGTTGGTTAACGATGGACAAAAATAATTTATCAATTTAATAAAACAAGTAAGGGAGGGTGGGGCAGAGCGGACCCCTAAGCCAATTTTTAATTTTTGTGGCTTTCAACCATAATTTCCCTCTACTTTTGTCCTATTTCGAAAAAATTTATGGACATTTTGCCAAAATTCTGAAATAAAAAAATTTTTTTGTGGGGCAGAGCGGCCCCCCTCCAAAAAATGATAAAAAAATTTTTTTTAAAATTGTTTTCATCATTAAAAATGTATTTCTTTCTCTTGATAACTATTTTTGGTTTTATATTACTCGAAAAAAATTTTTTAAGGTGTAATAAATCGTTCACTCTCGATTACCTTAATTACTAATTGTTATTTAATAAAAAAAAAAAACAATTCTATAGTTTTACTTTATTTCAAAAATTAATCAACTAAAAAAAATTTTATTTTTATAAATTTTTAGTGACCAAATTTGCCTCTTACACAGAGAAACGGCCGAAAAATATGAAAAAATAATTTTTTCGGAAGTTTTGGCTGGTCCATTTTGCCCCAGGTGTTATGCGTAGGGTTAGACATGTGTAATTATAACAATTTTTTTTTAATTTGACGATAAAAATATAAAAAAATCACTTTTTCAAAATTTTGGGCTTGTTCATTTTGCCCCAAATGTCATGCGTAGGGGTAAAAATGCGCAAACATATCGGATTTATAGTAATTAGTCGAAAAAAAAAAAAATTTTTTTTTGATCAAAATTTCAGGGGGCCGCTCTGCCCCACCCTCCCCTAAATCTAATTTCGGGTATGAATTATTTAGGAAATATAAAAATCCCGCGGTCTCGGGTCTTAGTCTGCTCTTGGCCTCTGGTCTTTGGATAAAATATTTGAATATAATGCGAGTGAAATATAATGGACAGATATAGGAAATGATTTTCATGCGGCATTAAGTACGAGATGTTGAAGGAGACAGGCTAAGAAGCATGTGTTGGAGTTTGAGATACATAAAGGCCTTTATCACTCGCGCCGATGAACATCGGGATCGGTACGTATTCTGTGAAATCTCGCGAAAAGGAACGAGGGTGACGGTTTCATCCCTTTTAACCTCGGCAATGGGGAATTTAAAGTTTCTCTTGACAACATATCTACACATCCATGTCTACACAGCCCCTGCATACGTAATTCTGGTACGCAGACCCTCGGTAATGCTCCCACTGTCCGGCTTACCGAGGATAAGTGTCATGGTCAAGTATGGATATTTTTAAAGGCTAAAAAACCAAAAGTACTGCAGTGCTTGAGGTATTACTTTTGTTTTTATATTTTTAAAGACAATGTTGATATGTAAGTATCCATGGGCAAATTCAAATTCGAGTGTCTTTAAATTTTTAACGATTCAAAATCATGGTGCGCAATACAGTGAGTGCGGCGTATAAAATATCTGACAGCTTGTGCTGCGCAAGTAGTTTAATTTTTTTACTTTCCGAAAATGAGAGTTTACGGCCTTCCATGGCCGCGAGTTGAATGTTCCTTTGTCTCTTTATGGCTCGAAAGTGGCCTAAGCGTATATATTTATATATATATATATACAACTCTGGTACGGCAACTCGTCAAGGGGTCGCTGATGTGAGACGCAAAATGACCAAGAACAAGACGAAGAAGGTGTAGAGGAGAGAATGATGAAAAAAGATAGCTCCGGGGCTTAAGGACCTTTAGGCGCCCCGAGACCATGCACAATATATATATATATATATATATATATATATATATATATATATATATATATATATAAATATAAAGTTGAACGCTTGCTCGCGGGGATAATAACGAGTTTTAAGGTTTCTCTACTGTCATCTTATCCACGGACAGTCATAAAAATTCACCCCTTTTTTGCTTCGTCGCCTCGGCAAAGTCGAAAAAATTTCGGTAAAAGTATCAACATATATTTTTACATGTTCATTTATATATTAATCTGTGCTCCATATATCTTAATTCTCATTATCTAGCCTAACAATAATTGAGATCTAAAATTAGATCAATATAAATCGAATTTTTTCCAAATTTTGGCTCTCAAAATTTCTAGATCAAAATTTCGAAATTAGAATTTTTGACAGTTTCGGTCTGCGTCGACCAAACAGAAAAAAATACTCAAATTCACGTCAATCTTTTGAGATCTAAAATTAGATCAACATAAATCAAATTTTTTCCAAATTTTGGCTCGCAAAATCTCTAGATCAAAATTTCGAAATTAGAATTTTTGACAGTTTCGGTCTGCGTCGACCAAACAGGAAAAAATACTCAGATTCACGTAAATTTGAGATCTAAAATTAAATCAACATAAATCAAATTTTTTCCAAATTTTGGCTCGCAAAATCTTTAGATCAAAATTTCGAAACTACAATTTTTGACAGTTTCGGTCTGTGTTGACCAAACAGAAAAAAATACTCAGATTCACGTAAATCTTTTGAGATCTAAAATTAAATCAACATAAATCAAATTTTTTCCAAATTTTGGCTCGCAAATTCTTCAGATCGAAATTACAATTTTTGATATTTTTGACCTGCGCTGCAAACAGAAAAAAATTACTCAGATTCATGTAAATCATTTGAAAACAAAAATTTTTTTCTCATAAATTTCTAAAATCTCTCGAAAAAACTTTAAATTTTGTAGTTTGATAACTTGAGTTGTTTCTCAGTCCAGATAAATTCTTACAGATCTAAACAATAAAAAAAATAGATCTAAATAGAACCCAAAATTTCGGTCTCCACAGAACTGGAAATAATTTCCCAGACTAAAAAATTTATAAGCGTTGTAAATAAACTAATAAATGCCCGGAATCTTTGTGAATAAAATGTAGATAAAATAGGATATAGAATCCCGAAGCTAGGATGGATATTCGAGTGTTTAAATTCTATTCAACTGCGACGCATTACCAGATTGGCTCTCACGCGGTTAGTATTCACCGGTCCTTTACATTCATGAAGCTTTTATGCGGCTGATTTGACTACGCTCTTCCTCTATAAAAATGTATACATATATATTCACGGCTCCGCGATTTGATTTGCATTGATTGAAGTGCACGGTTTTGCGGCAGCGCTATTTCTATGCCCAATAAAAGTTACACTATTTCTTTGGCTTTTACGAGAAAGCACAAGCATTCAGCTACTCGCTGATGCACTTTGGCTACGTAAATATACTAAATAAACATAAACACAGCGCACATTACCCAATGTACATGTTAACAGATGTACACACGAAAAAAAAAGTAAATTGGAAGGTTAAATGTGTGGCTGTGATCATTGAACTCAATCTCATCAAGCACAAGAGCTAGATACTGATACTAAAATACACCAGAGTCAATTAATAATTGTACTAGGTTAATTAATTAATGTCTGGATGAAGAAAAAGTATCAATGCTCGAACTCCTCACTTAAGATTTATTATTTAACAGTAAATATTAATTTACTTTTTATTAATTAATTAATTATCATTTTTTATTTTTCAAATTAAAGAAAGGAATCGTTTTTTGGCATTGAACCTCGTATTCATTCTTCAACTCCACTAGCTCTGAGTACTCGCGTAAAATATTTCTTATCAATCTTGACCTTTTCATTAAAATTTTGATCCTCTGATCATGAAATTTTTCGGGTCGCGACCCGCTTTCCAAATTCCCCGTCGATTCCAACTCCAACTTACCCGCATTCATCTGCGTGATTTTTTTATCCAGTCGCTGGTTGTCTTTTCTCACGGCCTGGACTTTAGCTTCGATCTCTCGGACCCTCACCAGAGCCTGCTTCAAAAATTTATCGTGGGTATTTTTAATCGCCGCGAGTTCCCTCGCGAGCTGCTGAGGAGTTTTGTCGTCTTTCAAACCCTCGAACATCCTTCTCAGCAGCACCCTCGTGTCCTTGGTGACAACGAAGGTCTTGACATCCCGAAGCTCGGAGAAAAAATCGTCCATCCTCATACGCAGAACTTTGTGCTCCCACTCCTTCATAACTAGGCCGCGATTGAAACTTGTGACCTTCTGCAAAATTTTTAATTTATATTCAGCGGCCGCGATGACTTTTTTAATGACCTCCTCTACTCGCTTACGCGGAATTAGGTCTGAATTTTTAGCGTCTTCTCTGCTGGCACACAAATCAATCTCCACTTGCCTCATTTCCATTACTAATTGAATTTCGATATCTAAATCAAATTCTATCAGTTTATCTCGCAGTCGTCGCACTTTATCCTCCAGCTTGCCCACGTCTTCTTCCAGCCTACGTACTTTTATTTTATTATTACTGACACCTACCTCAATCTCACTTATCTCAATTGAATTAGCACGCAACCTTAATTCTATTTCTACTTTCTTCCTCTTAAACCCAACAAAATAATTCCAATGCTCAGGTGAAATAAATTCCGGTAAATCTTCTGGTTCTTCCATCAATTCAATCCTCTTTAAATAATCCACGCAATCGTCTTCAAATAAATATTCAAATTTCTCACCTCTCACACACTTTCCAAGCTCGCGTAAGTCATTAGCACTCGCCCGCGCTGGAAACTGTGACTTCAAATATTTTTTCAAAGCTTCGAAAATTAACTTCCCATATTTTCCCACCAATTCCTTTCGCGCCTTTTCCAAAAAATTTTTTTCTTCATCTTCGATAATTCGCCTCTTGTCCTTTAGTTCAAAAATGAATTTCTGAAGCTTTGAATTGTTTTCAAAAATAGTTTCAATAGCCGCCTTTTTATCGTCAATTAATTTTTCAATTCTCTGAATCTCATCCTGCATTTGAAATTTTTTAGCAAAAGAAATAAACCCGCGGTAACGAAGTAAATTAATCTGGCAAATAGCCGCGTCGATTTTTATTTTAACTTCAAAAAAATCATGGCAGCGTTTATTGAAATCGCTTATTGTCTCTTTCATAGCTTTCGCAGTGTTCTGAAAATCGTTTTCCAAAATCCTGCGGTACTTTTCCCGCTGAAAATTCAATTCAAACACTTGTTTTTCGTATTTTTCAACAGCCAATACATCTTGGACGTCATATTGCTCAGGACTCTTCACTTCCATACATCTAGGTCGCGTTATTTCCTTTATGAAAAGATCCTCCCAGCGCATATCAACGCCGTCCATCATCGCCATCGTCTTCTCACGAAACTCATCAGTCAACTCCTTCAATCTGATTCTCTCAGCTTCTGCATCTGCATTAACATTTACATACTCCTGCTTATCCTCATCCATTCCCACTTCACTTCTAACTTCCTCGAGTCCTCCCAGTCTAATGACCGACTCAGGATTTTCTTCCCCCCTCCACTGGTATTCAAAATCATCAACCAAAAGGGTTTTGTCAAACATCAGTTTCATCTCCGTGCTTATGAACTTCAACTTCCCCTTTAGTTCTTCGATTTTAGAAACGACTTTCCGTTTGTCATCGAAAATCTTCCCGAACATGTCGTTGAAATAGTCTTCGAGTCTCCGAATATCTTGCAGAAGACATTTATTGACGAATGAAAACTCCTCAAGACAGTAATTGTCAAACTGGGAATGCTGAAAGTGAGTCTGAATAAATCTGTAGGTCGTTGTCCCCTGAGTGGCTCGTTCTTCTCTGAGCCTCAGCTCTTGGTCTTCAAGTTCGTCGTCATCAATCATCAGACTCTCTATGACTGATTTCTCATCTTTACTACTCTTGTATGTACTTTTCACAAGAGAATAGTGTTTTGATTCACGGCCGACACTATTTATCCGGGTATTAACGTTCATTTTTACACTTTCTTCGAGCTCATCAATCCACTCAAGCACTCCTTCGTCCGCGGGATCCTCAATTGACGGATAATTTGTTATCTCAGTGTCACTAAACGAGAAAACTGACTTGGGTTTAACTTTGTGTGGATCCCAAAAGTTCATTTTAATCCACTTGGACACTTTGTCCATTGCGTCGCATTCAAATTTGAATTTCAGCCTCAGATCTTCGCGCTCTTCTTTACCGGCTTTGATCTTTTGCTCCCTCGGAAATCGCGCGAGATCAAAAGACCCAATAGGCAATCGTTCTATTTCCTTGGAGTTCTGATTCTCATCCAACATCTTCTGGATTTTATTTTTCAATTCCATCAACTCGCTCTTGATTTCAATTTTTCTTTCCCTGCACTCCAGCTCCTCTTTTAATTTTTCCCGCTCACTGTTCCACTCTTCCCAGGTCTGATTACTGTCCACAGGAATTTTTATGCCCTCTTGCGACAGCAGTTGATATATCCCAGGATTCAAAGAAAAATAATCATCAAAATTTGTATTATTTTTAGTTTTATAACTCGAAGTAACGGGAGATTTTAAACATACCAGAGAACCATCACGTCCTAAGGCAATTACCGAGTCCACAGAGACGCTACAAATTGCTCTAGACACTCCCAGATCCTTTCTGTGGTGTGACAATAAAATAATATACTTGGAATAATCTTGTTCACTAAAAATAGTTATCATCCCATCAGAGCCAGCTGCAGTTACACAAAAACGATTGCCGTCTAGTTTTAAGTGTCTCAGCTGATGCTCCGTCACCAAAAAATCAACTAAACACAGTCTGGACCCTTCCAACCTAAATACATTTATTTCCCGTGATAAATACGGAGTAGCTATCAGCTTCAACTCGTTGCCAACAAAATTCAAAGCCTGGTAGGACTTTGGCAGCTCAATTAATTCCTCGAAGCCTCCGGGGACTCTGTGGATCATCAGACAGTGTCCTGTCTCAGCTTGGGAGGAGGTCAGGATCAGAGCAATTATTTTGATGTCTCCAGTGACCTTATCGGCAAAGCAGTTGATGTCTATGACTCGTTGGTTTATTTTTAAACAGGCGACATTCGACGGATTCTCACCAATGGAGACGCAGAAGCAGTTACCGGAGGCTTCAGCAGCCACGACATGTCTTCCGCAGGCGGAAAATTTGATCAAGTCTAGGCGCTGTCTCTGCAGATGGTACTTGAATAGCAAAGAAGGACGGTCGGGAATAGGGACAGCAACGAGAACAAGTTCTCCAGCGTCAGAAGTCATGGCTACGAGCGGAAAATCTGGGTGGGACTTGAGATTAGTAACGAGGCCGCTTATTTCTAGAGTAAGGCTGCCTACTGCACTGCCGTCTGTCAAACTAATGATTGATAGGCGATTATTGTCAATGAGAGCTGCGTGGTGACCCCACGGATAAATCAAGTCGACGAACTGATAAATTCCGCCGTAGTATAATTTTACATGAGTCGTTAACTCTTTGTCATTCAAATCCAATTGCATCAAGTAGCCTTCGGTGGTGAAATAAAATAATTTTTGACTGTCAGCTGGGTGGGAAAGAAGGATGTGGGGTTTCAAGTTGGACTTGAGGTACTGCTGCCGCTGCCAAACGTTCTGCTGATTTTTTTTGTATAATCTCATTTGGCAGAAGGTCGTTTTGAGCATAAGTCCGCCTTGAAACCAGCAGACGGAGGGAACTTCGTACACTGAACAGATTCCGCAGTGTTGGGAGAGTACGACACGATTTATTCCTGCTTTGTTGGAGATGTAGACATGTCCGTGTCTGTCTACGATTGCCAGCTCAGCATCTGGTGACCAGTCGACGTAAACTGGGACAGTTTTACTAGGCAGGATTACTTCTTCTTCGGTCATTACTATTTTTGAACCAGATATCAGTTTCCACACGAATAATTTCCCAGAGTCTCCTAATTGGGCTATGGAAATTGATGGAGATTCAGAAACTCGTATCATCTGGCTCTTGAAGTCCCTGATCGGAGTTTCAGTTTCGTATAATTTTTCTCCGGTTCTCCAGGCCCAGATGACCAGCGAATAAGTGGGGGAAGATGTTAGAGATACTAAATAATCTGCAGCAAATGCAGTTGATAGATAAGCAAGCTCTGTACCTTCTTGGCACTTGGCCAACAACTTCATCTCTGGATACTTGTAGACAAGTATTCTAGGCCTCGAGCATCTCTCGGCGAATGCCAGTATCTGAAGAGAAACTTTTCCGGCGATAGAACAAACCCCATCGGCCTCTGAGCACAAATAAACGGTCTCTCGGTTCCTCTCAACGTCATAGAAGACCAGGTGAACCCCCGAGCACCAGACGAGGACTTGTGTATCGACCCAAACGGCTTGAGAAATCTCTCCACCTCGTATCCAAGCAGATGTCCAGTCTCCATGTCTAGTCTCAGTCATTATAAGTTAAATTTATAAATAAAGAATATTAAAAAAAAGGCCACGTGGCCAACTTCACATTATTTAAAAACTGACACTTGAAGGTTGGAGACGAAGACTAATGATGGATACGCGGTTACAGTTGGTCCCAGTGAGTATTTAAGAGACAGGGCGCCAGAGAGTGGGCAGTGGGTAGTGGAGGATCTGAGAGCTGAGACAAAGCCGATTGGGTTCGCTCTCAAAGTCTATCTTCTTGATGGCGGCTCATGGGGACCCCCAGTAGAGCCCCGTGATGAGGTCAACCAGCAGGGGGTAGTCGTGTGGTGAGAGGCCCGATCAAAAAACACCACGTTATCTTTACGCGTGATACAAACCGGCAAGTGGTTGACTGCTCACCTATAACCTATCTTTTCTTCTTCTCCTCGATCTTCACCGTCTCTTCCATCTTGGTCTTGGTCTTGGTCTTGGTCTGGTTCCTCTTCGTGTCGTGGTCCTCTTAGGCTCGGCATTATCAACGGACATCGATAAAGTAACGCCCGCTGTGAGATGAATATTTGCAGTGAGACACGTGGATTGCGCTGAATTTATGATTGTGTGTATACGTTGTTATTATTGATTCACAGAAAATTAATTGAGCCATTTATAGTATTGCAGCAACATATTATAATCATCATCGTCTTCTTGTACGCGTTGTTTTTGTTCTTGTTCTGGTTCTTCATATTCATTTAATACTTCTTAAAAGTATTAAACTCTCAAGTTATACTTTTATTTGATAAGTTTTTTACTCTTATTTAGCTGTCCATAGTCGTTGGATTCCACGAGTGTGGGAATCAGCTTGAAAGACGCGACGTGGTAGCATTTAATCAGAGCTTACCAAGAGTATAGAGGTATATGGTTCGGTTAGTTTTTTCAGCGAGAGAAGTTGCTTGGAAATTGGCGCCAAATTAGTAAGGAGACGAGCGAACAGAGTGAGGGAGCGAGTATAAATGAGAGAGAAAAAGTAAAAGAGAGGCGAGGCATCGCGCGTTCTCCGCCTTGGGCTGCGTGACGCGAGACATTAAAAGTAACCTCTGCTCTCTTCATGGCGCCCCCCTTGATTCTCTTCCCTACATCCTCTTAGTCTTGGTCTTGGTCTTGGTCTTGGTCTTGTTCTTGTTGTTGGCCGCATCCCAATCCTTCATTGCCGAGAACCGCGACCGACATCGCTGGCTTAGAACCCAGCAAAAGAAACAAGAGCAGCCTCCTCTTTCTACCATCAGTAATCACGATATCCGCAGCAAAGAGTAAAATAAAAGCACAATAATCACAGCATCGTGTATGCAATTACCCTGTGTGTCTTCTAACTCGATTTATAACCGGGCCAATGAGGTGTCTCTGGTTTATAGAAATTTAATCACAGATACCAATCAGCCAATCATTATTTATGAATGAATCAATGAAAGAATCAAGTGTATCAAGAGCTGAATCATCTGCCGGTGAAAGTGTGCAGCCGCGTTCCTGTTGGTGTTGATGTTGATGTTGATGTTGCTGTTGCTGTTGTTTGGTATCGGGCTCAACTGGCAATAAAAAAAAAGATAAAATAAATAAAATACTATTTCATTCCTTGCTCTACGTCATGGTTCTCACAAGAAATAGTTGCCCAGCACGCCAGCAGTAGGAGCAATAGCAGCAGCTGCATTTTCGAACGTTGCATGTGTCCTGAATTGCCCGGAGATTATAGATGCGTCCCGGCGATCACAGACAAACGTTTATATCTCGCTAAACGCCAAATTACTCTCGGGCTTTGGCTGATGGTCTACATAGTACCCGAGTCCAGGCCTCAAGAAACGCTATAAAAAATAATAACACGCTACGGTCTCGAGTCTTGCAGCCGTAGATATGTATGGGATAGCTGCAGCTATCGTCTTATTATATAAGCGTCTCTTCTCTATATTGCTTGTATTTAGGAAAAGAAAGCAGAAGCTCCAATCACCACCACCGCCACCAGCTCTCAAATAAAACGGGATCGAGCACCAGCTGTCCGCTGAAATCGTTCACTCAAAATTGTCTTATTCTAAATCTGTTGCTAGGAAATAGCAATAGCCCACGAGTTTCCACGAATTTCATTAAATCTCTCACGTGAGTAGTCGTGAGGAAGGTCATTGCCGACAGTCTAGCATCACATCAATAGCATTCAGTTCGCATGGGAACTAAACGAGCCCATTTACTAGGGGATAAATTCCATTTATCAATATATATATATATATATACAACAATAGTCATTAATAACAGCCTAATGAGGATTAACCCCTGGTTGATGAGCGCATGATGAAAGTGTCCATCACTTTCATTTATTTATTATCTTTTTATGTTTTATTGTCTGAGACGTTGCAATTGTTGCTGTTGTTCTTGTAGTAATTATTATTGTTGTTGTTGTAAGTGTAAATAAAAGTGCAGCACAGGCTCGATTTCACGGGAACAAATGGGGGAGAAAGAGACAGAGGAGAGACAGACCGGCAAATCGCGTGGACTATAATTAAATGAGAACCTCTGGTTACGAACGCAGGAACGCCCACGCCATGCATCAAGCATCATGACGTAGATAGGTAACGCTGGCTGCAGATGGAGAAGAAGATGGTCCTCGGAGATATACCCATTCCCGGTTCCAAGCCTTACTTAGGGTCAGCTATCTCGCGCGACCCATCTCCGCCTATCCAATCACACACTCACACACTCAGACTCCACACTTACGTGCACTTAAACTCGTACTCACACGTGTCTTTTTAACGTGTCTTGTGTTCTGTGTGCATATAATGCACCCCGCGCGTTATATGGCACGCAAGCGATAATGCAGTGTCCCAATTATCCTCCAACACGACAGCCCATACCGTGAGAGTACTTTTTCAGCTCCTCCCAACTCCCTCCTTAACATTTTCACGTCTTGTCACTTGCTGTACACTGTACACTTACATACTACTCATATCATGTACTGCCTTCTACGCTCTACGCTTATATATTTTTTAATGCAACTGGACACCCGTGACCTTATGACGACAATTAACGTACACGCGATATTAAATTTCTCATATAATAAATATTATTTTAATACACTTAGTATACATATATATTTGTATATTATTATTTATATTTTATGAAAATTATCGTGTCTTTTGATTGCAGTGCAATACTCTGGTATCTTGATGACGGTGAGAACACATCGACGTCGACGTCAATTTTAATGCTAATGTTGATGCACTTTTACGACGGGTTTAATTATAAATAAAAGTTTGAGTTAAACTTTAAATTTATATGCCGGATAATTTTGTTAAGAGTTTGTCGCGACGCCATCCAATTATCCTGACTCGCGATGGTGGAAAACCACGCCTTTGTCCCCGCGGTCGGCCAATCCACGCTGTCGCGCGTTTGTCCCCCCGGCCAGAACGACATTCCAAGTTGGATCTCGATACCTCTCACTCCCTCGTACTCACTCCCTGCTAGAGAGCTCTCGAGGCTGGATCTCGATGAGAACGGAATGAGAGATAGCTGAGGAAATGTCATCATCCGATTTTTTTACCCTCTTATATTTTTTTTATTTATATTTATTATTATTATTATTATTATTAAATAATTAACTTTACGTTAATTACATCATGCTCCGGAAATTGAGTTTCTTATCTGATTTATCCCATCAGAGATGCATGTTTTCGGCGGACAAAAAAGCTCATTGATCATTTAGGGACGTCGGGTCTTAAATCCTCATCTATACTAATCATCATCACAATCCGATTGTTATCTGCTTAAAAAGTGTTGTGTCTGACTCTTCTGCTTGATCTACTTGCCCGTCGAAATAATTTAAAATTTAAATTATTTTTTTTAAAACTAAACACCAGCGCAACTACAAAAACTCTACGTGATTAGAAATAATAATAATGAGAAGTTTTAGGGCAGGTGTGGCAGCAGGAAGTGAGTGGAAAAAATAAAAAAAGGGATTCAAACACCAGCCTTGAAGGGCGTAGAAGAGGGTGTAGTCGAGTGTCACCACGAGTTGGTTGGTGACACGTAATCGAGAGAAGGGATCGCGGACGGTGACAAACCGTGAGGACTCCCAGGGTGTTTCGACGAATCAGCAGCGTCTTCGTGGGAGGACAAGAGGACAAATCGAGGGCGCAAGCGCCCGCGAACTGGACACGCTGCGACACATCGATCCACTACGGGCTCTTTCTCCTCCACCTCAACCTCTTTCCTCTATTTTTTTATCTCGAAAAATTTCCATATTCCGCTTGCCGACATCTCAATTTACCTGTACTGTGCTGTGCCTCAACATTCGCTTTAGTTTTGGCATTTTGCTTTCCCTTTAGATTTACATTCACAATGAACCCAGTGGAAAAAATAATCAGAGTCGGTAATAAATCCAGACAGGAGTAATCCCGTTGACAAAGCTGTTATTAGAGTATTTATGAGTTAAAGATTGAGGACACGGGTGCTATTCTAGGTTCACACGCCCAGCTATCGATTGCCGGGCGAGAGAGACAGCCGCTGTAAGGAAGGAAGCGAGAGCGGGGAAAAGGTGGGCACGACATCAAGCTTGCTTGCGCGTCTCACGGAGGACAAGAGGGTGGTGATATATTGCCAGGAGTAACCTACCAGTCATCCCTCACCTCTCGTGCAGCCTTAGACCGACGGGCTCTCGAACCACCCCCGGTTTTTATCCCCAAGTGAAGGAGATCTATCTCCATAATAACCAACAGTTTCCCACACGTTTCATCAGAAACATCAGCATCATTCCGACATCCTTTCTTCCTTCCTTTCTCTCCTTTTACCAAAAATGACGTTAATATCCAGCTTTATGTCCACTTCCTCTAGTACTTTCCTTTCTCATACCGACCTTGCAAGGCTGGTTATTAAATTCCTCAGCTTCCTAGAATGCTGCTCCTCTCGTGCTACGCCACAACAGAGAAATCCACGGGTCAGAAGTACCAGCACCGGCAGCAGGCTCATCTCCACCTGGTTCTCACGCCACGGGATTCGTGCAGCACTAAGCCGTCTACTGCGACCACACACATCAGTTGGCTCTCTCGCTGTTTTACTTGCTTGTAAACATAAACATACACATCCACGTCCATATACATCCACAGAGGGTGCAATCTTCGCTGACAGGAGTCAGGGATTCAGCGTAATTTTTGCTGCTGCTGCTGCTGCTTCACTAAGACCGAGTGAGGATAGAAAAGAAGAAAGAAGAAGAAGAAGAAGAAGAACCGAACCAATGGCGTGTCACGGATATGGCGTGCCAAGTTGTAGCTTGGAGATTCCAGCAAAGCAGGAAAGATGTGTCCCTTAAGACCAAGGAGAAGATATGCCTCAGCAATGTTAGTAATATCTACATTTCGAATTTCACGCGAGCATCGGCAGCAGTACTACTGCGAATAAGGAGCTTCTTGACGTTCCCACGGATCGTATGGTTGATGATGCGTCTCCTATCTTCTCTTGTCTCCACACACCCCTTCCCACGCCCCATTTCACTCTCATTCTCATTCTTATCCTCTTTATCCTCCTCCTCCTCCTCCTCTTGTTTATGATGATTCTCGTCCATTCAGTCCCACGAAGACCCCCTCGAGTTCTACGAAATCCGCCACGTACTTGTTAAAAAAATTCTGCGGTTATTAAATAGCACGCTTTCATTTTTAACGATATTAACATACGTGGGTTGTTATTTTGTGTTACCCCAGGCCTCATCATCGTCGAACCGGGAATCAGCGTTAGCGCTAAAGCTTTTTGAATTTAAATTTACGGATGAAGATGAAAATAATGAAAATCCCGCAGCTGCTGCCACTGCCAGTTTTTGCCCGAGTTTTTGAAAATATAATTATTTTAAAATTATAATATATAATAGATATATACCGGCAAAAATAAAATGAGACGATATAGAGATAGCGACGTCGGTGAACAGATTAAGCTTAGGAACGAGAGATTTATGGAAGTACCAGAGTAACAAGCAACTTTTTCCGATCCTCGTCCAGGCCTTCAGTTAGGCTCGGGGGCGGGATTAGCATAAGACAGCAGCTGCAGAATTTTATATTAATCCAGCTAGGTGCCGACAGGTTTCTGTCCTGGTCATTAAACCCAAAACTTTATTATTCCCTGGTTATTTTTTATTTATTTTTTTAAACTATTTACATTTTATTTACTTTTTTCCCCGCGAGTCGAGATAAAGTTGATAGAGGAACTAAAGTGGAAGTAGGTGGTGGTGTCGGGTCACAAGGGCGAGGACCCAGGGACGAGGACGAGGACGAGACGAGTAAAGAGGTAGAGAAAGATCTGGACGGCGCTGCTGGAGACGTTCAATACTCTGTAGCAGCGACGCTGAGCCAACGCCATTGGCTACCATTTTCTCTCCAGTATATATGTACATCTGTAAATATATATGTACATATATATATGTATAATATAAATGTGTGCTGAGTCCTTGTATATATATAGAGTGGAGATACCGAGTTCCAACTCCTACTCAGTATACTCTACTTTGCTCTCTTGTACCTGAGCACTCTCTCGACGTTACTGCTCTTCAGGCCAGTCCTTACCCGCGCTGCATGTCGGGACAACCGAGAGCCTTCGCAACAAAACCATCCAGAGCAACCGTCTTTCTCATCCACTCGAACCCGGCAACTGCTCTCTCGTCTTCCCAGAGCTCCCGGAGAATACTCACCCTCGGCAAACTCTCCTCCACCCTTCACCCTTCACCCATTCCACGCGCTCCAACTCAACTTCTAACTCCCAACTCCTATGGACGCCGGAAGTTCCGGAGACTGCAGGTACGACTGCAGATCAAGCGTAATTGGACGACGAGCTTTACCCGTTAGGAGTTTCGGATGCCGGAAAAGCATGTAAAATACCCTTGTTGTTTGATCACAATGTATGAGAAATACAAGAGCGACCTAGAGATTTGAGAAACCATCAAACTCTTTCGCCTCTCTCTCTCTCCCGCTATCAAACGAGCTATCAACCTTCAACTCTGAATCAAATATCCGGCTCCTACAAATTTATGATGAAAACTATGAGATTTTAGTCAATATCAACTTACTAATCAATTTACTGTTATATGCAAACCTCATCAATACTTTTTCCTAAAGTTAACGGACCATTGACAATTTTCGGAGTTTCTTTTAATGCATAAATAACGAAAAAAAAATAAAAAGAAAAAAATGCGCATGTAGAAAATTAGAAAAACTACAAGTGCAATTTTTTAAAATATTTTTTTTTTTTAATTTACCGACTAAAAAAAAATCCAAAAGTTATAAGATGTCAGTTAACTTCAGGATCATTAAACTCAAATCTAAAAATGATCCTGAAGTTAGCAGACAATTCAAAATTTTTGGATTTTTTTTTTAAAATTAAATTTGAAGAAAAAAAAAAACTAAAAATATGCACATGTAGAAAATTTAAAAAACTACAGGTGCAATTTTTTCAAATATATTTTTTCTTCTGGTTTATCGTCTAAAAAAAAATCAAAAAATTATCAGACGTCTGCTAACTTCAGTATCATATCTAAAATGATACTAGTGAGCCGACGTCTAACAATTTTTAAATTCTTTTAAAAACGATAAATGTAAAAAAAAAAATATTTTAAAAAATTGCACTTATAGTTTTTTAAATTTTCTACATGTGCATTTTTTTATTTTTTTTTTTTTTTTAATTTAATAGCTGAAAAAAAATTTCAAAAATTTTTAATTGTCTGCTGACTGCAGGATCATGATCTGAAATACGACCCTGCTGTTTCTAATATTTAAAAATATCAAATTATCATATAAATATAATTCGAAGCATCGGGTGGACTGATTTGAGCGATGGTCATTATCTGGTGATCATCAAAACTCCGTGACAAAATCTTACTCGTTACCCTGCTGACCTGGACCTCGCTGGTAATTTTTATTTATCAAACTCCAGCATATTTATGTAGACCAAACTGTTACAAGTCATCGAGCATGAAGAATTTCGTGAAAGTAAATGCAGTCGCTCTTGACCATTACTTTAAATATCGACAAAATAAAAGCGTCAAAGCTGTCAGTGGCCTTCGGTGTCGACCTTCGTCACATCAAACAACAAACGTCAGCTTCGGCCTAAAAATTATCATCATTATTAATTATTGCTCACAATCACCTGATCCTATCACTGCCTCATTATCACATAAATAAAAAAAAAAAATAATTTACATACGTAATTTCTATAAAAATTTATTTTGTTGTTCAACAATTAAGATACTTTTCATATATATAATTCATAATTTGTAGATACTTATTAATAAATTATCAAAATAGACGTAACGAAAAATCGAGGCACTGTCGGATATCAAAATTTATATTTATATATTTATAAAAACTTATTCGTTACTATATTATACTACTGAATAATATTAATAAAATAATTTCAACGGTATTTAATAAGCGGATAATAAAAGCGATATAAAAAAAGGCTTAGTGGTGAGGTCGGAGAAAACGCACCAGAGTATCAATCTCACAGGATTGTTGAAAAGGAAGAACGAGTGTAAAAGCCATAGCCATGAGAAAGGGCGAGACTGCTTTTGCCTTTATCTTTATCTTTGATTTTGCTTCCCCCTCCCTTTGATTGTCGGCCCCGCGCACCGCGTCGCGCCTCGATTTATTACTCGATTATCGTGTACGATAATAATCGCATTGATTCCCACCAATGCCACAGTATGCTGCAGTTGTTATGCCAAATGCAGAAGTAATAGTAGCAAATAGTATAAACTAAGTAGTAGTAGTAGTAGTAGTAGTAGTAGTAGTAGTAGTAGAAGTAGTGGTAGCAGTGGCAAGGAACGAGTCATCGGTTTCTATTGCAGTCTCACACGCAACGTGTTAAGATTCAAAAGTTTCGCTTAGATCTCAACTCACGGCACGGCATTCAACAATTCTAATTTTTTATACAACTGAGACTATTATTATACCGAAGACGGGAGTTTACTCTTTCGCATCATCGACAACGCTAACGATCGCAACATCATCATTTTTATCATCTGTTTTGCTATTTTTATCAGCAGTACTGAGATTACTCGAGACTTTAGCAGTTTCGCTGGGTTGACTCGGCGCTGATTCACTTTTCCTGGGACTCTGAGATGAGTCGTCGATGGTGATGGGCTTGTCAGCGCAACCGGCTTGTGAAGCTGCTGGAAGAGTCGCTCTAGCGTTTACTTTAGAGAAAGCGGTGATGATGGAAGATGGAGATGGAGATGAAGATGAAGAAGAAGCCTTGGGAAACTGCTCGCCCCTTGCGACGGAAATCAGAGCCACCCTCTTTGGTGGTTTGTTCGTCGGAGGAGCAACCGAAGGCTTCGGACTCGGCACAGGCTTCGCAGACAGTTGCCTCTTCATCTCCTCCTGAGTTATTTTCTTGGTAAACTGGGTAATCAAGGGAGTACTCTTCTTCTCCTTCTCTTTGTCTTTATCTTTATCTTTATCTTTATCTTTATCCTTGTCCTTGTCCTTGTCCTTATCCTTCTCACGATCTAAATCCTTATCGATTTTATCAGACTGCTCGGCCGCTTCATTAACTTTCTTACGTTTGGGTGTCAAAATATACTTCCAGGTGTTCGGGATCGTCAATTCTTCAGTGAGATATTTTTTCCTCGTGTTTTCAGGAACGTACCAGCAAGTCTTCAAGTGCATCGGACCCTCTTCTGGGCAAGACATCCGTTTAGCCAACTCCCGGATCTTCTTGCCGACGGAGATTTTCGACAGACGTCGCTCATCGTTCGGATACTTTCGGTTCCAGTATGTGATAAATTCTTTTATCAAGAAAACGCGAGCGTTAACGTTCCCGTGTATAAGACGAATCAGGTCCGGCAGAGCGTCTTCCGGTACTGACGTCTTCTTGGCACCAGCTGAGCTGGACTTTTTATTTGACACCGACTCGTCGCAGTCATCAGACAGCTCTGCTTCTGCGGTGCTCTGTAAAATAACTGGAGTTTCCCGCACCCATATTTGCCGCGCAGTTAAAAAATTAACCAGCTTCGGTGGAGCTAAAATTTAAAATATTTTTATCAGTATTTCAATTCCTTCATTAAAAGTAAACCTCCAAAAATACTCACTGTTTTCAGGATAAGAATTAAGAGGACCCAGCCAAATACAACCAATGACTCGAGGTTTTATTTTAGAAGTTTTTTCACTCCTTTCTTCCTCGAATCGCTCACCGAGAATTTTTAGTTTAAATTTCTGTGACTCCTCAGACTAAATAAATTAAAATAAAATATAGTAATTTATTTAATTTTCTATAATTAATTAATTAATTAATTAAAATAATTTACCATGTGTTCTTCTTCTTCGCCGTCGGCTTTAGCTTCTTCGTCGGACAAGTATCCATGGGGTACCATAAACTCATTGTCGACATCGTACTCATTGTCATCAGGGTCTTCTTCCTTCTCGTCATCAGAACCGCGCAGCGATTCACCCGGTTCCTCTTCTTCCCATTCGTCATCCGAATCCACTTCATAATCGAAGCACTGCAATGAGACAAAAATCCATCAGTACGAGTGTCAGTAAGTAAAAAAAAAATGGAAAATCCAGGAGCGCAACTCACTCGCTCATTCAAAAAAAAAAATTAATAATAAATATGGCAGCTAAATTTTTTTGATGAATTGACAATTTTTTTTTCCAAATATTATTTTAAAAATGACAAATTGAACAAATTTGGACGAGTGTGAATGTTTTTTTAAGTGAATGAATCAGCTGGGACAGAGTGAGTATTAGTACGCAGAAAAAAAAATATTTCTTGACACAAAAAATTTTTTTCAAGACAAAAAATTTCTGATCCTGAAGTTAGCAGTCAATTAAAAATTTTCTGATTTTTTTTTTAACAAATAAATTACGAAAAAAAAAAATAAAATAAAAATATGCACATGTAGAAAATTAAAAAAGCTACAGGTGGAATTTTTTATAATTAATGATTTTTGAAAAATTCAAAAATTATTAGTCGGCAAACTTCAGTATCATAAAAATTTTTATGAGTGTGAATGTAGCAGACATCAGACAAATTTAAAATTGTAAATAAATAGAGTAAATAATTAAAAAAAAATATTTACAAAAAATGCACTCATTAATTTTTGAATTTCTTAAATACGTATTTTTTTTTAATTCCCAAAATTAATTGTTTACTCAATTTATTTAATTTTAAATTTGACTGATGTCTGCCACATTCACGCTCATAAATTTTTTGTCTTAATTTCACAATGAAAAATTTCAGCGCCAATAAATTTTTTTCTGTGTAAAAGGCATCTCATGCTCGCAATAGAGTTGCGGAAAAAAAATGTAAAATAAAAATAAAATATAATTATTCAATGTCAGTTTAAATATAGCGAGATTTAATTTAAATGAAATGTGGTGACAATGAATAAGCAGGACGTCGGTCACTATCAGGCACTTCCTCGAGTCGAGTGATATCACTCTCTCTCGAGCGGCTTACATTATTATGTGCACTATAGTCGAGACTAGAAACAAACTCTTTATAGTTAATTCCTCTATTCAATCATTAGTCACACAAGAGAACCCAAGAGTACGGGGTCGCGATCCGTCGGACCTCATCTGCATCGTTCCACTCTTTTATACTCGTCCGCGACTCACGATAATCCATTAACTATCCGCTAAATTAATGTGAGGTTCTACAAAAGTATAACAAGATCAATGAGATCTCCGATAAATTAGCGGCCAAAAAAATGATAACAACTATCACCTTGCTCGCGGAATCGTGTAGAAAAATTTTCAAGGGCCGCGTATCAGTTCAGTATCAGCCCGACAGGAAGAAAGATTTGATAAATATATAAAAAAATAATTAAACAAAACATTTAAGTGAGCGAGTGAACAAGCAAGTTCGCGGTGGGTCTCTGTCTCTCATGAATCAACGTCGATTTGATCAGTACGCGGGCATCAATTACGAAGATGCTCGCCGAGTTATTTATTTATTATCATCATCGGGCGCGAACCCCACAATCTTACCATCTTACGATCGATTGATTCGACGGACCCCCTGCGTCACGTTAACTCACTAAAATTTTTATACAATACCAGTGATATTATTTACTCGAGCAGCTCACGGCAGCGTAAGTATTTTATTTTATTTCATTTATTTAATTACTTGCTTGCTGTGGAACTTTAAATAAATCGTTGACGCATTAAACAGCCTACAGCTTTCCGGTACTCGAAAAATTTTATCTTATCGCTTCGTGACAGGATTCTTCCTCACTAGATGAGACTCTCTTCGCACTCTCTTTTATATTTAAATATCCGACTACCAGCATCTGGGCACAAGTGTCATACCCTTAGCACACACTTCCATATATATATTTATGAGTGTCTCTTCTCAACACATTAAACTCATCTGAAGCAAACCAGGATACTGATAAAAAATCGTGTTAAATCTAACGATTAAAGGTGATAAATTATTAACGACATGTGTAATACTCACACCACGACCGCTACTTATATTAATATGAGTAAACTATTTAGTACTGATACTAATACTAATGCTGGGTACACTGACTAGGAAGACGGGCCATGTGTAATGATCTGTTTTATGCCCAATCGAGATGATATATCGAGTTCCGCAGCGAGCACGCAAGATTACGCTCGGACTAATCGCCCAGAATTTATCCCCCAATCGCGATAAATCTCGAGTGCGTGTACTGGGGACGTCATTACTATTACGCTGCGGCGAGGCACAATCGACTAATGGATAATGCTCCCAGGGCTAATCCAGTTCCGCCTACCATTTATCTACTAAATAAACAACTTAAAAATCCCCATGTAAATTAAACCAACAACAACAACAACAACAGCGACGACGACGACGGTCTCGATATAAAAACCTGGCGGCTTTATCAGATATAAATCATTATTCATTTACTCCGGGCATGGCAAATAAAATAAACGAAACTGAATAAAAGTACGGGATTATAAATTCGATAGAATCAATCACACGTCTGATATTATTAATACCGGTGATTATATTTACTCAGATGCTTTTACTCGACGATGATTTGTCGTTTGGTAATAGAAAAATTATCAGGTTTGTTGTTGTTTTTTTTATGTGTAAGCGACTTGAGAGTTGGACTGTAATGTTTAATCAATCATGTCATATGTGAGATAGAAATACGATCGATCGATAATCGATTGCGTCTGGTTATGTGTGATGTTAATGTAAGTCGTTATTATAACGAGTTGAGTTTAGTTGTCTCGGTATGGATGATGATCATCATTATTGTTGTTATTATTGTTATTATGATGATGATGATGATGATGCGAGCAGCATGCGCGCGTGATAAAACCCCGAAGCGATTTAGAACTGCATATGCGGCATTGAACGCACGTGGATGCTGATACGTGCGTGAGGCAACATATATTTATATATTTAATAGAAAAGCGTCATCAATTGAGCACAAGCAAGATTAATTATTTATTGACTCATTTAATCTTTAGAATTATAGAAAAAATTATTCAAATGATTTAAACTTCCCGCGGAAATTTAAAATTTTTAAAATTAGGAAGTTGGTTTCGGTCCGATTTTAGAAAATCGAGTTCTCAGATCTCGATGTTTTGAGATCCTAGGAAAATTTTCTGACCATTTCCGGATGGACATCCGTCCGTATGTGAGCTCGAAGACCAATAGTAAAATTTTTGAGTTCCCTGAGCTCAAAAAATAGCGGGAAGTTTTGGAGTTGGCCCACAGGATCGACCGTTTTTCAAATTTTTCTATCAGATACCGATGCTCCAAAAAAACGTCTAATTTTTTGCAGTAACTCTCAGCGGTGACGTAACACAATGAAACAGGAGGGAGATTTGTAAATGGAAAATCCATCGCATGTTAACGCTGTTCCGATGGCGTACTTGGATAAGGAATGAGTGACTCTCGAGTTTAACGCGATCGGTTTCAATTTCACAAGCCTAATGTGTGTAAAATAAAATATCGTTACAATATATTTAACAGATAAATTAAAATCCCATGTGTGTGTTTCTCTTCATGATAATTTTCCATTTAATATACTTGTGTATATTTATTTATCAAAGTCTGTTTTATTTTAATTTTTTCTCCCTCTACCTCTAATTGTAGATAAAGAATAATTCAAAGTTGTAAATATCGTGCGGTTTGATAATTCGATTCTCTGGATCGTGATACTTGAACTTAACCGTTGTCTGTCTCTATACTCTGTTGTGCCGAATAATGCGGATGTTGAAGAGCACTCACGCAATTTCCGCGTGCTTAAATATCGCACAAATCTATTCCAATTATTTGGAGATGGTTAGTAGACATGCTGATGCTTTGCCAGCGATATTAATCCTACTCAACGCTCGGCACATTGTCCGAGGTCATGCTTTTATTTAACTCAATTCTTTACCGCCAATTCCCGTAATTTTCAAATCATTCCCGAAAATTGACGTTTTATTTACGGATCTCGAGCCATAAATAACTTAACAAATATTAAGTGCTGGTTGTCGCACAAAAAACAAATAAATTCGAGCCATGTGTTGCTCAATGTCGCATTTAATTGATCAGAAATAACTTATTGTGCCGTCCAGCCGCAACTTGTACCCAGATCCCGACAATGATCTAGGCGTCTGGATTGCGGAGCGTCGATCGATGGATCCCCGGGGAACCACCGGCGAGCCGTCACCGAGTGGCACAGAGCTCAGATATCAGAGCCTCGCGACGCCGTACCACTCTCGCACACGCTGTCCGATCAACCGAAAGCTAGTTATTATTTTGTCCCATATCTTGGTCTCTTATCAGAGTCCTCTTGTTCGACCATCCAGCACACAAATGTATTATCTCTGGTCTCTCTCCACTGGCCAGATCAACTAAAATAATTCTCGCACGCGTTGGCGTTTTAAATCCAAGTGGAGGGATCATTATCACCGACTCTTCGCACTCGCTCTTCACCTTCTTCTAAATGTCGCTACATGCTCTGGATCAGTTCCGGACAGTCATTCGTCCATAACGGTCTATCTTTTGACAACAACCAGTGACTATTCAATTAAATTTCCTTCAATAAATTAAACCACGAGCCAAATTACTCGTTAATTTGCTAAAATAATTATTTACTGTAATTAAAAAATTTAAATCATAGACCGCAGCTTAAAAATTAAACCGGTAGTTTAAAAAAAAATAATATAATTAAAAGTTGAGATGATTGAAGACGCGACAATGTTTGATGTGAGTACACGTGGCCGAAGGTCAAGGATTAATTACTATTCAGTCATATAAGTCATGTTGTAAATTATTGGTCAGTGGTCTTATCGACTGGTTAAATTATATAAACTATTTGTTAACGATTATAGTAGCCGCTGTAGTAATGAGAGTAGTAAAGCATTTGATAATTTAAATGATAATTAAAACTAAACGAAACGCGAGCATCCAGAGGTCATCTTCTTACAGATAGCGAGTACAAGTTAAGAAAGATTGTAACTAACACGAAACAATTTGCCATCGAGTGCATATAAATATATATTTATGAGTAGTCATAACGCGTCGCCGGGGGTTACAGGCTGAGTTAGTACCCGGGATGACTTGCCGGAAGACAGGGCATGAGTAGGATTTTAAAACTAGCGATATTAGATTGACTACATGAGCGTGATAGCTGATACGAGAGACAAACTCGTAGTTTTAGATAGATAGATAGTAAAAGTCGCGTGTGCGATGCTTTTGTTTAGCGTGCCTTGTCAACATGCCTGATTGAAACGTCCGGGAGAAATTGAAATTGCATTGGGGGAACCAGATAAGAATCTTTTAGGTGCGCCAGAGGTGTAATGCATGTGCGACGAGGACACGAGATATCATCAAACTGTACAGTCATTATTCATCCGCTGATTTATTTATTTGTCATTTTTTTATAGCCTCGACTTGTAGTCATCCTGCAAGATTGCTAATTTATTTATTTATTTTTTTATTTATTTTTCTTTTCAGAAAATGACAGATGAATTACTTTTCTCGGTGCTGGGGTTGAAGATGGATGAGACGGGAGAAATAGCGCCCACGACTCTGCCTTGCGACTACGAGATTCCTTGCAGTCTTGAGAACTCGGACTTCATGGACCTGAGCAGTTTTACCAGCCCGGCTGCTGATAGCTTGGAGTGTTACACGGACTTGAACTCTAGCTATCAGACAGAAGCCTGGAGTGATTACACGCCGACAAGTGTCTCCGAGGCGTCGCCGTGTCTGAGCGAGCTCAGCGAGTTGGACTGCGAGCTGGACTGGTGTCTAGACAAGACCTGGAACTCGGGGTTGCCTGAGAGAACTCCGATGTGCACGCCGGGGTGCGAGAGATTCCTTCACTTGCCGCCGCCGAAAGTCACCACCGAGTCGCCGGCGAGTTTACAACACGACGAGCCGCTGCTGGTGCTGGGAATTGATCTCAGATCACTGGAGAACAGCATGGATTTAAACAATAATCCGTTCGATGGCAACATGATGTACTCGACTTCAGCCAATGCAGCTTTGGCGACTCATGATTACACTAATCGTAGCATGGAGACCAATGACGATCGCTGTTTTCCTTGTACTTATCAAGGATGTTTGAAAGTAAGGACATAAAATTATTTTTAAATTTACCAGTGACCAGTGGAATTTACTAAATTTTTTTTTCAGGTTTACGCCAAAGCTTCACATCTGAAAGCGCACTTGAGACGTCACACAGGCGAGAAACCTTTCGCCTGCACTTGGGCAGGCTGCGGCTGGAGATTCAGTAGATCGGACGAGTTGGCCCGACACCGGAGATCTCATTCAGGGGTGAAACCTTACCCCTGCGAGATGTGTTCCAAGAGATTTGCGAGGAGCGACCACTTGGCTAAGCACCGCAAGGTCCATAGAAAAAACGCGTACACTTTTCCTGGCGGCAGAGGCTACCGAGGGAACAAGATCAACGTCCAAGTTTGATGAGTCAACTCCCAAGACGGCAGACGAGCCTCCTCAGTATACATTTAATTATTAATTAATGATAAGATACTATTTTTAAAACAATATATAATAATATTGTAGGCTTAATCTTTGACTAATTGCAACTAATCGACAGCTGATTGTTTTTGTATTTTAAATTCAGTTTTTAGTTATTAATTAATTTTAGTTATCGGCTGGAGAATTAATGGGTTTTATGACCCGAATTTTCGCCGGCGCACTTACTATTTTAATACTATTGTATACTTGTATTGATAATTATTATGTTTGGTAATTAATGTTGGTAAATAAATAAATACTTAATTTTACTCACCGAGTCTTTGGCGAATGGTCGCCGGGGAGTTACCGAGTTGCTTTTTTTTCTCCAAGTACCCCAATAAGGCGGCCGACGGTTTTCGCTGAAGAAAAGTAATTTTATCCGGTGCTTTTCGACCGGAGGAACTTCATCAATGCAATTTAAATTATCGTCATCTTCCTCTGTTTGAAAATAAGAAAATTATAAATATGAATGATTTAAAAAATATAATAAATTGAATACAACAAAATAAATACCAAGAATAGTGACATCATCTCTGGCTTCAAAGGGCCAAGTTTTACCGGATCTGCGTATTTTAGTTCTATCACTTTTTATTTCATGTAAATACAGTTTCTCTATCGTGGGATCCTCCAGTTTGTCAAAAAACGATTTCTCATCATCGGTCAGAGTCCTCCGAGAAATAGGAGCGACTTTCATGTAAGCTTTCACTTCAAAAGGCTCAAAATTACAAGCGCCGACATCAGTTTCCTCGACTGTGGACTTCGCCTCCTGTTTCTTGGCAACGAAAAAGCTGGCGAACGTCGACGCAGCTTTTTGTTTCTTGCGCTCAGCTTCCAACTTCTCTTCCTCCTTCTTACGTTTCTCCTCTTCCTTAGCTTCCTCCCGCTTGCGCTTGTCCTCCTCCTTGGCTTTTTCCTTCCGTTCCTTTTCTTTCTGCTTCTGCTCGATCTCCATCTGCTTCTTCAACTCCTTCTGCTCTTTCTCCTTCCTCTTCAACTCTTTCTCAGCTTCTTTCTTCTCACGCCTCAGCATTCTCGCCTCATTCCTCTCTTTCTTTTTCTCAGCTTTCAACTTTTCTCTCTCCTCGCGCTTCTTTTCGCTCTCCATTTTTCTGAACAACTGCTTCGGGGTCAAAGCCTTGCGTTTTTTGGCCAATTGCTCAGTAGATTTATTCGTCGGCGTCCTGTTGCCTTTTTCCGAGTCCTTCTTATCGTCTTCATCATCCGATTTCTTATCATCATCTGATTTCTTGTCATCCTCATCCTCGGAGGTCGTTGTCTCCGACTCGGTATCACTGTTATCCAGAGTATCAATCGATTTATCATCAGCTTCTTTGTCTTTATTTGAACACGAACCCGGTTCATCATCAGCTGTCGAGATGTCCATCACATCAGCACTCGAATCCTCTTCCTTCGCTTCCTTCTCCTCTTCCGCTGGCAATTCCACTCCAACTTCATCAGCTGATTCATTATCACCAGTGTCTTTATCTTTCACGGCATCATCGCACCTATTGAGCACAACGACAGCTTCTGGATCCAGTCTTACCCGTTTTTCAGGTTTATCAGACTCTGCACTGTCTTTGGAAGTAACTTCTGATGATTTCTGTAGATACTTCAGCAAAGTGTTTGGTTTCATGACACCTCTGTCATCGTCACCGCGTTTTTTAGGATTGATAACGGTGTCAGTATCATCAAGATCATCAAGATCAATAACTTCGGCAGTGTCATTGTGTTTATTATTCTTGTCATCAGTTTCAAAGTCACTGACCTTTGATACCGTGTTTTCTTTTCTTGCTATTTTTGGCCCTTTGTCAGATTTGCAGTTACTGGGTGATGGTGATGACAATTTACGCTTTTTATTGTTTGATTTAAAACTGTTTGGAGTATCCGGTGAGGACAATATTTGAAATGGTAACCGTGCTATTAAAAAAAATAATAATTATAATTATTATATTAATTAATTAATAAATAAAACAGGTGTCATAAATAATAACAATTATTTTAATTACCTTGGACTAATTTTTTCGGCTTCGGAGGAATTACTTTAGTGACAGTACAGACTTCAGATATTTCTTTAGTGTCATCCATCTTCATATAAATTTATGGAGCTGGAAATTTCGGAATACCAGAGGATTAAAAAAAATAAAACAGCAAAGCCAGAGCATAACCTCTTAGTTGCTGGAGAATTTTATATGGATACTTACCTTTGATGCCAGTAATTGTCTTACGAATTAATAACAGTATCACATAACATTTAGTTAAAATAATAAATAAGTTATTTTTGTTAAAAATAATATTTAATTGATATCATGATTAATAGCCGATTGACAGAGTAATTAAATTCGCGAACACTCGGTCTTTGTAATAAAATCCGCGGGAAAATTACCTGGAGTGGGGGAAATTATTTTTATTCCACGGAGTTTGGTTTTTTAGGCAGGGTAGTCTGTGACATGATTTTGTTCTCAAAGAGGCTTCACTAGGTGGAAATACTGACAAATTCTTCAACTGTCTCTCTCTTACCGACTTTATTCTTAAATTTGCATTCAAATTTTAAAAATTTTAACTTTTACCTGATTTGAAATTTAAAATTTTTTGATGGAATATTTTCTGTCCGTGTGTCCGTATTACCCCTTGGTAAGTTAAAAAAAAAATTTAGTCTGTTTCTTCACTTGTAATTTTAATTTATGGAGAAAATAAAATGGCGGCAGAATATGATAGAAAAATATTTGAAATATTAAATAAAAAAAAAAACACTTGAGTGTTTAAACAAACCTTGGCGGGGAAATAATGTGCAGAAGGGTGTCCTAATACACTTGGAGATTTGAATTAAATTGCTCCGAGTGTATTGCAGCTAAAAAACGTCACTTAACTGCTATTTCCCCACCAGACGATGCCAGATGATTTTGCTCAGGAACTTGGAAGTTGTCAGCATCAGCATCAGCAACACTTTACACTAGCACTGAACACTTAACACTTTACACTAACACTCAACACTTAACTACACCATAATAGTCACTTTGTACAATTTAAATAAATTTTACAATCACTGCACAATTTTACACAACTTGACTGCAATATTGAGTTTCAATTCAAACGTAAAGAAGGATCTGGACTACTACTGACGTCGATGATACTGACTGCCGCTATCGAACCGTCAGTTGATTACAACGCAATCGATTTTGCGATTCATTCGACCGCCCCACTCTAGCAAAAATTTGAACGTTAAAGCGACGCGCAGTAGCGCCAACGGCGCGAAATTTCAAAATTGAAATTTAATAATTGTATTAAAATTTATTTATGTCAATAATTATATTAATTTGACTAAAAAATATGGTCTACATTTTTATTTTTTTCATCAATAGTTTGTTAATTATTCTCACTACTTGCGCGGTAAATTTAAATATTCGAAAAATAAATTATTAGAAATTGGAGAAAAATTAAAATTCGTAAGTCAAAGTAAAATGGCGGCAGAATATGATAGAAAAATATTTTTAAAAAAACACGCAAATGTTTGAACAAACCTTGGCGGGGAAATAATGTGCAGAAGGGTGTCCTCCCAAGTGGCCAAATGTTAACTTTTTCGTATCGAAAAAGTTAACAAAAAAAATGTTAACATTTATATTGAGATGTAAAAAGGCAAATTTTTATCAACAAATATCACTACTAATGTCCAGCAAAATGTTAACTTTTTTCTGTCTCAAAAAGATAACTTTTTGGTAACAAATTGTTAACTATTTATTGACATTTTCATAACTTAATGTTGACATTTTTCAACTTTTTGTTAACAAATCACAATGTGTTTTTGGTTACCAAAAACATAACAAATTGTTAACTTTTTATTGGTAACAAGTTGATGGAAAAAAGTTGACTTTAATTTAACAAATCAGTCTTATTTTAGTTGATTTAATGTTAACAATTTTAAGGATCATTAGAGGTTAGGGGTAGTATAAACCGCGGGAAATTTGAAAATTTACAAATAAACAAACATAAATTCTAAAAATATTCTATCATGAAATGAAATATTTATTTTTTCTTGTTTATATACATATATTAAACAAGAAAAAATAAATATTTCATTTCATGATAGAATATTTTTAGAATTGTGTTTATATTTATTTGTAAATTGTAATCACTCGCAGTTTATTGTGACAAATATACAATTTTTTATAATTGGAATGCTTAAATTTATTAACAATTTCTTTACAACATTCATAGGTTTTATATTAATAACAATAATAGTAATAATAATTGTGAGCTTAATATCAAGACTAGTTGTTGTGACTAGCGCACTGGTGACACTAACTTATAGTTTTATTTTTATCTGATAAGCTTACTTTTATGTTTTGAGATCATTAATTTAGGCTTAGAGAACAGAAAACTCTTTATACTATTAAAAAAAAGTTTTTTGAAAACAACTTGTAAATATAAAGATCGTAACTACAAATTATTTGGCAACTTTTTGCTTTTTGACAGAACCATTTGTAGGATCGGTATTCTTATTGGCTCGGTCACTACCGCGTTGAAACCAGGCTTTCATTTGATGTTCAACATCAGGTTTTGTAACGTTCAAAGTGCTTAATAAAATTTCTAAAAAAGAAAAAAAACGAAGAAAAATTAATGAACATAATAATTTAAATACAGCATTTATTTATAGCTTGTTTGGTTGTAAATTATTTTACTTTGACAGTAGAAAGATCAATCAAAGGCTTCAAAAAGCAAGTTATTGCTAGAACTTGAAGAGTAGATACCTTGCTTAAAAAATCTCATAGAATCCAATAGATTCTCATGAATTCCTAGAGAGATTTTATAAGAATAAATTTGTTCTATGAGAAGTGCTATAGTTAAGTATAGGGCCTTATACTTACAGCTATGAGAATCTATCGGATTTTTTAAGCAGGATAGTTAATCTTACAATATTATTTATCGCTCTATTACCACTAATAATTTCTACGAAGAAACATGCTGAGATTTTAATCTCACTGTGTAATCCGGACCATGTCACTTGTTTTGCCAACTCATCAGAAATGAATGATTCCAATGCAAAACGAGTGGCTTTTTGTACATTGCGACCACCAGCTTTCCGTATCATGTCTTTCTGTAATATTTTTATGATAGTTATTCAAAAATTATGAAATATCAACAGCTAATTAGTACTTACAAATTCATTTTGCATAGAAACATTGTTCTTGAGACTATGATTGAAGTTTGCGTAAAAGTTCGTCAGTCGCTTCACGTGTGATTTTATGTTTAACATGCCACTCTTTTATGAACTCAGTAAGAATCGAATCATTATCACCACTAGCAACTTGATTGTTCACATGGAAATTAAGTAACTAATACTCTGATCGGGTTACTGGTTGATCAAAAAAGTTAAGCCCATCAATCAATGGCAAAGGCTCATCATTAGCTTGATCGACAGCTCCTGAAAAACGGCTAGGATCATCTGAAACGTCTGAATCGCGGCTACTGTTATCGTCGTCATGGTCGTTGTCGTTATTGTTATTGTTGTAAATATTAATGTTAGTGTTATTATTATTATTATTATTTAAGTTAGATAACAAATATTCCAGTGCAAGTATTTGTTGCGTACGTCGTTTTAGTTGTCGTGGTCCAAGCAAATCAAGCGGTTTTCGTATCCGCTGTCGAAAATTTTCCATACTTATATATAAAATTTTACCTTTTATGAACCGTTGAGTATTGTTAATCAATAGCTATAAATTATATTATAAATTATTTCACAGTAATTAAAAGACAAAATAATATTAGGTTATGTTGTTCACATCACACTCGAGCGTTTATATATATATATATATATCCGAAATGGCGGCTTGTACAGCGTTTACCGCCTTTTTTGTGGTTGAAAACATCTAAATGTCAACAAATTGATAACAAAATGAAATACTATAATATTAGCAAAATGTTAACCCAAAATTGTTAGTAAAATGTTAACAATAAAATGCTATCTTTTGAATAATACTAAAAAGTCAACATATATGTAACATTTTAGCGATGATAAATTATCAACATTAAATTGGTAACTTTTATTTATCTCTAAAAAGTCACCATTTATAACTACATTTTATGGTAACATTTTGCTAACATTTTCATATTATATTTTGTTAACATTTTTATGTTAACTTTAAGACAACTTTTAAAAGTTATCTTTTTCAAAAGTACTTTTTGTTACCATTTTGATAACATTTAGAAATAGCAAAAAGTTGACTTGGAATAGATAACTAAAAGCCAACAAAAAGCTGAGCTGGCCACTTGGGCTAATACACTTGGAGATTTAATTTAAATTGCTCTAAGTGTATTTCAGCTAAAAAACGTCACTTGACTGCTATTTCCCACCAGATGATGCCAGATGATTTATGATACTGAAGTTAGCAAACGTCAAATAATTTTTGGAATTTAAAAAAAATGATAAATTATAAAAAAAAAAATATTTTGAAAAATTGCACTTGTAGATTTTTTTATTTTCTACATGTGCATTTTTTTTTTTTTTTTTTTTTTTTTGCAATTGATTTGGTGAAAAAAAAATCCAAAAATTGTTGATTGTCTGCTAACTTCTCGATCATGATGATTTTGCTCAGGAGCTAGGAAGTTATCAGCATCGGTCATCAGCAACACTTTACACTAGCACTCGACACTTAACTACACCATAGACACTTGCACAATTTAAATAAATTTTACAATCACTGCACAATTTTACACAACTCAACTGCAATACTGTGTTTCAATTCGAACGTTAAGAAGTTATGATAATATGATCCTGAAGTTAGCAGACAAAAATTTTAGGATTTCAATTTGAATGATCAAATTTGAAGAAAAAAAGAAACTGAAAAAATGCACATGTAGAAAATTAAAAAGACTAGAAGTGCAATTTTTTTTAAATATTTTTTTTTATAATTTATCGTTTTTCAAAAAATCCAAAAATTATTAGACGTCGACTAACTTCAGTATCATTATGATCATACTAATTTTACTATAGAGTTCTAGTTTATTGACTGAAGTTATCTCTCCCTTTTTTTTTTCGGGCATTTTATAACTTTGACGAATCGTCACTTGTTCCGTGAAAAGAATCGATATTCAAATAGTCGAATCGCTCAAATGAATAGATCGATTCTTCACAGAATCGATCTTTAACCGTACATCCTAGTTGACACGACAAGCGAGTGCTTGTATTGGTGCTGGTGTTGGTGAGCAGACAAGTAAGACTGAGACAGACCTCTAGCTCCAGAAGATAGTGATGTGGAACAATGTGGTGTAGCAACATAACTGTAGTGAAAACTAGTCGTAAAAAAAATAACAACATGATAAATAATAAATTAATATATAAATTAGTGCCGAAATTTTTATTTATCACAATTATTTTTCATGCAATATCTCCATCTACGTCTGTAATATCAAACAAACGGCTGTGCTACGACCCTGAGTGCTCTGGTAATGCAAGAAGCCGTACTTTAATCTCTGTTAAAATTTAAATTTAAATATTTCTTTTTTTTACTCAACAATTTTTTATTTCAGTGCCAATTTCCTTGGGCAAGACGGTGGTGGTCTACAACTCCAATGACCCCGATATTTTATCCTTCGGTCCCAATGAAGATGTCACAGTATTCAGTAAAAGTGCTGGTACCCGTCAAGATTTATGGGGTGTCCAAGTAATTACTTTATTTTCTTTAATTTAATTAATTTATGTTTTATATATATTTTATATGTATTTTTAAATCAATAGATTAATGGACGTAGAGGATACGCTCCGACGAAATTCATAAAAGAAAAAAAAATACTTAAGAAAGATTTGGAACATGAAGTGCCTACGGGAGTATCTCTGCCGGAAGTTAAATCATCAGGACATCAAGGAAATGGAGATGTGATTAAGGACTCGGTGATAAATAGTAATCCTAACCAAGAGATACGTGATTCTGCTGAGTCAATGTCGCCGGTCATTGATAAAGTCTCGCCGTCTTTTGAAGTTATTGATGGGACGACATTTAATTTCCAAGATGACAGATCAGCTGAGAGCTTTGCTACGAAAATTATTGAGTCTGCGGATAAGGAACAGCCTGTACTGACAGTTCATCCCAATTTGATGACCACGCAAGTCGGTTTGGACGACAGGTTGACTTTGGAGACCGCGGTGCGGGAAAGCGGCCAAGAGAAGGGGAAAATTATAAATGACAACCAGAATGATAGGGAAGAAAAAGCAGATAATGTTGAGAATAATTTAAATACGAGGGGCGATAGACCGCATGTGGAAAATAACCCGGGAAATTTTGAAAAGAAAGAACCTGTGGTTCAGAATAATGGAGATGCTAGAGATGGAAACAGGATGGAGAATAATAATGGAGACAACAAAGCAGGAGAATCTAAAGCTCAGGAAAATATCAGCAAAGATTTAGCTACTGATGAACCACGAGCTGAACGAAAGCATGTTGAGGAAAAAAATGGTGGTAGGGAACAAGTTGGAGTGTCTACTGATGAAGCTACGAATGGAGAGGACAAGAAAAGTGAACCTGCGGATACTTTAACTCAAGTTTTTAATAAAGTTTCGTCCTTGTTTGAGAGTTTTACTGAGTCTTCGGACTCGGTGCCGGAAGAAATACCTCCGACTGTTGCACCAAAGACTTTTGGTTCTGTTTCTGCAGCAGAACAAGCTGTTACTGAAAAAATGGATAATGTTGAAGCTCCGTCGACCCCTCAAGGACTTTCGGTAGGACCTGAACATCAGTCAGGTGCTCGAAACAGTCGGACGGAGTTGAATAATTTTTTTGGAAATAAAGAAAACCGGGTGGAGGCAAATATTCAAGTGGAGAAACGGGAAAATAATGCAGAGATGAATGGAAATTCTGGAAATAAAGAAAGCAAAGAGTTGAATAATCAATTGAGAAATGAACAAAATAAAGTAGAGCCGAATAATGTTCCAGCAAATCAAGAAAATCGGGTGGAGATGAATAATAATTCTAGAAATGAAGAAAATAAAGAAGTAAATAATAATTTTAGAAAGGAGAACAATCAAGTAGAGTCGAATAATGGACCGAAAAATCAAGAAAATCGGGTGGAGATGAATAATAATTCTAGAAATGAAGAAAATAAAGAAGTAAATAATAATTTTAGAAAGGAGAACAATCAAGTAGAGTCGAATAATGGACCGAAAAATCAAGAAAATCGGGTGGAGATGAATAATAATTCTAGAAATGAAGAAAATAAAGAAGTGAATAATAATTTTATCAAGGAAAACAATCAAGTAGAATCAAATAATGGACCGAAAAATCAAGAAAATCGGGTAGAGATGAACAGCAATTTTAGAACTGAAGCAAATAAAGAGATAAATAATAATTTTATCAAGGAAAAAAATCAATTAGACTTGAATAATGTTCCAAGAAATGAAGAAAATCGGGTGGAGATGAATAATGACTCTAGAAAGGAAGAAAATAAAGACTTGAATAAAAATTTCCGAAGTGAAACAAATCAAGACTCGAATAATCTTTCAAGAAATCCAGACAACCGGGTAGAGATGACAAATAATTCTGGGAATGGAGAGAGTAGACAGATGATTAATAATTTTGGAAATGAAAAAAATAAAGTAGAGTCGAATACTGTTGCGAAGAATCAAGAAAACCGGGTAGAGATAAATAATCATTCTAGAAATGAAGAAAGTAAAGAGACAAATAACAATCTCGGAAATGAAAAAATTGTTGAATCAAATAATCTTCCAAGAAGTCAAGAAAATCGGGTAGAAATGAATCACAATAATTCCGGAAATGAAGAAAATAAAGAGCGGAATAATAATTTTGAGAATCAAGAAAATAGAGTAGAGTCTAATAATTTTTCAGGAAATAAAGAAAATTTAGTAGAATCAGAAGTTTCTCCCATGACTCAAGAATTTCCTACCACGACTTTTACGCCAGAGATTCCTGAAGAGAAAATTAATGAACCAGTAACTCCGGGACACCATAGTGATATTACATCGAACGATAATAAAAATAATGAGAACAGTCATGTCGAAAATATTAACAGCCCAGAAAATCTTAGTGATCATCAAGAATTAAATGGTCAGCCTGGCATCTCTAAACAGGATGAAATTACAGGCTCGAGCCCCGAATCAACAGTCGATCAGCCCTCGAGCTTCAATGGATTTCCGTCAAGCGAAAATTTGTTGAATGTTGAGAATGTTGAGATTCACTCTCCCACCGATCGTGAGTAGTCAGACATCTATTTTATTTTACTTTTCCCTGATAGTTAAGCTGAGAATTTTAATGACCCACTGCTGCAATTTGTCGCCAAGCTGAGCTAAAATTGGCACTTCCATAAGTTGACAACTGGACGTCAACTTGCTGAGAAAGTCGGCAAAAGTTGACGTTCTATTAGTCGCCTTAAATTTTCACAGAGTTGATGACAGGTTCCGGCAGTAGATTGCCGCCAAGTTTCTGGGAAAGTTGGTGTCAACTTGAAGTCAAGTTATAAAGGCCGAAGTTATCGTCAACTTGATCGCAGCATTGACACCAACTCTCTGACTATAAAGTTTTGCTATCAGGGTTACTTTCAATAAAAAATATTCACAAATAATTTTTATTTGCAACAGAATCTGCTGAAATCACAGAATCCGTAGAAAATAAGTCAGAAGAAATCGAATTTACGAAGGAAGTTTACGAGGAATTGATAACCACCACCAGTCCACCAGAAGAAATTCAAAATATTCCAGAATATACGAATCCCTCAATTGATTCAGAGGAAGAACAAGACGAAGAAGAAGAAATAGACACGGCAAATATTGAAGACTCGAAACCAGGTATTAAAAAATATACTAATTTATTTAAAATAAATATTTAATTTGAAATTTCGATTACAGACATGTCTTCAGATGTTTGCCATGTCGATGGAGATTGCGATCAACTTGAAAATCAAAATCTTTCTTCAGAAGTATTATCATTATCTCAGTCAACATTAATTTCTTTTCTGTTTATTATTCTAATTAATAATTTTATGTTCAGGATCCCGCCGAAGAATATTCGATACTCAGTTCCTTCGGAACTCAAAACTACTGGGAAACTTTATCCTATTTAGCTTTGACGGCCTTTACCACTTTGCTCTTTTCCCTCGGATACTTTTACATCGAAGTGAGTTAATTATTTATAATAATAAAAATAAAAATTTCTAATTTTACAAAAATTACAGAATTCCAGACGCGATGGACAATTGATTGCTAAAATAAATAAACTGGAAAAAGAATTATTGATATCCACAAAAGAAAATTCAGTCCTAGATGATTCATTAAAATCAACTAAAACTAGAGTAAGTTAATTATTTATTTTAATTCAATAAATTTAATGAATGATAATAATAATAATAAAAATAAATTAATAGCTGGGTTCAATCGAAGACGAGTCATTTGGTTCCAATGAAATGGTTACGTCTCTAAAATCCGAATTAGAAGCAGCCAATGTAATTATTTTAATTTACAAAGTAAAATTTACTGTTAATTAAATCATTTTTAATTAATAAATTAAACAGAACACCAAGATGGAGTTGGAGATGCAAATATCAACTTTAGAAAAAGATTTAGAAAGCGCAACAGAAGCTGGCCTAGAATTAGAACGAATGTTAAGAGAAGTACTCGCTTCAAATAGCCAAGAAAATCCGCTGACTAAATCCATCGAAGATTTGCAGACTCGTTTGAATACTCAGCAGACTCTCAATGAGTCTTTGAAAAACGCGCTTTTGCTTAAAACTCAAGAGGTAAATTTTTTTTTTTTAATTTGAATAATTATGTATATTTATTTTAACATTTCTCGCCGCAGCATGAATTTGATAAAGCGGAGGTGACTAATAGACTTTTTATTTCTTTATACATTTATTTATTTATGTATTTATTTATTTGAGAAATTTGGTAATTTATTTATTGACTAGTAAAATATTTATTTATCATAGAATGAGTCTCTGATTATTGAGGTTGCCGGTATGGCTAAAAAATATGAGCAAGTGGAGGTTGATTTTACTCGAGTGAGTGGACAATTGCAGGAAGTAACTGAAATTAAGAATATGATTGAAGAAAAGATGACGAATAAAATGAAAGAAATTGAAAAAAAATTATCTGATGTAAGTGATATTTTTTTATGTTATAATTAGAGCCAGGATTTTTACTTTGATTTAAAAATAACAATTAATTATTAATGCTGTCAAATTTTTGATATTACGGCGGAAGTATTGGTCGTATCAAAAAATTTTTCAAATAAAAGTTGTTCAAAATTTAATTTTATAAAAAAAATGTCTCTTATAATTTGTTCTTAGGACCAATAAGAAAGCCGTAATTTTAAAATTAAGATTTTCGTAATTAACAGAAATTTGAATTACTCATTATGAATCTTAATTTTGGAATCACGGTGCAAATATTGATCGTATAAAAAAATTTTTCAAATAAAAGTTGTTCAAAATTTAATTTTATAAAAAAAATGTCTCTTATAATTTTTTCTTAGGACCAATAAGAAAGCCGTAATTTCAAAATTAAGATTTTCGTAATTAACACAAATTTGAATCACGCATTATGAATCTTAATTTTGGAATCACGGTGAAAATATTGGTCGTATCAAAAAATTTTTCAAATAAAAGTTGTTCAAAATTTAATTTTATAAAAAAAATGTCTCTTATAATTTTTTCTTAGGACCCATAAGAAAGCCGTAATTTCAAAATTAAGATTTTCGTAATTAACAGAAATTTGAATCACTCATTATGAATCTTAATTTTGGAATCACGGTGAAAATATTGGTCGTATCAAAAAATCGTACGATAGATTTTTTTTGTAAAATTAAATTTCCAACAACTTTTGTTTGAAAACTTTTATGATAAAACCAATATTTTCGCCGTAACATCAAACATTAGAACCATTCATTTCAAAATTAAGGCAAAAATCTTGTCCTTAGTTACAATTTATATCAATTAATTAATTAATTATCGTTTAATTGACAGGTATCAGCAGAAAAAGTGGCCCTTCATAAAAAATTAAAAAGAAAAGAAGTGGAATTAAAAGATTTACTGCAAGTGGTAAAACAATCTAACACTGGTAACATCGATCTTTCAAAATTGTCAGACATATCGCGGATTAAAGCAGAAGCTGATTTGTTGAAAGAAGAAAGAGATGAATTGAAAGCTAAATTGAGTGATGTAGAAGGCGCTCATCAGTTACTTGAAGGTAAGTCATTTATTTAAATTAATTGTTGCTAATTATTGTGGTGAAGAAGGCGGTAGAGTAATCTAAAATATTTTTTGTACGTAGAGCATGTGAAGATAATTAACGAAGAAGTTGTGTCATTAAGCGAGCAATGCAAAGTTGCGATGAAGGAAAAAGCTGAGGCTGAAACTCGTTTGGAAGTACTCAGTAAATTCTTTAATGAGAAAGAAGCCGAGCGGCAGAAAGAAGAGTCGATGTGGTTGCAGCAGCAGGGAGAAGTCTCAATTGGTGTTGAGAAATTACAGATGATGCAGAGCGAAATTCAAAATTACAAGTTAATATTTTTCTATCAATAATTTTAACTTTAACTGCAACAGAAATTTTTATATTTAATTTTTTTTAGACAACAAATAGAGGCACTAAAACGTGAGATATTGGATCAGGAAAAAGAATATAAAAAGCAAATTGCGGATTTAGAGGCTAAATCTCATGAAAACTGGGTTGGTATTTTATTTATAGAGCGATAATTTATGATAAATTTATTTATTAATATCAATCTTAGGTACGCGCGCGTCAAAATGAACGTCGTCTTGAAGAATCAAAAGCCGAAGCTGGACAGCTGCGTAACAGACTAACGCTCTTAGAGAAGAACTTCAGTGACACTGATTCCGACATAAAAACACATCGTAAGTATAAATATATTTTTGTATTTAAAAGATTTTCAGTTTGTAAATTTGCAATTTATTTTAAATTACTGATTAATGCATGACCTGTTGAACGTTTCGTTCCTTAATTTATTTATTTAAAAAAAAAGTAACCGGTACGTATAAAGATGAAATACAAAGCAGATTACTAAAGATAATTCTCAAACAGGGATGGAAACAAACGGGGAGACGGCGACGTCACCGCAATTATTCTTAGGAGCCGAGTCATCAAGCTCGCCGATAATGTTTGGGGGTCCATCGAGTATTCCGCCGCCTCCTTACTTACACGGACCGCCACCTTTGCCACCGTTTATGCACACAATGCCCATGCTGCCAGGATATGACGTAGGGCAACGACCGCCGCCACTCGGTGGCCGTCTATCCTCACCTCCGCCAATGCCACCAGGGCCTCTGCCACCAGGTCCACCTTTGCCACCCAACACCAGTAACAGTAGGTTCAACCATTCAGGTTCCTCGCCGCCATCACCACCAATATCACCCGGTCTTCCATTACCTCATCATCCTCATTCTTCTCATTCTCTACCTCCAGGTCACTATCGTCCCACTCAGCCGCCACCGCCACCGCCGGTTTCCTTTTCCAGTGATCGAATACCGCCGGTACCTCTGCCTTCGATGTTGCCGCCACCAGGACCAGGAGTTCCCCTGCCAAGTCCGTCTTGGAACGACGACAAAATGCCACCTCGTAATAATAATGTCGGGAGTTTTCATCCCTTTCAACGTGACCACCGCGAATTAAATAACAAAAATTTGAGTAACGATAAACGCCAGTCAAGCTTTGATCAGCATCGTGACAAGTACTCATGATAAGAGACTAAATATTTCTACGATTTTCCTTTGATAATAAAAAAATTATTTATAAAAATAATATATACGCAATTATATCTTAATTAATTAATTAATTATCTTCACATGGCGTTTACTTTTTCTGGTTATTTTTTTACTTTATCTCTGCCGCACGACAAGGACGCAAACGTTTTTCTAAAGTCAGGCAGTTTTGGAGTACTATGGAGGGACATAATAACAACTCCCATGCTATTCACACTATTATTGACAACGAGAATTTAAATGAGTAGCAGGTTAATAAATAATTGATATCTTGATTGTTTATCTTTATCTTTATCTTTATTTTTAGAATAAATGTATGTAGTGTTAATTTATTAAAGAAGTTGGTAATTTAATCAAAGGTGTAATTTAGTGGGTAAATTTGTAATTGGTTTGTAAATTATGTACTTGTTTTCGTTGTATAAAATATTTAATTATTTTATATTTGCTGTAGGTTCCTTTAAATGCTGCATAGTCTGGGTGCAACATAATGGATACCATAAATATTTTTTAATTGTAATTGTCATTGTAATAATTCCAGTAGATAGTTAAGACATTAAAAATAAATAAAAATCTTTGTAAGAAATTATATATCAATTTCAGGTGCTCGGCACCTTCCGTAAATGCAAAAATATTGAGTGTGAATGTAGCGGATATGAAACAGTATAAATTTTGAATAAATTTAAGTAACGAAATTTAAAAAATGCGCGTTCTAATTTATCAATTATCCGAGTACGCATTTTTTAGTTTTCATTCTTTTCTTAAATTTTATTTATTCAAAGTTTAAAAAATTTGAATTGTCAGGCAAATTCACGCTCATAAAATATTATTTTATTGTTAATTTATATAATTGTCTAAATTTTTTCTTAGCACGATGAAGAAAAATATTTTATTGTGTGACGAGAGATGAAACGAGACGATTTCAGATTAAGTTTGTGGACTGGAGCCGAAGGCGAGTGCTGCCATCACAAAATTTAAAGGATTCTGAAGCCAGCAGACAATTAAAAATTTTTGAATTTTTTTTCTGCAAATTAATTACAAAAAAAATTTCAAACTGTAGCAATTATTTGATTTATTTTTTTTTTATAATTTATCGTTTTGAAAAAAATAAAAAAATTATTAGACGTCGGTTAACTTCAATGTCCTGATTTGAAATCGTATTTCATCACTAGTCACACAATATACTATTTTATAATTACCTGCATTGAAATTTAGTCTGAAGTAGGACACGACAGCTCATTTTTCTGCCCAATAAAAAAAAAACTGATTATTTGAAACCCGGTAAATTACCTCAGTTTAAAATTAATTAATTAAATTCACTAAATAAAAACTTTATTGAGCTCGTGGTTTCAAGGCAGGTGATAATAAAAATACTAAAATTGATTTTAATAAATAAATGACCGATTGTTGATGATAATTTGTGTATGATAAAATAATAATAATATATATTATTTGTTATTGTTATACAAATAAAAAAAAATAATTCAATTTTGTAATTATGTATTTTAGAAAAATTTTTCTCGGTATAAGGAATGCAATAAATGTATATTTATACAATATTTATATGAATTATAATTAATTAATTAATTAATTTACATTTAAATCGAAAATCTTTAACGATATTTTTAATAATTTTTAAATTTATCTAGTGGCAGTGCTTGTAAAAAAAAAAGAAAACAATAACTATGCCAAGAAAATAACGAAAAATATAAAGAAAAATACAAGCACTCCGAATATCTTAATCATTAGCCAACGATTGTTGGTGACCGATTGAAAGTATTTGAGGATCTCGGTGTGAGCGGCCTCAACATTTAATTCCGTGTCCTCGATGTTGGTGTCTATCCTGAATTAATGCATTAATTAGTTTATTTATTACAGTAGACATTATTGACAAAAACTATGTACCTGAAGTTCGGAACGTTTTTCGTGAAACGAAAATCAAAATCAAAATGAAAAATAAGAAATCTACTGGATCCAGAGTTTTGAAATGTTTCGTACATGCGCTAGTATGTCAGCCGAAAATTTCAGGCCACCCCCGACTACTTCTTAAGCAGTCAAATTATATAAACTTTTAATTTTCGTTGCGCGAAAAACGTTCCGATCTTCAGGTAGATTAAAAACTTTCAATACCTTTCGACCATCTCTTCTTGTTCTTTGACCATGTGAGCCAGTTGCTGAAATATTCCGCCGAGTTCAACGATTGTTGACTCAATATTCTGCATAGTTTCTGCTCTAGACATCACATAGGAATCCTAGAACATAATTTACCGTCTGTTTATCAAATCAATTATTTCATCAACCCGCAGATGTCGACAAAATTTCATAATTAAAATCAATAAACTAATTAAGAAAATCATTAGACTGTTATTTGATTCGGAAGTCCACAGACAATTAATAATTTTCGTATTTTTAAATTTCCCGCTATAGTAATTTGAAATTTAAAAAAAGGAAGTTATTGGTTTCAGTCTGATTTTCGGAAATTTAGTTTTTGTTTTTAATTCATCGCTTTTAAAAAAATAAAAAAATTATTAGACGTCGGCTAACTTGAGCGTCATACTATTTTTATGAATTATAAAATAAAAACAAACCGTATCATCTCTCATTGCTTGTTGCATCATCATTTGACCCATAGGTTCAATATTTACACTGACAGTATTGCTTCTATTATCCTGTTCTTCAAGGAGCAGTGAGCTCTGATGTCCACCAGTTAATGGTAACTTTGTATTTACACGGCCTTGGGTAAATTGCTGTCTTCTATTTTGCTCTTCTCTCATATTCTAAAAATTAATTACCAATAAAATTAGTGTACCTGAAGATTGGAACGTTTTCTGCACAACGAAAAAAAAAAAAAATTGGAAAGTAAAAAATCTACTGAATAACTAGATTTTAGAAATTTTGCGCATATAAATGCTGGTATGTCAGCCGAAAATCTTCGGCCAACCCCAACTTCTGGAACCACCTCTTAAGCAGACAAATTACATGAATTTTTTTCATTTTCGTTGCGCGATAAACGTTCTGATCTTCACTTACATTAAAATTAATTATTTAATCCATTAGTACTAAAATATGAGTGTCAATGTAGCAGACATTAGAGAAATTTTAAATTATTAATAAACAGAGTAAATAATA